>NW_027205426.1:600000-1024513 GCF_024711535.1 Dipodomys merriami | reverse complement strand
CACTCTGCCCAGGCTGTGACTCACACCCAGTGCCCTGGCGGCCAGCCACGAGGTGACCCCATCTCCCTGCCCCCCCCTCCCCCCACAGAGGGTCATCCTCAAGGACCTGAAGCACGGCGATGGCGACTTCACGGAGAAGCAGAAGATCGAGCTCAACAAGGTGAGGCGCGGGCAGGGCACCCAGAGACAGGTCAGGGAGCTCCCCCCAAACCCCGGGCCCCACCCCCAAAACCCTGGATCCCACCCCCAAACCCCGGGCCCCACCCCAAAACCCTGGATCCTATTCCAAAAGCCCTGGGCCCCACCCCCAAGCCCTGAGCCCCTGACCCCCAAAACCCTGGGTCCCTGACCCCCAAACCTTGAGCCCCCAAACCCCTGGGCCCCTGACCCCCAAGCCCTGAGCCCCTGACCCCTAAAACCCTGGGCTCCTATCCCCCAAACCCTGAGTCCCTGTCCTCCAAAACCCTGGGCCCCTGACCCCCAAACCCTGGGTCCCTGATCCCCAAAACCCTGAGCCCCTGATCCCCAAACCCTGAGCCCCTGTCCTCCAAAATCCTGAGCCCCTGACCCCAAAACCCTGGATCCCACCCCCAAACCCTGGATCCCACCCCCAAACCTGGGTCCCTGACCCCAAAACCCTGGGTCCCTGACCCCCAAGCCCTGAGCCCCTGACCCCAAAACCCTGAGCCTCTGACCCCCCAAGCTCTGAACCCCTGACCCCAAAACCCTGAGCCTCTGACCCCCCAAGCTATGAGCCCCTGACCCCCAAACCCTGAGCCTCTGACCTCCAAACCCTGAGCCCCTCTCCCCCAAACTCTGAGCCCCTGCCCTCCAAATCCTGGGCCCCTTGCTTCATTTCAAAAATTCTACCAGGAGGGGCTGGGAAGGTGGCTCAGTGGTGGAGCGCTTGCCTTGCATGCCTGAGGCCCTGGGTTCGAGTCCTCAGCACCATATAAGCGGGCAAAAAAAAAGCCAGAAGTGGTGCTGTGGCTCAAGTGGTAGAGCGCTAGCCTTGAGCTGAAGAGCTGAGGGACAGCGCCCAGGCCCAGAGTTCAGGCCCCACAACCAGACCAAAAAAAAAAAATTCTACCAGGAGCAGGGCTCCAGTGGCTCATGTCTGTCATCCTAGCTACTCAGGAGGCTGAGATCTGAGGTTCACAGTTCAAAGCCACCCCAGGCAGGAAAGTCTGTGAGACTCTTATCTCCAATAAACCACTAGAAAACCGGAAGTGGCGCTGTGGCTCAAGCAATAGAGCACTCACCTTGAGCTGAAGAGCACAGGGACAGCGCCCAGGCCCAGAGTCCAAGCCCCCTGACCGACAAAAAAAAGACAAAAACAGTTCTACCAGGAAAATAATGTCCATGTTGAATCGAGATGTCTGATGGCTAAACCAGTTTGGCCTGGGGTTGGTGCGCTCTACACCAGGCCTTAGATTTTTCTGGAAAGTGGGTGGAGTTGGTATACAGTTGGCTTTGAAGCGCCCAGGCCCTGAGTTCAAGCCCCAGGACTGACTCAAACATGCATCAGGGTCCCCCAGGCACCAGGATGGAGCCTGAGCCCAGCTCCCGCCCACCCTCCTCCCTCCGTCCCTCCCTCCGTCCCTCCCTCCGCCCGTCCTCACAGCTGCTGCAGTCCGACTACTACAACCTCACCAAGTTCTACGGCACCACGCGGCTGGACGCCAGGGTGTTTGCAGTGATCGAGTGCTGCGAGCGGGGCTCTCTGCGGGTGAGCGGGCGCACGCCACGGGCCCACGGGACCCGGCCACGCCACGCGTGTCCATAGACGGGGTCCAACAGCGTGTGACATCACACGCAAGCGTGACCATGCGTGTCAGCTGACATTCACATAGGTGAATAGCCCACCGTGCACATGTTATACACGTTTACCTTACTATACTAGATAACATAGTGCATTAACAATATATTCTATTCTATTACATTATATATATATTACTATAACATATAATATCACAGATTACACGATGTATTACATATTATATCGTGTGTATTATATACACCATGTACACATAATATACATATAACATATAGAATGTGTAGGTTATATCATAACACATTGTATATTATATACACATAATATATAATATAGATTATAGTAATATATACGATTAGTATATGACAATAGACATAGTAATATGTGATCATGGATGACAGACATATACATACATGTGTATAAGATGTCAATTATAATTAATATAGAATCAACTATGATATAGACATAATTGTTATAATATGTGATATATGTACACATATGCATGTAGGATAAAAGGTGATATAGACATATATACATAAATATATGTGATCTTTAATATGACAGATATATACACATACACATATACTATATGACATAGCTATATATACATATACATACATATAACTTACATGAGATAACTTTACAAATAATTTACATGTGATATATAATTACATACATTAGGGCTGGGCAGGTGGCTCAGTGGTAGAGTGCTTGCCTTGCATGCCTGAGGCCCTGGGTTCGATTCCTCAGCACCACATAAGCAAAAAAATAAATAATTACATACATTACATACTACATTCTATAACAGGTATAATATATGCTATAACATACAATATAGGGGCTGGGAAGGTGGCTCAGTGGTAGAGTGCTTGCCTTGCATGCCTGAGGCCCTGGGTTCGATTCCTCAGTACCACATAAGAAAAAAGCCGGAAGTGGTGCTGTGGCTCAAGTGGTAGAGCGCCAGCCTTGAGCTGAAGGCTTGAGGGACAGCGCCCAGGCCCAGAGTTCAGGCCCTACAACCGGACCCCAAAAAAACAAAAAGAAAAAAAATACAATATAATAATGTATATAATATATAATATGTAATATACATCATTTATATAATATATAGTGTGTAACATGCAATATGTATATAATATATACTAGGTAATGTATAATATACTGTGGATAATATGTTAAATATAGCGTGTAATGTATCATAATTTATATATTATATAATATGCAATATATCATAATGCATATAATATAATATATACAATATGTAACATCATGGATATCATATAATAGGTAATGATAGATATGATAGACCATAGTATACTATGCTTTATATTATATATATATATATATATATATGTATCACATAAAGGCTGAGGCCCACGGGGAGTCCCCACCTGCCCCCCACTTCCCCCACAAGTGCCACTGGGTGCTCGGAAGGCCTCGCAGCTGCCCCCTTGTGGTGACACGTGGGCGGGCCCGGGCCCTGGCCTGGGCTCCTGACCTGGGCTCTGAGGCTGGGGGGGGGCACTGTGGCCCCAGGGAAGCCTCCCCCCCGCAGGCCCCTGGAGGCCCCTCACCGCCCCTGCCCCTCGCCCGCAGGAGGTGTTGGACGACGCCATCTCCTACCCAGACGGCACCTTCATGGACTGGGAGTTTAAGATCTCCGTCCTCTACGACATCGCCAAGGTGAGGGCCGCAGACGCGGACGCTCATGACGGTGCCACGGGCGATGGAGCCACGGGCGACGGAGCCACGGGCGACGGAGCCATGGGCCACCAGCCAGGCCCTGAGCTCACACCGCAGCCCTTCACACACCAGAGCCAGCGTCCTGACAAAGGAAACCAGGCCTCGATTTATTTCCATTCATTCATTCATTCATTCATTGTGCTGGGGCTTGAACTCAGGGCCTGGGCGCTGTCCCTCAGCTCTTTCCCTCACGGCTGGTGCTCTACCACTTGAGCCACAGAGCCACTTCTGGTTTTCTGGTGGTTCCTTGGAGATCAGAGTCTCACGGACTTTGCTGCCCAGGGCTGGCTTTGAACTGCGATCTTCAGATCTCAGCCTCCTGAGCAGCTGGGATGACAGGCGTGAGCAGCAGCACCCCGCCCCTTTCTTGAGTAGTGGTGACCTCTTCCTGACTGCGGGTCGCGGTGCTGTTTGCAGATGGGGTTCAACATAGGACCTGGCGCCCATGCCCAGGGCCAGGTTAAAAAAAATGGAGTCAAATCCCGGCTCCTCAGGAGGCTGAGATCTGAGGATCTCAGTTCAAAGCCAACTCTGGGCAGGAAAGTCCATGAGACTCTGATCTCCCATGAGCCACCAGAAAACTGGAAGTGGCGCTGTGGCTCAAGTGGTAGAGCGCCAGCCTTGAGTGAACGAGCTCAGGGACAGCGCCCAGGCCCTGAGTTCGAGTCCCAGGACCAGCACAGGAAAGCAAAGGAAGGCGCGTGGATGTGGGAAGGCGGGTTAGGGTGGGGACGCCTGGGGCCGGGCCGGGCACCGGCTCTGTGTCCGCGCGTCCCGCACACCATGCCGCCGCCCGCAGGGCATGTCCTACCTGCACGCCAGCAAGGTGGAGGTGCACGGCCGCCTCAAGTCCACCAACTGCGTGGTGGACAGCCGCATGGTGGTGAAGATCACAGACTTCGGCTGCAACTCCATCCTGCCGCCCAGGAAAGGTGGGCGCGGCCGGGTTCCAGGGGCGCAGGGCGGGGGGCGGGGGCACGGGGGGGCGTGCTGGGGTCGCGGGGGTCACCAGGGTGTCGCCCGAGCTTCCTGTCCCATCCATGTCACCCCAGCACCCAACGCTCAAGACATGGGCGCTGCCCAGTGGAAGGGAGGGAGGGAGGAAGGGAGGGAGAGAGGGAGGGAAGGAAGAGGGAGGGATGGAGGGAGGAAGGAAGGAAGGAAGAGGGAGGGAAGAAGGGAGGGAGGGAAGGAGGAAGGGAGGGAAGGAAGGAAGGAAGAGGGAGGGAGGGAGGGAAGGAAGGAAGGAAGAGGGAGGGAAGGAGGGAGGAAGGAAGGAAGGAAGGAAGAGGGAGGGAAAGAGGGAGGGAAGGAAGGAAGAGGGAGGGAAGGAGGGAGGAAGGAAGGAAGGAAGGAAGAGGGAGGGAAGGAGGGAGGGAGGGAAGGAAGGAAGAGGGAAGGAAGGGAGGGAGAGAAGGAAGGAGGGAGGGTGGGAAGGGAGGGAGGCAGGGAAAGGAAGGAAGAGGGAGGGAAAGAGGGAGGGAGGGAAGGAAGGAAGGAAGGAAGGAGGGGAGGAGGGAGGGAGGGATGGAAGGAGGGAGAGAGGATGGGAGGGAAAGAGGGAGGGAAGTGAGGAAGAAGGGAGAGAGGGAAGGAAGGAGGGAGGGAGGCAAGCAGGAAGAGAAAGGAAAGAAAAGAAGGAAGGAGGGGAGGAGGGAAGGAGGGAAGGAGAAAGGGAGGGAGGGTGGGAAGAGGAAAGGAGAGAAGAGGGAGGGGAGGGAAGAAAAGAGGGAGGGTGGGAAGGAAGGAAGACAGGGAGGAGGGAAGAAGGAAGGAAGGAAAGAAGGAAGGAAGGAAGAATGGAAGGAGAGAGGGAAGGAAGGAGGGAATGGGAAGTAAGGAGGGGAGGAAGGAGGGAAGGAGAGAGGGAAGGGCGGGAGGGAAGGAGAGAGAGAGGGAAGGAAGGAAGGAAGGGAAGGAAAGAGGGAGGGAAAGGAGGGAGGGACGGAAGGAGAGAGGGAAGGGAGGGAGGGAAGGAAAGAGGGAGGGTGGGAAGGAAGGGGGAAGGAGGGAGGGAATGGGAAGGAAGGGAAGGGAAGAGGGGGGAGGAAGGGAGGAAGGGAGGGAAGGAAGGAAGGAGGGAGGGATGGGAGGGAGGGTGGGAGGGCGGCGGCACTGATGCGCCCCGCCCGCAGACCTGTGGACGGCCCCGGAGCATCTGCGTGGGGCGGGCGTGTCGCAGAAGGGGGACGTGTACAGCTTCGGGGTGGTGGGCCAGGAGATCGTGCTGCGCAAGGAGACCTTCCACACGCTCAGCTGCCGCGAGCGCAAGGGTAGGGGCGCGGCTGCGGGGTCCGGGGCAGGGTGTGGGGAGCCCTGGGCTTGGGGGGGCCCTGGGTGGGTGGGGGGAGCCCTGGGTATGGGCCAGACAGGGGCCTGCAGGCCATGCACACTGGCCTCCTCCATCCACACCTTGAAAGCATGTCAGAACATTCTGGAAGGCGTGGACAGTGTCCACCACTAGGTCTGGTGTCACTGCCCTTGTTCCAGAATCTTCCCTGACCATCCCCCTCCCCACCCCCCCCCCAGCCCACCCTCGGGTTCCCCACAAGGAGAACAGGGCTGACTGACCCCTGACCGGCCGGAGGGGAGGCTGAGGAGGGGAGGCTCTCCATTGGAGGCCAGTCCTCCAGTGTGCAAGGCCACGCCAGTGTGCAAGGCCCAGGACCCGCGCACGCTCCCGCTCGCTCAGACCACGCTCGGGGAGCTTCTGTGCTCCAGGCTGGCGCTCCACCACCTGAGCCACAGCCCCGCTTCCTCTTCTTTTTAATTTTAGAGACGAGTTTCGTGGGGACCACGATCCTCAGACCTCTCCACGGCCCTCCCAAATTAACCCATTCCTCTCCTGGCCCCCCCCCCACCGAGGCTCCACCCCGGGGTGGTGTCTAAACTTGTCATTTCCTCTCGTCCCACCAGAGAAGATTTTCCGAGTGGAAAACTACAACGGAGGGCAGGCCTTCCGCCCAGACCTGTTTCTGGAAACGGCTGAGGAAAATGAGCTGGAAGTGAGTGCTCCCCCCGCCTCCCCCCAAAATGCCTCTGGAGGCTCTGGGCGTCGGCCTCCAGTCTGAGGTTGAGGCACACTGCCTCTTCTAGAACCTTCTGGGGGTGGCTAACATCCCCTGGCTTGTGGCCCATGCTTCACGCACTGCCTCTTAGCTCTGCGCCTCTCCCTGTCTCCAGCCTGCCTTCTCCTTCCTCCCAGGACGTGGGTGACTGCATTTGAGGGGAGGGGGTCCCCCAACAAAATTGTCCGAGTTGGGGATTTCTCAGGGAATCTCCTCCTACAAGACCTCTCCCCGTTTAGAAAAAAGAATGCAAGCCGGGCGCCGGTGGCTCCCACCTGTCATCCCAGCTACTCAGGAGGCTGAGATCTGAGGATCATGGTGCAAAGCCAGCCTGGGCAGGAAAGTCCGTGAGACTCTGATCTCCAATAAACCATTAGAAAACTGGAAGTGGCGCTGTGGCTCAAGTGGTAGAGCGCCAGCCTTGAGCTGAAGAGCTGAGGGACAGCGCCCAGGCCCTGAGTTCAAGACCCACGACCAACCAAAAAAAAAAAAAAAATGCAACCGCCTCTTATCTGACAGTTTTGATTTCCCACAAAGTAGGAAATGGACACTTCTACAAGTCACCATTCTTAGGGTTTGGTGGTGGTGATGGTTGTAATAGTTTTGCCTCTGGTTTTTTTTGTTGTTGTTTTGTTTTGTTTTTTTGCCGGTCCTGAGGCTTGAAATCTGTCCCTGAGCTCTTTCACTCAAGGCTGGTGCTCTACCACTTGAGCCACAGCGCCACTTCTGGTTTGCTGGTGGTTCCCTGGAGATCAGAGTCTCACGGATTTCCCTGCCCGGGGCTGGCTTTGAACCGTGATCCTCAGATCTCAGCCTCCTGAGTAGCCGGGATGGCAGGCGTGAGCTCCGGTGTGGGGCTCTCCCTTTCTTCTGGCAGGTGTACCTGCTGATCAAAAGCTGCTGGGAGGAGGACCCAGAGAGGAGGCCGGACTTCAAGAGAATCGAGAGCACGCTCGCCAAGTTATTTGGGTACGGCTCGGGCGTGGACTTTCCTTCACACGGGGCTGCGGGCTTTGGTTTTTTGCTTCCTTCCCCCATGATCATTTTCATTCGACGGCGTCCAAAGAAGGAGAGTGGCTCTTCTTTTTTGTTTTTTGTCAGTCCTGGGTCTTGAACTCAGGGCCTGAGCTCTTTCACTCAAGGCTGGCGCTCTACCACTTGAGCCACAGCTCCACTTCTGGTTTTCTGGTGGTTCATGGGAGATCAGAGTCTCATGGACTTTCCTGCCCAGGCTGGCTTTGAACTGTGATCCTCAGATCTCAGCCTCCTGAGTAGCCGGGATGACAGGTGTGAGTGCCGGCGCCCGGCAGTAACCCCCTCAGTGGCATCTGAGTCGCTCTGCACCCCCTTTCCCCTCCCCCCACCACGCAGCCTGTTTCACGACCAGAAGAACGAGTCGTACATGGACACGCTCATCCGGCGCCTGCAGCTGTATTCTCGGAACCTGGAGCACCTGGTGGAGGAGAGGACGCAGCTGTACAAGTCTGAGCGGGACCGGGCCGACCGGCTGAACTTCATGCTGCTCCCCAGGTGAGGCTGGCCTCGGCAGCCTCCCCACCCCCGCAGGCCTGGGGGCCAGCCATGGCCTCCTCCTCCCTGCCCCCCCCACTGTTATTTGGGGTGGGGGATTTCCTTCCTTCCTTCCTTCCTTCCTTCCTTCCTTCCATCTTTCTTCCTTCCTTCCTTCCTTCCTTCCTTCCTTCCTTCCATCTTTCTTCCTTCCTTCCTTCCTTCCTTCCTTCCTTCCTTCCTTCCTTCCTTCCTTCCTTCCTTCTTTCTTTATCTTTCTGCCAGTCCTGGGACTTGAACTCAGGGCCTGGTGCTGTCCCTGAGCTCTTCAGCTCAAGGCTGGCGCTCTACTTCTTGAGCCATGGCTCCACTTCTGGCTTTTTCTGTTGTATGTGGTGCTAAGGAATTGAACCCAGGGCTTCATGCACGCTGGGCGAGCACTCGACCACTGCGCCACCTTCCCAGCCTCTTGGGGGTTTTCTTATCGCTATAGATCATTTCTTCTAGCATATTCTCTTTTTTTTGTTTGTTTTTGGGTTTTGGTGGGGCTTGAACTCAGGGCCTGGGCGCTGTCCCTGAGATTTTCCACTCAAGGCTGGCGCTCTACCCTTTGAGCCACAGCTCCACTTCTGGTTTTCTGGTGGTTCATGGAAGATCAGAGTCTCATGGATTTTCTTGCCCAGGCTGGCTTTGAACCGTGATCCTCAGATCTCAGCCTCCTGAGGAGCCGGGATGACAGGGGTGGGCCACACTGTGGGCTCATGAAGAAGGGGGAGGGGCACCCCAGGTCGGGCATGGCTGCTGGGGGGAGGAGAAGGGAAGGGAATGAGCCATTCTCCAGGCCTGGAGTAGATGTCGGAGCAATGGATGATGGAGGGGGAGCTCCAGCGCTGTACCCTCCACGCTGCTCAGCAACCCACATCCAGGTCCTTCCGAGGCCTCGGGGCACCGGGCGGTCCACCGCCCGGCCCCTGCGTCCCGCGGGCCCTGGCTCCCCACCGTGTCCCCCCCCCCCAGGCTGGTGGTGCAGTCTCTGAAGGAGAAGGGCGTGGTGGAGCCGGAACTGTACGAGGAGGTGACGGTGTACTTCAGCGACATCGTGGGCTTCACCACCATCTGCAAGTACAGCTCGCCCATGGAGGTGGTGGACATGCTCAACGACATGTACCGCAGCTTCGACCACATCGTGGACCGCCACGACGTCTACAAGGTGCGGACGGCCACGTGTGGCCACGGCACGCGCCACCTCTCGACAGGCCGGGGCCCCCAGCTCCCCACACCCCCATTGTCGGTCCTGGCTCTTGAACTCACGACCTGGGCGCTGTCCCTGAGCTCTTTCACTCAAGGCTGGTGCTCTACCACATGAGCCATGGCGCCACTTCCAGCTTTTTTCTTTTTGCTTATATGGGTGCTGAGGACTCGAATCCAGGGCCTCAGGCATGCAAGGCAAGCGCTCTACCACTGAGCCACCTTCCCAGCCCCTACAAATTATTATTATTATTATTTTTAGCCCAACAGGAGGTAGAGTATGAGAAGTATTGTCCAGGTAGCTCATTCCAGCCTACGATGATAAAGAAACCCTCAGATTATAGAAGCCGTTACCCAATTGTCACACCTGTGCAATTTCAGCCAATTAAGGCGTACTTTTATAGGCCCAGAATCTTTGAGAGCAGTTTTATCATTCGTGTAATCAGACTATTACCAAAGCTTGGAAGAAATTGGCCTTGGGTCCCGCAGGAGACGTCGCTCCAGCGCTTTTCCCGTCTTGTTGTTTGGTTTCTGTGTGTCACCCGGCCCACGCTCTGGGGGAGTTTTCTGCAGAGATTAAACAGGTCCCAGCGCAGCTGGTGACGAGAGAGGGTCTCTCCCAGGTAGAAACCATCGGCGACGCCTATGTGGTGGCCAGTGGTCTGCCCCAGAGGAACGGCAACCGGCACGCGGTGGACATCGCCAAGATGGCCCTGGACATCCTCAGCTTCATGGGCACCTTCGAGCTGGAGCACCTGCCCGGCCTGCCCGTTTGGATCCGCATCGGCGTGCACTCGGGTGGGTGAGGCCGCGTCCACAGCCCGAGTCCTCCCAAAGCACAGAGAGAGCTGGGGGGGAGGGGCAGGGTCGCACGCCTGGCATCCCAGCGACTCAGGAGGCTGAGAGCTGAGGATCGCGGTTCAAAGCCAGCCCGGGCAGGAAAGTCCGTGAGACTCTGATCTCCAAGGAACCAGCAGAAAACTGGAAGTGGAGCTGTGGCTCACGGGGTAGAGCACCAGCCTTGAGTGAAAGAGCTCAGGGACAGTGCCCAGGCCCTGAGTTCAAGACCCAGGACTGGCACAGAAAGGAAAGGAAGGGAAGGAAAAAAAATGGAAAAAAGAGGGGAAGGGAGGAGAGGGGAGAGAAAGAGGGGAGGAGAGAAAGGAAGAAAGCAAGAACTGCGTTGCTGAATGGCCACGCCTTGTACAACTACAATGGAGGTAGTAAAAATATTAAAAAGAAAAAAAAAAAGAAAGAAAAAGAGGAAGAGGAAGAAGTTGAGAAAGTGCTTGGTTTGCTACAACCCTCTGATTGGCTGAACATCTGGGTGTGGTTTGCTCAATTAGCAGCCTGTGATTGGCTGAGCCTCTGGGTGCTTTCATCAATAATAGCAGCCTGTGATTGGCTGAACCTCTGGGTGTGGTTTGATCAATTAGCAGCCTGTGATTGGCTGAGCCTCTGGGTGGTTTAATCAATTAGCGGTCTGTGATTGGCTGAGCCTCTGGGTGGTTTAATCAATTAGCAGCCTGTGATTGGCAGAGCCTCTGGGTGTGGTTTGCTCAATTAGCAGCCTGTGATTGGCTGAGGCTCTGGGTGGTTTAATCAATTAGCAGCCTGATTGGCTGAGCCTCTGGGTGGTTTAATCAATTAGTGACCTGTGATTGGCTGAGCCTCTGGGTGGCTTAATCAATTAGCGGCCTGTGATTGGCTGAGCCTCTGTGTCCTATGTGGCTGAGAATCAGATGTTTGCTACACAATGTCTATTTCCAAATTAAGCATCTGGTGTTTTCCATGCCTGGTAGGTGTTAGGTCTTAAGCCCGGGGCCAAATTTAGTTCATTTAACAGCGGGCGTTCACAGAGATTTAAGGTATCATAGGTGAAGATTCAGAATACCTGTAAATTAATCACAGGTATTATAGGAAAAGTGTTGGAAAGGAATTAAAAATAATCTCTAGCAATCTCTCTCAATCCTCTGCAAAGCACACTGGTCCCAAGGCCAATAACAATGCACCCGGGGACCCTGGAAACGGATGGTCTCCAGCACAGCTTACTCTGGTGTTTGAACAGCTATCATTGCCGGGAGAACTTACTTTTCCTTGCATGAAATCCCGTGCATTCACGCCTCTGTGCGATCCCTCACCAGCGACCCCTTTTTCCGTGGACTCCGGCCTGAGTCCTCCTGCCTTGGCCTCCCAGGAACCTCAGCTCTTCAGACTCTGCATGCCGTGTGTTCCCTGCATGTGTTAGCTTGGCTTTACCTCTGAAACACACGGGAGGCGTGGCTCAAGCAGGCAAGCTCAAAGCCCCAAGTTCAAAACCCAGTGCCATCCCTACACACCTGCACGCGTGTGCACACACACACACACACACACACACACACACACACACACACACACACTGACTGTCAGAGCAGGGCACCCCACCCCTCAGCCAAGACACACCCCATCCTGATTCCACTCCGCCCCTCCGCGGCCTCCACCTCCAGCCTCCACTCGGCCCCTCCGCGGCCTCCACCTTCAGCCTCCCTTCTTCCTCACCAGGCCCCTGTGCGGCGGGAGTTGTGGGGATCAAGATGCCCCGCTACTGTCTGTTTGGAGACACGGTCAACACAGCCTCTAGGATGGAGTCCACCGGCCTCCGTAAGAAGCGGGAGGCGTGGGAGGCTGTGGGTCTAATGTGGGGCGCAGGACACTGGGGAACGAGGCACCCATAAAGGAAAGGCTGAACAGCCAATATCACTGTTGTGAGGCTGATGTGATTTGTGGTGTGTGTCTGTCTGTCTGTCGGTCCTGGGCTTGAACTCAGGGCCTGGGCGCTGTCCCTGAGCTCTTTCACTCAAAGCTGGTGCTCTACCACTTGAGCCACAGCGCCACTTCCAGTTTTCTGGTGGTTCCTTGGAGATCAGAGTCTCACGGACTTTCCTGCCCTGGCTGGCTTTGAACTGCGATCCTCAGATCTCAGCTTCCTGGGTAGCTGGGATGGCAGGCAGGATCTTTTTAAGGTTCCCTGGCTGTGATTGGGATGGGTGTGCTGGGCGTTGGGTATTTGGGGGTCGGAGGAGGCGATCAGAGCCCCAGAGCCAGACCCCATGCGGCCCTCATCATCCAGCCCTGAGGATTCACATGAGCGGCTCCACGGTGGCCATCTTGAAGAGAACGCAGAGCCGGTTCCTGTACGAAGAGCGAGGAGAGACCTACTTAAAGGTAAGGCGATGCAACATGAAGATTTGGGGGCCGGCGTGATCCCCCCCGCCCCGCAGACTTGGCTGGACAGTACAGGGTTCTCCACAGCCATCCAGCTAACCAGGACGAGAAACCTTCCAGAAGCATCCAAACCCAGAACTTCCTGTATTCAAATAGTGTGTTTTAAAGCCCCTGGGGTGTTTTGAACTCAGGGCTGGGCTCTAAGGGTGGCAGGTGTTTTCTCCTCCAACTCGGCTCCCGCCCAGGAGCTCTGGGTGCGGCCAGGCAGAACGCGCCCCACCCCTCATCCTCACTTCCTCTCAGAGTTTCCTCAACTTCCCCCCTGCAACAGGCCCAGCCTGTGGTCGCGTCTCTTCCTCTGAGTGCTCTAGACCGGTGGGATTGCCCAGCGCGGCCACACACCAGCTCACGTTTCCAAACACTTGTACAAATGTTCTGCTTGTGCAAATGTTCCAGGGGGAGAGGCCTGGGGGCTGGGGAGTGAGCTTAGATCAAGAAGCTGTATCTCTGTTTTTGTGCCAGTACCAGAACTTGAACTCTGGGCCTCACGCTTGTCTGGCTCAGCTTTCTTGTTCACAGCTGGTGCTCCACCACTTGGATCAAGACTCCAGTCCAGATTTTTCTGGCTGGCTGGTTAGAACTAGAGGCGTTCAGAACCTCAGCACTGCAGATGGTGGCCTCCTGAGTAGCTAGGATTACAGGCGTGAGCCACTGGTCCCGGCTGGAAAGCTGGTGCTGGGCACAAGCAGCGATCCAACCCCATCGTAAAAATGTCCTAACGCACGCTGTCTGAATCGTCCATAAATGCATATTCCAGGGAAAAATGAAAACCTAAAACCTTTTCTACACAGAAGCATTTTCCTCCACGCCATCAGTGGTTTGCAGATTGCACGTGTATATATGAAGTGATTTTATAAATACATATGTGTGTAGCCATTGCATATATAGTTATATATATAATATATACTATATCTATATATATAGGGTTTTTTTTTTCCAATCCTGAGGCTTGAACTCAGGGCCTGAGCACTGTCCCTGAGCTGCTTTTTGCTCAAGGTTGGTGCTCTACCACGTGAGCCACAGCACCACTTCCAGCTTTTTCTGTGGATGTATACTGAGGAATCGAACCCAGGGCTCCAAGCCTGTGAGGCGAGCGCTCTACCCTTGAACCACCTGCCCAGCCCTGCTCTGTCCGTTTTCTAGCCCCCAGAGGAACTAGACCAATGAACACACTTCAGGCTTTCTGATCTGTGTGCACTCGTGTTTATAGCTCTCACACGCGTGAGGTCGGAGGACTGATCACAAAAGTTTGGAACCAGAACTTTCTGGTGAAAGAAAATGAAACCCAACCACCACCACCAGCAGCCTAAAGCGCTGATTAGTTGGCATAACCGAATGATCGGTTTTCACATGGGAGGGGTTTTGAGCGATCGATCATTTGGGGGCAAAGGAGAATACTAGTTTGGCAAAAACCAATCTGGTGAGAGATTGATTGACTGATTGATCGATTGGTTTTCGGAAGACATCTGGAGATAAACACGTGTGTGTGGGGATCACAGGGGGGTAAATCTCTTCCCCCTTGGACGCAGTTCCTGTGGGAGCCTGGGGCTGGGGTTCTGGGGTGCAGTACTCCAGGGGACCCCCATCTGTCTCCCCAGGGCCGAGGGACGGAGATCACTTACTGGCTGACGGGCATGAAGGACCAGGAGTACAACCTGCCGCCCCCTCCCACCGTGTGAGTGCGGGGTGACCGGTCCCCAGGGCGTGGGGCTGAGGGGGATCCCCGCTGGGCCCCCAGGGTGCGAGGCTGAGGGGCACACGGGCTGAGGGGACCCCCGCTGGGCCCCCAGGGTGCGAGGCTGAGGGGACCCGGGGCTTGGGGACTGACCGAGGACTTCGAGGCCTCACCCACCCACCCACAAAATGCCCCCCTAGCCTGGGCTGCTGTGGTCAGACACGGTACCCAGACACCCTTCCCTGGGAAGGAGGCCCCAGGAGAACCATCTGGAACCTTCCATGGAGCGCGCCTTCATGTTTGCCTGCGTGCCTTTCTCCTGCATTCTGACAGGACCGCTTCTAACTGTCCAATTAAATATGTCTGTCTTCGGTGTGTTACACACCTTATATACTATATGTTATTATAGCTATATGCAACAATATAACTAGACTACAGTATATATCATGCCCAGACAGACACGTATAACTAGAATAGTTTATATCATACCCAAATATAACTGTAGCCATAACATAGTATATGTTATAGCCAAATATAACTATAGCTAGACTATAGTTTATATCATATCCAAATATAACGATATAGCTGTAATATAGCATATATTATAGCCAAATATAACTATATAGCTAGAGTATAGTATATATTATACCTATACATAACTATACACCTGTAAAATATGATGTATTGCTGTATGTTATATAATTACATATCATATGTAATATCTTGGTTATATGTGATATATCATATATTTGTATTATACATCATATAGTATCTATATTATATGTCTATATATCTATATCTGTGTCAAAGATTATCTATATAACCTTATGTTGTACCTTATTCTAAATTGTATATATTCCACCTAATTATAAGTAAAGTCGATTATATCTAATATAAGCCATAACTATGTAATTACATGTAACGATATAATTGCATATAATTGTATATGATGCGTAATAATATAATTATATCTACTTAGCAATATAGAATGACATATAGAGCTTACGTATGTCATGAGAGACAGAGACAGACACAGAGACACAGAGACACAGAGACACAGAGAGAGAGAGGGCTCATGCCAAAGCCCCCTTCTCTGGGGCTTCCAGAGAAGCGTTCTGGAGGTGACCCCTGGGGTGAACCTCCCCTGCCCTCCTCTCCTCCCAGGGAGAACCAGCAGCGCCTGCAGGCCGAGTTCTCCGACCTGATCGTGAGCGCTCTGCAGCGGCGGCGGGCGGCGGGGCTGCAGCGGCCGAGGCCCCGGCGCGTGGCCAGCTACAAGGGCAGCGGCCTGGAGTACCTGCACCTCAGCACCCCCGACCAGCACGACACCTATTTCTAGACCTGCGCCGTGGGAGGGGGTATGCGGGTTCCCTGCTCCCAGGTACAACCCCAGCCTCTGGGGGGAGACCCCAAGAATCTGTGGGGTTAACGGGGGGAACTCTGTGACAAAGTTCCTATAATGTCTCCCCCCCCCCAAAGTTTGTTTTTGTTTTGTTTCCTGGTGCTTTGTTCCCCTTTCTGTACGCGTGGATTTCTTTGTATTTCAATCCTCCCGATTCCATTTTCAATCCCTGATCTCCATTAAAATGCACTGTGAACTCCTGGCTGGTTTGTCCATGAAGGGAGGACTACAGTTCTAAAGGTAGTGTGTGTGTGTGTGTGTGTGTGTGTGTGTGTGTGTGTGTGTGTGTGTGTGTGTGTGTGTGTTTGTGTTGGAAGCTAAGAGGGGTTGTTGTTGTTTTGGTTGGTCCTGGGTCCTGGGTCTTGAACTCAGGGCCTGGGTGCTGTCCCTGAGCTCTTTCACTCAAGGCTGGTGCTCTACCACATGAGCCACGGCGCCACGTCTGGTTTTCTGGTGGTTCACTGGAGATCAGGGCCTCAGGGCCTTTCCTACCCTGGCTGGCCTCGGCCCGTGATCCTCGGGTCTTGGCCTCCTGGGAACCCGGGTGACAGGGTCTTTCTCCTTGTGCTTTTGAGAAGAAAAGTGAGTTCTCAGCGGACTCAGCAGCAGCTTCGGGGCTGGGGCCCTGGCTGGGGGCTGGGGGGCTGGGGGTCCTGGCTGGGGGCTGGGGGTCCTGGCTGAGGGTTAAGGGTCCTGGCTGGGGGCTGGCTGGGGGCTGGAGGTCCTGGCTGGGGGCTGGGGGTCCTGGCTGGGGTCAGGGGGTCCTGGCTGGGGTCCTGGCTGGGGTCAGGGGGTCCTGGCTGGGGGCTGGCTGGGGTCCTGGCTGGGGTCCTGGCTGAGGTCCTGGCTGGGGTCCTGGCTGGGGGTCCTGGCTGGGGTCAGGGGGGACTGGCTGGGGGCTGGAGGTCCTGGCTGGGGGCAGGGGGTCCTGGCTGGGGTCCTGGCTGGGGTCCTGGCTGGGGTCCTGGCTGGGGGCTGGCTGGGGTCCTGGCTGGGGTCCTGGCTGGGGGCTGGCTGGGGTCCTGGCTGGGGTCCTGGCTGGGGTCCTGGCTGGGGGCTGGCTGGGGTCCTGGCTGGGGGCTGGCTGGGGTCCTGGCTGGGGGCTGGGGTCCTGGCTGGGGTCCTGGCTGGGGGCTGGGGTCCTGGCTGGGGTCCTGGCTGGGGTCCTGGCTGGGGGCTGGGGTCCTGGCTGGGGTCCTGGCTGGGGGCTGGCTGGGGTCCTGGCTGGGGTCAGGGGGTCCTGGCTGGGGTCCTGGCTGGGGTCCTGGCTGGGGTCAGGGGGTCCTGGCTGGGGTCCTGGCTGGGGTCAGGGGGTCCTGGCTGGGGTCCTGGCTGGGGGCTGGCTGGGGTCCTGGCTGGGGTCAGGGGGTCCTGGCTGGGGTCCTGGCTGGGGTCAGGGGGTCCTGGCTGGGGTCCTGGCTGGGGTCAGGGGGTCCTGGCTGGGTCCTGGCCGGGGTGCAGGCCGTGCGGGGCGGGGGCCCGGCCTACTTCACAATGGGCCCCGGGGCCCCCCGACTTCACAATGTCCGGGCGGCGGCGGCGGCGGCGGCGGGGCGCGGTCCAGGCCGAGGCGGAGGCGGAGCGGCGCCCCGACCCCCCCCCCCCCCCCCGCCCGGCGCCGCCCGGCCGCGGCCGCGCACCGACTTCCCGGCCGCCGGCAGGAGCGATGTCGGGGCGCCCCGGGCCGCCGCCGCCGCCGCTGCTGCTGCTGCCGCTGCTGCTGACCTGGGCCGCGGGGCGCGGGGCGCCGGACGCGCCCGACTTCCCGGACCTCCCGGACCTCCCGGACACCCCCGAAGGTGCGGGGGGGCGCCCCGAAGGTGCGGGCGGGGGGGCGCCCCGAAGGTGCGGGGGGGCGCCCCGAAGGTGCGGGCGGGGGGGGGCGCCCCGAAGGTGCGGGGGGGCGCCCCCGAAGGTGCGGGCTGGGGGGGGACACCCCGAAGGTGCGGGGGGGGCGCCCCCGAAGGTGCGGGCGGGGGGCCCCGAAGGTGCGGGCGCGGGGGGGGCGCGGGGCTCCGACGGTGCAGCTCTGGCCGGTCCCGGTCCCGCCGGGCTCTGGTGGTCAGGGGACCCCAAGCAGTGCCCGGCGAGGTCGGGGTTCATCCCCATTGCGTCCAGAGGAGATGGGGGAGGGAGAGGGGTGAAGATGGGGGGCCGGGCACCCACACACCGCCCTGCGCACGGAGGGAGGGAGGGAGGGAAGGAGAAAGAAGGAAGGACAGAGGAAGGAAGGGAGGGAGGGAGGGAGGGAAGGAGGGAGGGGGGGAGGGAGAGAGGGAGAAAGAAGGAAGGACAGAGGAAGGAAGGGAGGGAGGGAGGGGGAAGGAGGGAGGGAGGGAAGGAAGAAGAGTGAATGGGAAAGAAGGAAGGGAAGGAGGGAGGGAAGGAGGGAGGGAAGGAAGGAGGGAAGGAAGGAGGGAAGGAAGGAGGGAAGGAGGGAGGGAAGGAGGGAGGGATGGAAGGAAGGAGGGTAGGTTGGTTTGGACCTGTCACACCAAGACTGTAAGATTGTGAACTATGGGGTCTTTTCTGTGCGTGTGTGTATGTGCATGCGTGTGTGCGTGTGTGTGCATATGTGTGTGCATGTGTGTGCGTGACCAGTTTTTCATCTCGGGCTGGTGCTCTACCCTGTGAGCCACGCTTCCAGCCTTGCTGCTTTGGCTGCTCACTTGGAGATGGGAGTCTTGGACATTTTTTTTTCCAGACCCTGCTCTTCCAGCTCTCAGCGGCCCAGCCCAGCGAGCGAGTGGCCGGGACTGCAGGTGCCCTGCCCACCCCCCAGTAGCCGCTCTGGTTCCTCAGCCATCTCCTTCACAGTAGTGGGGTCTTGGCCCCAGCCCACCCTGCTGTCATCGTTGGCCGTGAGGCGCAGGGCTGTCGGGCTGGCAGCCTGGCAAACTGGTTCCACTCAGGGCTCACAGAGCCGGGGGGAGCCTCTGTGCCCCACCCCACCCCGCTGGGCTCCGAGCTGATTCACCCAGACACACCCCGGCGCCTCGGGCCTGTCCACAGTCAGGAGACATCCAGTAGCATGCCAGGCTGATCTGGAGATCTCCACGTGGGACCGTGCCTTGGTCTCCAGTGGGTTCTCTGCAGTGTTTGGTGTGTGTGTGTGTGTGTGTGTGTGTGTGTGTGTGTTTAGGACACTTGAGAGCTTTCTTGTTCACCATTGGCGCTCTACCCCTTGAGCCATGCCCCCAGTCCAACTTTTGGCTGGCTACTTTGTGGCTTTATCTTGGAGTTGTTGTACAAAAGTGTTTCCAGGGGCTGGGAAGGTGGCTCAGTGGTAGAGCGCTTGCCTTGCATGCTCGAGGCCCTGGGTTCGATTCCTCAGCACCACATAAGCAAAAAGAAAAAAGCCGGAAAGTGGCGCTATGGCTCAAGTGGTAGAGCGCTAGCCTTGAGCTGAAGAGCTGAGGGACAGCGCCCAGGCCCAGAGTTCAGGCCCCACGACCGGACCCAAAAAAAAAAATAATTAAAAAAAAAAAAAAAAGTGTTTCCATTTCCACAGGTCAGGGTAGGAAGACAGCGTACTGGGGAGGGGGGAGGGAAGAGGTGTGGAATCTCATAGACTTCTCCATCTGGCCAGGCTTTGAACCGTGATCCTCTAGATCTTAGCTTCCCTAGTAGCTGGGGTGACAGGCATCCTGCACCAAGCTCCAAGCGCTAGCTACTGAGAATACCAGAGCAAAGAGATTAACAGCCATTATCTGGTGATCTTGGCCAAGGGTTTGTTTTCTGACCCTTTTGAGCTTTGCTGGCTTTGTTTTGGGTTTTGAGAGGGGATCTCATTAAATCGGCTGGGCCTCTGCCCCAGCTTGCGATCCTCCTTCCTCAGCCTCTGAAGAGCTTGGGTCAGAGCACAACCCGGTGCTGGGCGTCCCGCCTTTTTCTTTCTTTCAGTTCTCTTTCTCTCTTCCTTTTTAGTTTTTGTTTTTTCTTAAATGCCAGTCCTGGGTCTTGAACTCAGGGCCTGGGCGCTGTCCCTCAGCTCTTCAGCTCAAGGCTGGCGCTCTACCCCTTGAGCCACAGCTCCACTCCCGGTTTTCTAATGGTTCATTGGAAATAAGTCTCTCAGACTCTCGTGCCCGGGCTGGCTTTGACCTGTGATCCTCAGATCTCAGCCTCCTGATGCACTGGGATGACAGGCTGGAGCTGCTGGAGCTCAGCTTTTCTATTTTCTTCTCTCCTTCCAGTTGCTCCCAACAACTTAAATTTAACAGTCTTTTGAAAGTTTCCCTTGAAAAGGTGGCAGGGAATATGATTCATAATGCAATTACAGCGCTTCTTTCTACTTCTGCAAAACAGAAATTTCACTCATGTGGTTAGGAGGAAAATAGGGAAACAACAGCGCCCAGATGAGAAAACTTAGCCTCAGACAGCAGCGCCTCCACACACGGCCCAAGGCCATGTCACCGTCTCCCTGGAGAACGCCGTGGAAGTTTCTGAATTGAGGGGTTTGAAAACACCACACGCAAATCACAGCAAGAAAGCCTTGGGCTCTGAGATTTGTCCCTGGGCTGTGCAGATCATGCATCATTAAACCGTTGTTGTTGTTGTGTGTGTATGTGTGTGTGTGTAGATCGTGGGGCTTGAATTCGGGGTCTGGGCGCTGTCCCTCAGCTCTTCAGCTCAAGGCTGGCGCTCTACCACTTGAGCCACAGCTCCACTTCTGGTTTTCTGGAGATAAGACTCTCATGGACTTTGCTGTCCTGGCTGGCTTTGAACTGTGATCCTCAGATCTCAGCCCCCGGGCAGATCACTTTCAACTTTTAACACATAACTTTACAGCATGTAATTAAAACTGGAGGCCAGTGTACCCGAACTGGGCAGCAGGTGGGTCCTGTGATCCCTGGCAGCTCGGTGCTAGGCCCATAGAGGGGACAGGAGGAGATGGAGGTCCTGCCCTCCCCCGGAAGCTGTCCATCATTGAGTTTGCAGCTGCTGCCCCTGGGAGCTGGGGTCAGTCCTAAGCCCTCCCCCCTAGGCCGTAGGTTTGTGTGTCTGTGGGGATCAGAACCCACAGCCTGCTTGTCAGCCAAGTGCCGGTTCCCTGGCTATTTGTGAAGGTTTTTTTTGGTGTTTTTTTTTCTTGTTGTTTTGTGTCTTTTGGGTTGTTTTGTGTCTTTTGGGTGCTTTTTTATTTTCGGCTGTGGTTGGGTTGGTTTTTGTGGTGTTTGTTTGCTTGCTTGCTTAGTGTCTGTGATGGACTCAAAGCAAATCTGAAACCCAGGGAGCACAGGCACACTGTATTGAGCCCTCACGATCCCCTCCTAAGAAAATCCTCCTCTGTCCTCACTATACAAATGTCTGGAGTCCTGAATATAATTTACCAGTGCCCAGTGTATTTTTTTTTTTTTTTTGGTCTTTTACCATCCAGCATGTTTGCTTGTAGATTTGCAGACACCTTCTAGTTACCACATAGGAGGGAAACCACGCAAACATGTTTCTCTGGGTCTGGCTTACTTCATTTGATATTATTTTCTTCCAAGTCTGACCATTATAAATGGTGCCATATCATCCTTTCTGATGGAAGTGTAGAATTCCTCTGTGCATCTACACCACATTTTCTTGATCCGTTTGTCCACCGAGGGGCATCTGGGCTGATTCTGTATCTTGATTATGGTGAACAATGTTGTAGTGGACATGGTTGTGCTGGTGGCTTTAGTGTGGCCTGGTTTGTGGAGTCCAGGAAATGGAAACAAGAGGGTTTTTTCTTCTATGTTGTCTTTGTTTTCTTTTCTGTCTGCTGTGTTGGCTTCTTTGTCTCTATGAGGGTGAGGAGGCACAGAACCAAGGTAGCCATGGTCCTCACTGGACACCATGTGGAGAATGAACTCTACCACTCGTGGGTGGGGATGGGAGGGAAAAACGGGGAGAGAGCGAGGGAATGGTGGACTGATGTCACTGTAGCCTCTCTGCACATCACCTTTATCATCACAATTTTTAATTTTTTAATTTATTTTGTCAGTCGTGGGGCTTGAACTCTGGGCCTGGGCGCTGTCCCTGCGCTCGTCAGCTCAAGGCGAGTGAGCTACCACTTGAGCCACAGCACTACTTCTGGTTTTCTAGTGGTTTATTGGCGATCAGAGCCTCCCGGAGTTTCCTACCGGGGCTGGCTTTGAACTGTGATCCTCAGATCTCAGCCTCCTGAGTAGCTAGGATGACAGGCGTGAGCCGTGGGCCTCAAACCCAGGGAGCAGGCTAGGAGGGAGACAGCAGCCCCAGGGATCTAAGATGGGAAAGCAGTAAATTATTAACAATTGGAGAGATTGCTTCTGTTTTTCTGTGGCCTCTCATGACCCTGCTTGCTGTGACCTCCCCCTCCCTCCCTCCCTCCCTCTCTCTCCCACTCTCTCTGTCCCTCTCCTCTCCCCCTCTCCTCCCCTCGGTCTCCTCTCTTCCTCCCCACCCCCCAAGCCCTTTCTTTTCTCCTTTCACTCAGTGAATGTGTTAGAGTTTATCTTCCTGCATAGCTTAGAGCTCAAAACCAGCTCCTGTCTCCTAGTAGCAATGGGATTTGTTGGGGGGGAGGGGGGAAGGGACCACTGCCAATCAGCAAAAAACTTCAAAGTAGGCAAATCAAGGCCTGTTGGAGGCTCACGCCTGTCATCCCAGCTACTCAGGAGGCTGAGAACCGTGATCCTCAGATCTCAGCCTGCTGAGCAGCTGGGATGACAGGCGTGAGCCACTGCACCCAGCCTGGAAGTTGGGTGTGTGTTTTATTTGTGGTCTCTTCTCACTTCCCCTGGTCCCCACCAGCCCCACAGGCCAGGGAAGGCCCAAGAGCAAGGCTTGGGCGGAGGGCTTTGGGGTCCAGAACAAATCTGGAAGTTAGATTTCCCGTGTGGGGTGGGGGAGAAGGGAAATCACCCCAACTGTCAATCAAGCGTGTGCAGCCTACGTCCCAAAGTCCTGGAAGTTCAAGTTTGGTCTGACCACTGACTCCGGACCCCGGAAAGGGTAGAGAAAGGAGTTGTGTTCCCAAGAAGGCAGCTGAGGGGGGGTACAGCTCTCCAGGGGACATTTTTCAGGGGTGCAGACCAGGGCTAGCTGTCTGCTGTCTGGTTGCGGCTGTTGAGATGGCGTCACTGTCTGTGGAACTATATTGTTGCTAGCGTCACTGTCTGTGGAACTATATTGTCGCTAGCTGCTTATCCGGGGATCCCGGAGCCAGGTTGTAAAGTAGCCCAGATTCAAAGGAGGGCGTGGAGGGGGCGTGGAGGGGGGAGGGGGCCCCCAAATCCACAGGCCCAGCCAACCTCTTATCACACCGGGACAGTTATTTAAGGATTGTTTGTTGAGGTGTGTGTGTGTGTGTGTGTGTGTGTGTGTGTGTGTGTGTGTGTGTGTGTACTGGGACCTCATGCTCCTGTTTACTTAGCGGTTTTTCTTTGTTTTTGTGCAAGGATTTGTTTTGGCTACGGGAGACTTTTTTATAAGTAGGCAAAGCTGGCCAGGTCCCCCTCTGCCTTTTAGAAGAGTTGTCAGAGCGGAGGAGGGAAAGTTAAAGTCGGAGGGAACCTCTCCCAGGGGGAGCCCCAGGTGGGGTGCTGTGGTGCCTTCCTGTAATCCCAGCAAGGGTGGGCCCGATGCCACATAGAGGGCGGAGCTGGTGAGGGAGAGATGGAGGGAACTAGAGATACAGAGACATAGATAAATATACAGAAAGGAGAGACAGGGAGAGGGACAGAGACAGATTTATAGAAAGAGGGATGGAAGCCGGGCGCCGTGGCTACCGCCTGGCATCCCAGCCACTCAGGAGGCTGAGATCTGAGGATCGCAGTTCAAAGCCAGCCCAGGCAGGAAAGTCCATGAGACTCTGATCTCCAATGAACCACTAGAAAACCAGAAGTGGAGCTGTGGCTCAAGTGGTAGAGCGCCAGACTTGAGTGAAAGAGCTCAGGGACAGTGCCCAGGCCAAGTTCCAGTCACATGAACAACAAGAGAGATGGAGAATGACAGAATGAGACAGAGAGAGAGAGAGAGAGAGAGAGAGAGAGAGGAGGTCAGGATGGATCCAGGATTCGAGTTAAGAGGTGGCCAAGATAGGAGAGAAAATGGGAAAATGAGAGTTGGTAGGGAAGGAACACGAGTTTTTTTCAGGGCGATTTCAAATTCCAAGTGCTTCTGGAAGCTTCTGGATTGTGTCACCAGGTGGGGCGGGTGCTGTGGAGGAGCAGAGGCCTGGGCAAGGCTGGCCAGGGCTGGGCAGATGCTTACCTCCCTCCCTCCTCCCCTCCCCCCTGCCTCCCCCCTTCTCTCCCCTCCCTCCCTCCCATTCCCTCTGTCCAGGGCTCTACTATGGCACGGCGTACTGGATGCCCAAGGAGCGGACGGTGGTGGTGAAGAACATTCTGGATAGGAACGGCGATGCGTATGGCTTCTACAATAACTCCATGCACAGCACGGGCTGGGGCGTCCTGGAGATCCGCGTGGGCTACGGCCCGCAGACCCTCAGCAACGACATCCTCATGTTCGTGGCCGGCTTCCTGGAGGGCTACCTCACCGCCCCGTGAGTGCCGCACCCCTCCCTCCCTCCTCCCCTCCTCCCCTCCCTCCTCCCCTCCCTCCTCCCTCCTCTCTCCTCTCTCCTCCCTCCTCCCCACTCCCTCCTCCTCCCCCATTCCCCTTCTTTCCCACCTCCTCTCTGCTCCCTCCTCCCTCCTCCCTTCTCCCTTCTCCTTCCTCCCTCCTCCCTCCTCCCCACCCTCTACTCACCCTCCCTCCTCCCTGGTCCAGCCTTCAGCATCCTTCTAAGCAGAGATGGTTAGGACACAGCCTCGCTCACAACTGATCAGATAGGCTAGTGCTTCTCTGAAGTCATTGGTGATGGTGGTGATGATGGTGGTGGTGGTGATGGTGGTGATGGTGATGATGGTGGTGATGATGGTGATGGTGGTGATGATGGTGATAGTGATGATGGTGGATAATGATGATGGTGGTGGTGATGATGGTGGTGATGGTGGTGGTGGTAGTGATGATAGTGGTGATGGTGATGGTGGTGATGATGATGGTGGTGGTGATGGTGATGATGATGGTGGTGGTGATGATGGTGATGGTGGTGATGATGGTGGTGGTGATGGTGGTGGTGGTGATGATGGTGGTGGTGATGGTGGTAGTGATGGTGATGGTGGTGGTGATGATGGTGATGGTGATGGTGGTGATGATGATGATGATGGTGGTGATGGTGATGATGGTGGTGGTGGTGGTGATGGTGGTGGTGATGGTGATGATGGTGATGGTGATGATGGTGGTGATGATGGTGATGGTGGTGATGATGGTGATGGTGGTGATGGTGGTGATGATGGTGATGGTGGTGATGATGGTGGTGGTGATGGTGGTGGTGGTGATGATGGTGGTGGTGATGGTGATGGTGATGGTGGTGGTGATGATGGTGGTGGTGATGGTGGTAGTGATGCTGATGGTGGTGATGATGATGATGATGGTGGTGGTGATGATGGTGGTGGTAGTGATGATAGTGGTGATGGTGATGGTAGTGATGATGATGGTGGTGGTGATGGTGATGATGGTGATGATAGTGATGATGGTGGTGGTGATGGTGGTGATGATGGTGATGGTGATGATGGTGATGGTGGTGATGATGGTAGTGGTGATGGTGATGGTGATGATGGTGGTGGTGGTAGTGGTGACACTGAGTCTTTGCACAGAATTCACAATGTGCCACACCAGTCACAGCCTGTGATACTCTGGATTCTCTCTCTCTTTTTATTTTTGTCTGTGGATTCTCTCTCTCTCTTTCTCTTTTTATTTTTGTGTCAGTCCTGGGATTTGAACTCTGGGCCTGGCCGCTGTCCCTCAGCTTTTCAGCTCAAGGCTGGTGCTCTACCACTTGAGCCACAGCACCACTTCTGGCTTTTTCTGTGTATGTGATACTGAGGAATGGAACCCAGGGCCTCATGCGTGTGAGACAAGCAGTCTACCACCGAGCCACCTGCCCAGCTCATGACCTGTCCCTGCCCTTGTTTCAGACACATGAGCGACCACTACACCAACCTGTACCCCCAGCTCATCAAGAAGCCCTCCCTGCTGGAAAAAGTCAAGGACTTTCTGGAGTACGTACACCAAGTCTGCTGTCCGGCATCTGCTGGGGGGCTGCAGACCTGTGTCTGTCTTGTGTGTGTGTGTGTGTGTGTGTGTGTGTGTGTGTGTGTGTGTGTCTGCGCATGCGCATGGTGTGTAAATGTGAATGTGTGTGTGTGTGTACATCATGTATTGGTGAAGCGATCTGCAGTTTCCATCTGGCCCGGGTCTGAGTGCATCATCTCTGGTGTGCCCTGAGGCTCAGCTCTGCCCTGCAGCCTCTGAATCCTGGCCTCATGTCCTCCCTCTCCACCCCGTCCCCCCTCCGCCTCCCCAGGAAGCAGGACACCTGGGCTCGTAACAACATCAAACTGTCCAAAGAGGACCCATTCTGGAGGCACACGGGCTATGTCATGGCGCAGATGGATGGGCTGTACGTGGGAGCCATGAAGAGGTCTCTGGAGGAGGGGATAAAGGTAAGGCACTGGCCAGGGTGGGCGCTGTACATCCAGGGCCCGGGCAGTGTGGCTCACTCACTGTCTGACACAAAATTTAAGTTCAGAACACAAATACTACCGGGCACTGGGGCTCACGTCTGTCATCCCAGCTACTCAGGAGGCTGAGATCTGAGGATTGTGGTTCAAAGACAGCCCAGGCAGGAAAGTCCATGAGACTCTCATCTCCCATGAGCCATCAGAAAACTGGAAGTGGAGCTGGGACTCAAGTGGTAGAGCACCAGCCTTGAGTGAAAGAAGCTCAGGGACAGTGCCCAGGTCCTGAGTTCAAGCCCCATGACTTACAAAACAAAAAACAAAAACAAAACCCACAAGAAAACCGGGTGGGTACCGCAGGGCAAACCTGTAATCCCATCCATTAGGGAGGCAGAGGAAGGAGGCTTGAGGTCCAGGGCTCCCTGTGCCAGCCTTCCCCTTTTTTTCTCCCCTCTGCTCCCCCACACCACCACAGAGGAACGCCAGAGGACTACAGCGGAATGGGGGAGAACCACAGAAGTACTAAGTTCAATACTGACCATTTGGTACTCAGCTCAGTACTGGTTGCTGCTTGATAGCTCAGTACTGACTACACAGTACTCAGCTCAGTATTGAACATTTGGCACTCAGCTCAGTACTGGCCACTCAGTACTCAGCTCAGTACTGCTACACAGTACTCAGTACTCAGCTCAGTACTGACCGCTGGGTACTAAGGTCAGCACTGGACGCTTGTTCCATCCACAGCCCTTGACGATGTTCCACATCCAGTTTCTCAACGCCGTTGGCGACCTGCTAGACCTGATCCCCTCCCTCTCTCCTTCGAGGATCTCTGGCATGAACCGAAAGCGCTGGGACATGGGGCACTGCTCTGCGCTCATCAAGGTGAGGCTGGGGCTGTGCCCCTCTGTCTCTCCACGCCACAAGCCCTCACCCCGGGTGTGCCGGCAGCTGCTTGGGGGCCCTCGGTGGCCATGCAGAGCACTGGACAGGCTCGAGGGCAGAGCACACACCCAGCACATGCAAGGCCCAGAGTTCAAACCCTGGCACTGCCAAGTCCTTTAAACACCTCCACTGGTTGTTGCTGGGAGTGAAGTTCAAGAGGCACTGGTCCAGCAAGTGCACCTGAGTCTAAATCATAGACTCTGTGGACAGACAGACAGACAGAGATAGATAGGTTGATAGATAGATGGATAGATGATTGTGACGTGAAGGGATAGATAAAAAGATTGATAATTGATGGTTAGATGGTGGGTGGGTGGATGGGTGGATGGATGGATGAGTGGGTGAATGGGTGGATAGATGGATGAAAGGGTTGGTGGATGGATCAATGGATGAGTGTGTGGATGGATGGATGGATGGAAGGATGGATGGGTGGGTGGATGGATGAAGGATGGATGGATGGGTGGGGGAATGGGTGGATGGATGGATGAATGTGTGGGTAGATGGATGGAAGGGTGGGAGGATGGATCAATGGATGGGTGGGTGGATGGATGGATGAATGCAAGGATGGGTGGATGGATGGATGGATGGAAGGAAGGGTGGGTAGGTGGATAGATCGATGGGTGGATGGATGGGTGGGTGGGTGGATGATGGATGGATGGATGGTGGATGGGTGGATGGATGGGTGGGTGGGTGGATGGATGGATGGGTGGATGGATGAATGGATAGATCGACAAGACAGAATGATCAGTGGAGGGAAATGTAGTTCTGAATTGCTACCTCTCCTCCACCATTCCTCCTCCTCTCTAAGCAGCTGCTACTTCTGATCTTCCAGAATCTTCCATAATTTTCTCTTTTTCATTCTGGAAGGCGAGAGTCTGTTTTGTTGGACTCCTAAGGCTCTGTTTTCAGTCCTGAGTGGAGGCCATCCTGTGTCTTCCATGTGTGCTATTGTCCCCAGTCCCGTGTCTCTCGCCTCCCCACCAGGCTCGCACCCTCACTGGGTCCCCGCCCTGCAGGTGCTGCCTGGGTTCGAGAACATCTTCTTCGCACACTCGAGCTGGTATACCTACGCGGCCATGCTCAGGATCTACAAACACTGGGACTTCAATCTCAGGGACAGTGACACCAGTAGCAACCGCCACACGTTCAGCAGCTACCCGGGTAAGTCGATGCAGGGGTGTGGGGCAGGGGGACCCCACTGCAAGGACACAGCAGAGGATGGCAGGGCTGTTTAGCTGCACGTCCAAAGGTGTCATCTCAGTTCTTGGGAACAGCTGGGAGCACTGCAGAGCGAGAAGTCAATCCCGAGACCGAGAGCAAAGGGGAAAACTCAGGAACGGCTGAGCGTCCTCCCTGAATGTCTTCCCTCCCACTCCTCACACAGATCCCACCAGGGACAGTCATCCTACAGATCCATAAGGGCAGAGAGAGGGGACAGGGGCCCCCCAGAGCCCAATGCATGAGTTAAACTCACTCCTGAATGAGTCTGGTGCTACCAGAATCCGAATTGCTTTTTAGTTGAAATATAATTTTATTATTAAGGCATTGGACAGAAGTCAGCTCATAGGTACATTCCTTTTTTTTTTTTCTTTTTGGACAATGTCCCTCCCTTCCTTCCCTTTCCCTCTGTTTCCCAGTCCTGTCTCTGCCACAAGTTACACGGGTCATTTTCCCCATTACATCTACTGAATACCGTGACTGCCTCTGTTCACCCTTTCTCAACTCCCTTTCTGCTCGATCTGAATGCACAGATATATCATATGGTTTCCTGGGTTTGAGAGAGGGAACTTGCACAATAACTTTACTAATAGGTCTCCCGATCTTTGCGCCTCCCTTGTCTCCCGGTCATGTTGCAGTTTGTCATGGTTTTCTTGTATCAATGACGGCACAGTGTGCCTGAGGTACAATCTTCAGTTCCCAATATGTTTGTCTGCTTGATCGAGGCTATTGATGATGCTTTCCACTGGATTTTTTTTTTTCTTAATTTTCCAGCTGCATTTCTTTCGTCGTCGTTGTTGATTTTAGCATCCCAATACCCTTGGCGAATATTTCACCCTTATTGCTTTCCCGTGCAGGCCTTGAGCTGACAGATTCACATCCATCATCTGTTAGTTTCAGCGGTGTTGCTGACTGCTTTTTTGGAGTAGACTTTTGAATGCCATTTCTGGCATTTTAGCCACTTTGTATCTAACCTAGTATCTTTTATAGTCTCTATTATCTACGTAATTTATCCATCCACCCATCCATCCATCCATCTAGCTATCATCTATCATTTTTGAAAACTTGTAATATTCCTATTTTTTGTCATTCAAAATTATTAAGTCATACATTGTTTTCTTTTTTATTGTGATGATAAAGGTGATGTGCAGAGGATGACAGTGACATCAGTCGGGTCAGGAACTCATTTCTCTGTGGACCATGTCCCCCCTTTCCTCGCTCTCTCCCCGTTTTTCCCTCCCATCCCCACCCACGAGCGGTAGAGTTCATGCTCCACCTGGTGTCCAGTGAGGACCATAGCTGCCTTTGTTCACCCTCTGTCCTCCCATTTCTGTGCAAGCTACACCTTTGCCAATGGTGAATCCAGTGGAGGGTTTTCTGGACCCCTGTAAGCAATAACTTGGTAGCTACGCAGAGTTCAGACAAAGCTGAGAAATGTACAAATGCAGAGCATGCAAAGCTCTGAGCTTCTCTTGATGGTTTCATGATGGAGGGATGGAAGGATGGATAGATGGATGATGGAGGGATGGACAGATGGATAGATGGATGGATGGATGGACAAATGGAGGGATGGACAAATAGACAGGTGAAGGGAAGGGATGAATGGGTGGATGGACGGATGGAGGGAGGGAGGGAGGGAGGGAGGAATGGACGGATGGATGGGTGGACAGATGGAGAAATCTATGGAGGAAGGGATGGAGGGAGGGAAGATGGGTGGATGGAGGGAGGGATGGATGCAGGGATAGATGGAAGGATGGACAGATGGAGGGATGACAGATGGGTGGGTGGATGAACAGATGGAGGAGAGGAAGGGAGGGATGCTGAGGAAGGCTGTCTCCCGCGCTCCCCGCAGGGTTCCTGGAGTCTCTGGATGACTTCTACATCCTCAGCAGCGGCCTGGTCCTGCTGCAGACGACCAACAGCGTGTACAACAAGACACTGCTGAAGTCCGTGGTGCCGGAGACCCTCCTGGCCTGGCAGAGGGTCCGCGTGGCCAACATGCTGGCCAGCAATGGCCAAGAGTGGGCAGAGATCTTCTCCAGGCACAACTCCGGTGAGTGCCGAGCGGAGGGGCTGTGGGCATGTGCAGGGGCGGTGGGTGCATCGCGGGGCACACAGTCACCCACACATGTCATCGCCCCCCCTGGGCCCCGCAGGTACCTACAACAACCAGTACATGGTTTTGGACATGAATAAGGTGAGGCCGCGCAACAGCCTGGACAAGGGCACGCTGTACATCGTGGAGCAGATCCCCACCTACGTGGAGTACTCGGATCAAACTGAAATCCTGCGCAAAGGTACCGCCTTCCTGATGCATGTGGACACACGAGGGTGGGGGGGATGGGTGGTGTGTGCACAGATGATGGCAGAGTGGTGTGCCGATTGTCAGTTCTACTGGGAGAAACTGAACAGGCTCAAGTCAGGTGTCTGTGGCTCATGCCTCTCATCCTAGCCATTCAGGAGGCTGAGATCTGGAGGATCGTGGTTCAAAGCCAGCCCAGGCAGGAAAGTACATGAGGCTCTCATCTCCAATGAACCACCAGAAAACCGGAAGTGGCGCTCTGGCTCAAGTGGTAAAGTGCCAGCCTTAAGTGAAAGAGCTCAGGGACAGCGCCCAGGCCCTGAGTTCAAGACCCAGGACACCCCCCCCCAAAAAAAAAATCTGGGGTGAAAATCACGTTTGGATGATCCTCTTCCCTTACCAAAACAACTTGCAGAACATTTCAAAAAGAAAAAATAGGAATCCAATAAGGCGTGGGGTCTGCAGCCCTGCTCCAACCATCTCACGCCCACCCACCCCCACCCTGCGCTCCACCCCGCAGGCTACTGGCCGTCCTACAACATCCCCTTCCACAAGAAGATCTACCGCTGGAGCGGATACCCGCTGTTGGTCAAGAAGCTGGGCCTCGACTACTCCTACGACCTCGCCCCGCGCGCCAAGGTCTTCCGGCGCGACCAGGGCAAGGTGACCGACCTGGCCACCATGAAGTACCTCATGCGCTACAACAGTGCGTACCCTGGAGCGCCGCCCCCTCCTCCCCTCCTCCTCTTCTCCCTCCTCCCCTCCCTCTCCTCCTCCTCTCCCTCCTCCTCTTCCCTTCCTCTTCCCTTCCTCTTCCTCCCCTCCCTCCTCCGCTCTCCTACTCCCCCCTCCACTTCCTTCCCATCCTCCTCTTCCTCCCTGCCCTCCTCCTCCTCCTCTCCTTCTCTACTTCCTTTTTCCTGCCCCTCCTCCTTTCCTCCTCCTCCGTCTCCCTTCTTTCTTCTCCCCTCCCCTCCTCCCTTTCCTCCTTCTCCTCTTCCCCTTCCCCTTCCTTCTCCCCTTCCCCCACCCTTCTCTTCTTCCCCCTTCTTCCCTTCCTCCTCCCCTTCCCCCTTTCCTCCTCCTCTCCTTCCTCTTCCTCCCTCCTCCTCCTCCCTGCCCTCATCCAGAGTCTTCCCGTCCTTCTCTACTTCCTCTCTCCCTCCCCTCCTCCTCCCTCACCCCTCTTCCTCCTCCTCTTCTTCCCTGCACCCCTTCCTCCTCCCCTTCCCCCTTCTCCCCTTCCTCCTCCCCTTCCCCCTTCTCCCCTTCCTCCTCCTCTCCTTCTTCTTCCTCCCTGCCCTCATCCTCCTCCCTCCCGGTCCCCATGCTCACCTTACCCCTCCCAACCCCCCCTCCTCCCCACCCACATTCTCCCTTCTCCCCATCATCCTCCCTCCTCCCCAGTCCCTCATCTTCATTCTCCCCCTCCTTTCTCCCTCCTCGCCTTCCTCCTCCTGCCCCCTCCCCAGCCTCCCCCTCCCTCCTTCCTCCCCAGCTTCATCCTCCCCCTCCCTTCTCCCTCCTCCTCCTCCCCACCCGCATTTTTCCTTCTCCATCACCTTCCCAGTCCCTCATCTTTACCCTCCCCCCCTCCTCCCCATCCTCCCCCTCCCTCCTTCCCCAGCCTCATCCTCCCCCTCCCTTCTCCCTCTTCCCTTTCCTCCTCTCCATCCTCCCCCATCCCTCTTCCCTCCTCCCCCTCCCTCCCCCATCCCTCTGTCCTCCTCACCTCTCCTCCTCCCTCCCGACAGACTACGAGGAGGAGCCATACAGCAAGGGTGACCCCTGCAGCACCATCTGCTGTCGCGAGGACCTGAGCTCCCCCGTGCCCAGCCCGGGCGGCTGCTATGACACAAAGGTAATGGCGGCTCGGGGCTGTGAGACACACGTGCACTCCTCTCCTCACCTGTGAGTGGTGGAGGTGACCTGGTTTGGTTTTACCAGATGGAGGCTGGCGTCAGTGGCACTGGTGGGCTGTGAGGCCAGGCACCAAAGGCTAGGTTGCCTTAGAGCTGACAGAGCCCAGCGGGGAGGGGCAGTCCCGTGGCTCCTGCCTGTAATCCCAGCTATTTTAGCAGGGGCACAGGCAGGAGGATCGAAGGCTTGCAGGTGGTCTGAGAAAAAGCAGTAAAATCCCATTCCCAAACCCAAGGGCTGGGCAGGTGGCTCTGTGGTAGAGTGCTCACCTGGCATGCATGAGGCCCTGGGTTCGATTTCTCAGCACCACATAAGCAGACAAAGCCAGAAATGGCGCTATGGCTCCAGTGGTAGAGCGCCAGCCTTGGGCTGAAGAGCTGAGGGACAGTGCCCAGGCCCAGAGTTCAGGCCCCAGGACTGGCACCAAAAAAAAAAAGTCTTGCTGCTGCTATTATTCCTAGCAGCTTTGAGAATTGAACATATCATAGCTTCCATGTGACTGACCGTTGAGCCAAGTGAGCCCGAAATGGGTGAATGGATTTGTAAGTAACTTTTGGAGTCACAGTTCCTGGGGTGAGCTGCCACACGGCCAAAGGGCCAAAGGGCTGCCCCTCACCGTCCTGGTAACTGGTTAAAGATGGAGAGGGAGAATCGAGACTGGGTCTTGAAAGCCATGTTGTTTTCTAGATGGTTCTGTCTGTCTCCCCAGGTGTCAGACATTTTCTTGGCATCGAAGTACATAGCCTACGCCATCAGCGGCCCCACGGTGCAGGACGGGCTCCCAGCATTCAGCTGGAGGCGCTTCAACAAAACCCTCCACCAAGGCATGCCCGAGATCTACAACTTCGACTTTGTCCTCATGAAACCCTTCTTTAATGATTGACAGAAGCCGGAGGGGGGTGGGGGGCACAGGAGGGGGGGCAGAGGGGCGTACACCCCCTCCCAAGGCATTATTTTTAGCTGTGGTTCCCCACATCCCCTCCCCCCATCAGAACTATTGTTAATAACACGTTATTAAATTCCCTTTGATTTCTTGCTGGTTTCGTCATAGTGATTGTGAGCATGGGAGGGGGGCGGGTAGAGAGGGTGGAGAACAAATATTGGATTAAAGGTGGAAGCCACAAGCCTATAGCCCGGTATTACAAGAGCACAACTCTCTCCCACATCTGTGTGATTCTCCTTTTATGTCGGCGGGCACAAATTCCAACTCCCAGGGTCCTGGAGACTTGCATTGCAGTGGAAGGCAGCAAGGCCTCGAAAATCCCGGGGTTACTTAGCGGGCTGGCTGTGTCTCCTTCTCCGGCTGGTTGTGCTCAGCACCACTTCAGGCGTGCAGTGTTTTTTCTGGTCCATTCCAGTCAGGTGGCTGCGACCTGAGGATCCTGGTTCAAAGCCAGCCAGGGCAGGAAAAGTCTGTGAGACTCTGATCTCTCATGAAGCCTTAAAAAGTTGGAGATGGAGCTGTGACTCACGTGGAAAGGGCTGACTCAGAGCCAAGGATCCAGGCTCCGTGGGCTCCATGGGTCGCAGTGAGGTAGAGCGAATTACATTCTGCTCCAAAGCCAAAAGGTCTCCATTCCCATAGGGCAGCCGCCACGAACAGCCAATTCTCCCCGAGAGCTGGAGAATTTATAACTAACTCTAAACAAGGTGGGAGACGTCACCCACGCTCATGCATGCGCATGCGCACACAAACACACACATGCAGGCTGGAAATGAATCAGAGCACTCAGCACATTAAAAACCCAGTCGTTTATTTCAAAGTATAAATTTCAGGCTTGCTGAACAAAACCCCACTACAGGTAACACGTACAGACATCACCCTACTGTACATCGAAGAAAGAAAGGAGAGAAAGGAAAATTCCACGAAACCCAAGAGAAAGAGGGCGACTCGCCACCGCCCAGTTAATCAGACAGGAAGAGGGTCTCACATTGTCTTATTATTATTTACACTTTCCACAGTAATAAACAAACATCAGGGTGCAAGTTTCCTACAAAAGATTGGTTGTGATCTTTTGTGTTGAAATGTCTGACAAAATACTAAAGCCAAGATCCCCCAAAGTGTTTGCTGTTACCTTATTTACAAAAAAAAAAAAAAGACATTTAAATATAATTTAGCAGACTCTACAAATTAAAAATTAAAAAAACCCAAAAAAACCCAAAGCTTATTTTGACATGAAATGCCTGAAGGTGAGCTATGATGATGAGTGACAGGTGTGTGGTAATCCCACCCCCTGTGGCTGGACAGGGAGCATGCGTGAGGTTCAGGAAAAAGATTGGAGTCTGCCACTAACAAACATGGCGTGACATTGCTGTAATTTTTTGTCTTTAAAACCAAACAACCACCACAAAATCAGCTAGGTGCTGGTGGCTCATGCCTGTCATCCCAGCTCCTCAGGAGACTGAGATCTGGAGGATCGTGGTTCAAAGCCAACCCCAGGAAGGAAAGCCTGTGAATCTGATCTCCCAACGAACCACCAGAAAACCAGAAGTGGTGGTGTGGCTCAAGTGGTAGTGCACCAGTCTTGAAAGAGCTCAGGGATGGCACTCGTCCCTGAGTTCAAGCCCCATGACCGACCAAAAACAAAAATAAGAAACAAAACCCTGATTTATGAAATGGTAGTCCTTCGGGACAACACCTTAATGATAACAAAATAACAAAAATATCTTTTTTAAGCATTTTCTGAGTAAATAGACTCATAACATTGGTTATACAGTTAGGTGCTATAAAATTTAATACTGGGACATGTATTTTTTTTTCCTGGAAATGAGAATAAAACAGGCCAACCAATGATAGCCCCGTGATGAAATTCAAACAATAAATCAAAAAAAGATCATCGTACTGAGGATGCTGAAACAGACCAAGAAAAGAACAGGAGAGAACGCTCAGAGGGCATATGTAGTGCGCTACCGTGCTGGGATCACAGGCGTGCAGTGTGAGATGAGGTCCTGTGCTCAGTCTCCTACAGCACTGGAAAACTCATGGAAAGAAGGCTGACGGTGCGATGCTGCCTCACCATGGCCTTCTGGAATTTAAAGCAACTAAACGAAGCTGCCCATGGTAGGGCGCCCATGGGAACTCTACCTTCTAGAAGGCTCAGTGGAGGTCATTTTTTCTCCCAAGGTCTTATTACCTGGCAGTGGGGTTGAGGGTTATGGGGAAACTCTGGGAGGCAAATGTACCCCAATATTCACGGTCTGGGAAGAATGCCGCTTCCACGCTGTGTGGCATAGTACAAAGTGTTCTGCATAGAGACTTTGACCCCGCAGGATGCTGCGCCCTACCCCCCCCATCTGTGTTTATGGGTGTGGAAGGCATCTGAACCCTCTCAGCAGGGTGGATGGATCCTGACATGGTGCAGAGTGGGGTGCAGGGAGCTATGTCCTGGGCCTGTTCCCCTCCACACACTTGGGGCTCCAGGACCCCCTACTGGCAGTAGCACTGGGGATGAGAGAGCGTGTTAGAATCCTCAGGAAAATACATCACGGGGTACAGATGCTGCATGTAGGGGTGGGTGTGGCTGGCTGGGAGACACGGGGTGTTGGTTACCATTTCTAGTGGCACCCCCTAAACTCTCATCAACCCCCCCAAACCCAAACCAAGCACAAAGTTGCACCCGCCCCCCAATGCCTTCCTCGGTAAAGCCCCAGGGCAGGCCCACGGGGGGGGGGGGGGGGGCTCACAGGGGAGGCCATCTCCCCGCAGAGTCTGTCTGTCTGTCTGAGGGTCACTATTGGGACGATGCACATCTCTTCCATTGACAAAATATATAAGCCAAAATAACGAAATATTTTATTCCAAAGGGCTACCTGATTCTGTAACAGAGAAAGCGGAGGGACACGGCAACAGGCGACTATAAATAACAACGTCCAGCAGGGACCGGGAAGCCTCGCCCGCGGCCAGCAGCCCACAGCGCAGGGCAGGCTCGAACCCATGGAGATGGGACGAGCACAGGGGAAGCCGCGGAGACGCTGGGGGCGCCACGCCGAGCCTGCGGGGTCAGCCTGGCGAACCATGCGAACCCCGCTTCTCACCGCCCGGGGGTGATGGGGAAGGGGGCTTGAGCGTGGACATTTTGGCAACCTGTAGGCAAACCCCACCATGCCCGGCCAGGACCGGTGAGAAGCAACCAGAACCCCGAGAAGGAGGGCTCCCTAGGCGCTTCCCAGAAAACCACTGTGGGGAGAAGGCAGAGAAGGGGATGAAACCCCGCATGGAACGTGACGTGGAAAGCAGGGCCCCGCCCGACAAGTCCTCCTCCAAACACCGATCATGTCTCCACGCGATCGAGCCCTGCTCCCGCCTGTCCACCCGCGAACCTCAGCCGAGCAGCCAGGGCACGGGGAGAGGGTCAAAGTGCTCCGCAGACAACTGGGGGAAGGGGAGGGGGGAGGGGACCTAGAGCCAGCCTCTTGCTGGCACTACCAAACCACGCCCACCGGGGCTGACCGGAGACGTGAGCTCTTGAACTGATGGGCCTTGCTGGGGAGGGGGGATGGGATGGACTTCCTGGAGCTACGTGGGCCACACGCACATGGAGACGGAGATGAGGGGCAATGTCCTGAGCCCCGGGGCTTTCTCTTGGTCCATTCTCCGCAGTTAAATGACGGCCAATAACAGAAGCCCGCGTTCTCCCAAGAACAAAGCTCCCCGAGCTCAGTGTAGTAATGCTACAGATGGGGGGGAGGTCCACGGACACATACACTGGGCACACACTGGACACACGCAAACACCACACACACATGCAAACATCCCAAGGACACACACATACATCACACAGACACACGGACGCCATATGATCACTCACCAATGTCACAAGTCACAAGGACACACGTATGCGGAAGTCACACGGACACACACGCATGCACACACAGGCCAGGTACGTGTGTGCACTGACGGGTGGAGGAGATGCACGGAGCCCCCGGGGCGGGCGTGTTTCTTTCTGGAGTTAACTTTTAAGGCACAAAACAAATGTCGGAGCCAAATCAGGAAGGAGTGGCGGCGCGGTGGGCGCGGCGGTGCGGCCACGCAGGAGAGGAGATGAAGATGGAGAAAACGTCTTCTGCGTGGAAGGGAAGCTACGTGGAGCCAGTCGCTGTGCTGTCTATTTCTTTGGGATTCGTCACGTGTGTGAACTCGCTCACGCGGGCATCTGGGGGGGCAGAAGGTGCGCCACGCGCCCCAGCCCCATCCTCTCCTTCCTTCCAGCTGAAGAGGAGTGGATCGGAGGGTGAAGATGGCAACAGACACAGAAATAGGAAAAAAAACAAAAACAAAAACAACCCCAAATCCCACACCAGCACCCGCGCTTCCGGCGAGGTGCGTATTTACACGTCGCACCCTGACCCATGCCTTGTCGTTGGGGCCGCGTGCACTGCGCACGGGCCGTGCACCGTGTAGTGTGCGCACATGAGTGTGCGTGCAGGCGGCGGTGTCCGGAGCGGTCCCGCATGCGCGCGTGGTGTGCACAGACGGAAGGGTGGCGCCCGGGGCGGGCGGGCCCCGGGCTTAGCTGTTCTGCGTGGACGCGATCACGTCCGTGGACTGTGGGTCGCAGAAGGGCCCAAAGCGGCCAAACACGTCCTTGGCCCGCACGGCAAAGTAGTACTTGCTGCCGGACACGAACTGCGTGAGGGTGCAGGCCATGGGCAGCGGGAGGGCCTTCACCTCGCCGATCTTCTTCCACTGCGAGGGCGCCGTGGCACTGGGCTCCTCGTGGTAGGCGTACAGGTGGTAGCTGTCCACGGCGGCGCATGCGCGGTCCACCTCCAGCACGCTCCACGACAGCACAATGCCGTTCTGGCTCTGCACGCGCGCCAGCTTCAGGTGCGGCTTCTGTGGCAGGGACGTGCCCGCGGCCTCGGGGGGCAGGCGCTGCGGCTGGGGGGCCTCGGGCAGGGGCGCAGGGTGCACGGGCCGGGGAGCCTCCTGAGGAGAGACACGGATGCCCGGTTAATAGTGACCTGGGCGGGCATCGGGAGCACGGCCCTCCAGCAGCTGTGGGGGTTCTCTGGAGCATGGGCAGAACCCTGGGGGCAAGGGGCATGCTCCCCCACTTCCAAGACCAAGAATGCTGAGCTCCCCCTGGAAACCGAGAGCTGGGCTCAGAGACCCCAGAGATGCACAGAGATCGCCCACGTGGGACATGGGTGTGGAAGGGGAGGTGCGGGCACTGGTTTTCCACGAACAGACTGCTGATAGCAGAGGGCTGTACAGCACACAGGAACGACAAGATGGCAGACTTCAAGGAGAATTAACAGTGAACGACAATGGCCGGCTTCACTTCCTGGTCCCAGCGGAGGACCGAGTGCACACGACCGCCACGCGCGGCTCAGCGGGGCCGCCCTCGGCTCCCACCCGTGATGCACGAGCCACCACCTGGCTGGGCACGAGCGCTGTGGGGGCGATGCCGGCACGAGGCGGCGTGCACGCGTGCTGCGCCACACTCACCGTGTGCACTTGCGGAGGGCGGTGGTGCACCGTGAGCTGAGGTCCGGCCGAGCCCAGTGTGAGGCCGTTGTTCACCACATAGGTGGTTGCTTGAGGCACTCGAACTGTAACACCTGCAACACCAAATGAGGGGACACATCAGAACGCCACTGGGGGGGGGGGGTGGAGGTCTTGGGGGGTGCTGATGAGAACATCTGATGTCAGCAGAGCAGCGTTTGTTTCTGAAATTCTGAAGGCAAAGTCATTCCAGCCTGGACGTGTGCAGTGAGCGGGGGTATGTGTGTGTGTGTGTGTGTGTGTGTGTGTGTGTGTGTGTGTGTGTGTCACGGTGGAGCGAGGGCTGTGCAAGTTTCACACCCATGTCACTGGGACCACGAGAGAAGACAAGAAGAAAGAGAAAGACGTGAGATCCAAGAACAGGACATCAGCGCAGAAAGGCATACCTGTCCGCCCGCCAGAGGCCTGCTGGGAACACCACCCCCCCCCCCCCCCCCCCGCCCGGCCAGGTGCGGCCAAGTGCCGCAGAGACCAAGTGAGATGTAAGAGACAGGCGGACTGGAGCTGTCTTTCTAGAGACCCTGGAGTCTCACACTTTCGCCACCACAGGGAGTGTAAGCCATGGTGTGATGCCTGTGGAATGATCTTTCTGTCTACGTCCTCCTCACAGAGCAGATATTCCACGCCACAGGAAACCGTGACATCCTCTAGAGCAAGCCGCAGGAAATCCAGAGCTATCTTTCCCATTGTGTTTCCTCCGGCACAGAGGGTGGGGAGGGTGGGGGCGCAGGTGCGGGTGGGGCATCCGGCCGGGGGTGGGGTGGGGAGGGGGGAGCCTGTCTCCCAGAGCTCGCTATCAACAGGTCGCTGCTCTTACACACCCGAGCAGGGCCAAGCACCTGCGACCGTCAGGTTTTAGCTGGATTACTCTCTCCAAAAGCCACCATGTGCGGATGGCATTTCCAGTTCCTTGATGCAGTTCCTTGTCTCCTTGACATGCAATGAATGTGCAAAGCTCAACGCTACGTGCACTAATGATATCTACAGTGAAGAAAAGGGATAGCAAAAAGAGAAGCACAGGGAAGCCCAGAAAAATAACGAGGGGGAAGGGGAAAGGGAAAGGACAGGAGGAAGGCCAGACCAGAAAGATGGTGTGCGGGGTCTGCTCAAGACCTATTCTTAACCTGTAGAGTTCAGATGTGGTTCACTTTAGTTTGCTTTAAACTTGAAAAAGACATTTACGAAGCTGCTTTCCATCTAACACCGTCTACTGCTGATCCACACTGACATGCATACGTACAGACATTAATCCATCCTGCACACAGTTCACACACGCTACCGCACAGGCCCCTCTGACCTTTCCTTCTTGTATTTCTTCTGTCTGTACCCTAGAGGCTGATCTACACGTGATTACGCGATCAACCATGCCCACTCTACCAGCCAGCGATGCCCACACCAGCACCAAACAGTAGTTGGTGATGGCATAGGCCACAAATCAAAAGTTGCACTGAAGACAGCTAGCACCCGAACCAAAAGGTACATTGAAGATAGCACACACGTGCACACCAGGTGGCACCAGGTCGTTTGGTCTGGGTAACTTTCAGTAACACAGCTTTTATTTACTGTTAGGGGAAAAGTGGTTGTCATCGACAAAACTGTGTGTATTCATTGTGTACTCAGGTTTTGAACTAAGCACACTCTGTGGAATGACCGATTGTGTAATGCACGTATCTAATCGTACACGCAGAACTGTTTGCGTGGTGAGGATGTGCGGAGTCTTCACAATTTCCAAGTGCATGATACACTGTTTGCAGCTGTCCTACACTACAGAGCCGCTAGGCAGCGAGCTCTCGCACTTAGAGTAGCGGCTCTATAGGAGATCACCAAGCGAGCGCGAAGCGTAGGGAGAAGAGGAGTCTCTTACTGTTTGGGGGGTTGAGCTGACGCACGGCGGGTGCGGGCACAGCTGCTCCCCGCAGAGGCGCCTGGGCGGGCGGTGCGGGCAGGGCCGTGTAGACTACCTGATGGTTGGCCGGAGCCCGGGGGACGGGGAGTCTCGTGGTCACCTGAGTTACGGGACGATGCGTTACATTCACGGTGGTTGGAGCTAATGGAAGCCAGAGAGAGAGAGAAATGAAGCAACAGTGCGTTAGGCGAACAGTATTCCTTCACAGGGAATTAATGACCACTTCATGGGACGTGAGCTCGCTGCTGTCCTTGTAAGGACAGGAAGAGCAACGTGGCCACCAAAGATGAACAGTATAAATCCTCACTTCTGAGAAAGGGGGCCGCGGCCACAGTGCAGCCCCCTCGGACCGTGAGAGCATAAAGAACTAGACTTAAGCGTAGGTTTCCTACAGGAGAGGCCAACCATCGCCCTCTTCAAGGGTAGATTGCTCTTTTTAGTCTTGTGTTTTGTTTTGATGGCCTACTCCTGGGGCTTGAACTCAGGGCCTGGGGGCTAACAGATGCATTTATCAAAACAGGATTTATAGCACAGAGCTCTAATAATGAGGAGGATTCCTTTGAAAGCTTCTTTCTACCAGGGCTGACCTCAAAGTCTGAGGCTCAACTGATCCGCCTGTCTCAGCTTCCCGAGTAGCAGGGACTACAGGCACCTGCTACCCTGCTTGACAGCAACGGTGGTTTCTAAGTGCTAACATACTTCCGGTTAACAAGTGTGAGCTAGAACCACGTTCTGTAAATGATCATGTAGTAGCTACAGTAGAGAAATCATAATCGATCTGTTTTCAACCGGAAAATAGAATACATTTGGGAAACAGTGGATATGAAAGATACAAAGAGCTTCCTACTAAAGGTTTCTCGGGCTCGGGCAGAAGCACGCGGGAAGCACCACACGCTTCCTGTCCGTCCCCTCTGCACAAGGGCATCTTCCTAAGGCTGAATCGGACACTACCGCCTCATCCAGACCAACGCAATGCCGGCCAGTGAAACCCAGCTTAACTCATAGCTGATTCTGATGAACATCTGGATCTGAGAAACTTAACAATTCTCTACAGTAACCACACCAGCCAATCACGTCTTCCGGCTGCGCTCAACCATCACTCCGTAACTCAACGCTGAGCGCTCTCTCTACAAGCGACTCTGGTATTCTAAGTGAGCCTTGCATGGGGTAGAATCCCCAGTGGGGCCGCAGCAGCAGGAGGTTCACTCCACGGAAGGGCTGCCCTGCTGCCTGGCACCCACGCGGCTGCGTGACAGCCTGGAAACCCCTCATCGGTAAGATCTTGAAACGGAAGACGTGAAACACGAGCATTTACTTCCCGCAATCAAGTCCACAGCTTATACCACTTCGAGGTAAGATTCAACAGCAGCAAACACTAGAGTGTGGTGCGGCTGGCAGCGGCCACGGGCACAGCCGAGGCCACCCACTGCCCCGCGAGGTACCTGGAGGCAGCAGGTGGATGGTGGTTTGGGACGGGCCACTCGTGGGCACCCCAGATGGCGGCGGTGGCGGTGGTGGCGCAGGCTGGATGGGCTGCAGGGGGCGAGGCAGGGGCTGGGGTGACGTCATGGCCGGGACGGGCGTGTGGTGCGGCTTCTTGTGGTCTGGGAAGGAAAGGGGAGGTGTGAGGAGGTCCGATGAAAACAGAGAACACCGGTGTTTCCCACGCGTGTGATGTGTGCTTGCGTTCACACGCCACTTTCAGCTTCCTGTGATGACAACTCCAGCTGTTTGAGTTGGATTTTCATTGGTGTGAAAACAAAGACTCACCAACACTTCGAGAATAATCAAAGACTCACAAACACTTCAAGAATAATCCTAATCCACAGTTACATAAACTCAGGATTTTGAATGAAGGAATCTCACTTGTAGATTCCAGATGTCCTACGAGTATAGTGAACTCCACTGCTTGTGTGAATCAGTGCATGTGTGTGTGTTTGTATACGTGTAGGTGTGTACCTATATATCAAGGACACTCTCCTAGACAAACACTACATAAACTGGTGAGATTTTTACCACGATTTTTGGTGTTGGTTCTGGGACTTGAACTCGGGGTCTAGGTGCTATCCTGATCGCTTTTGCTCAAGACTAGCACATTTATCACTTTGTGCCACAGCCCACTTCCCGTTTTCTAGTGGTTCTTTGGAGATAAGAGTCTCAAGGACCTTCCTGCCCGGGCTGGCTTTGAACCTCTATCGTCGGATCTTAGCCTCCTGAGTCTCTGAAATGACAGGCATGAGCCATCAGCACCAGGCTTTGCCATGATTTTGCATTTCAACTCTTCAAAGCTACATAGTTCATTTGATAACACAAATGATTGCTAGCCTTTAAAATAAAATGTCCATCAGGAGTCTGGTGTCAAGGAAAGTCTCCAAGAGCCCAGGAAATAAAAATCTCTCAAAAATGTCAAGGCCGCTGTGTGGGACTAGTGCAAGCTAAATCCTTATCTACGGCGGTCCCCGCCTGCAGTCGTCAGCCTTGGCCGAGTGCTTCTTTGCTGTAATGGAGAGCATTCACTGACAGAGACCAGGTACGAGGAGCCTGTTTTCCATCTTACCCCAAACAGTCCCACGTATGAAAACAGAACAAGGAAGCCTGCTTCACTGCCTCGGGAATGTGTTCCATACATGTGTGGAAGTGTTCCACTGAAATTCCCACAGTGCACATGTGCTAGTAGAAACACACATCGCCAAAGAAAACAAAACAATTTTTTTTTGTCCTGGGGCTCCAGGAACCTCACACCAAGGGCAGCAGTACAGATGATCTTTGGGTGCACACCAGAACTGAAGGCTTGAGCTCAGCATCTCACACCAGAGTCACGCCTTCAGCGTGGCAGTTCAGAGAATCTGATTCTCAAAAGCAATAGTCAAACTGGTGTGAGCTTTATCTCTTTTTTTTTTTTTTTACCAGTCTTGGGCTTGAACTCTGGGCCTGAGCCCTATCCCTCAGCTCTTCAGCTCCAGGCTAGCACTCTACCACTGGAGCCACAGCGTCACTTCTGGCTTTTTCTGTGTATGTGGTGCTGAGGAATTGAACCCAGGGCTTGCTAGGCAAGTGCTCTACCACTGAGCCACCTTCCCAGCCCCTTTATCTCAGTTTTAAACACACAACACACAATCCCAATATTGCCCTATAGCAACTGTCCTTAAAATAGGATCTTTACGTAAGACTTGCTTTACACATTGATTATTAAGCATCTGAAGGCTCTCGTTCATCAGCATAGCTGAGCACAGCCCCATCCATGAACGAAGTTACTGTGCAGCTGAGAAGTGTGAGAAACCGCTGCGGTTCTGGCCTGCGCAGAGGTGGACAGGGGAGCCTGGCATGGTGGAGACTCACGGGAAGCCCATGGAGCACTAGCGCAGCGTGTTCCCAGCGTGCCAGGGACCCATGGAACACATGACGCCAAGAACAAGGGCTGAAGCGCAGGAGGAGAACCAGGCCGGCACAGCCTGGCCAGCTTGCACACAGGCCATCAGAGCATTACTGAGGGCCTTCCCTTGCATTTACACAGCACACAGACATCACACGAGCAAGCCACGTGACTGACATGCATTTCCAGCATCTATGTTAGGAGATGTGGAGAACAATGCATGTAGATTTAGAAGAGCTCAATCTAATTCCGTTCCCAGCCCCCCTGCTGACCCTCCACACCTAATCCCAGCGCACTGTCAACTAACTGCTCTGTCCTAGAGCACGCTTGTGTCTACTGACACAAGCAGGGGACCCGTCTCTGGAGGACGGAGGGCACTAGGCATGGAGGGCACTAAATGCCACCAGGACATGTACCTTGGGAAGCCGCGCCTGCGCCTTCCTCCTCATCCATCGTGAGATCGATGACTCCGCCCGAGTCGCTGCCAGGGGCCTTCCCACTCTGAAACACAAAATAGCATTTGCAGAACATGGTAGGCACCAGGGCCAAGTGCAATAATGGGGGGGGGGGGGGCGGGGAGTGGGAGGAAGGACCGGCTCCCCGTGCAGTAATGGAAAGGGTCAGGCATGGGCAGGTCTAATGGGAAGAGAGGGGCATGTGTGGGCTGAGCCTAGCACAGTGATAGAGGGGAAGGGCCCTCTGGAGCACTGCATGGCTTTTCCTGAAGATGCCCGACTGTCAGCTCACACCCCAGGATGCTGGTGAGGGAAAGCACTGCTGAGTAACACCCAATTCCAGAAAGGAATTCCAGCAGTTTTGTGAATGAAGCTGTCCCCTCCCCCCTCCTCCAGTCATTAAAACAATTAGCCATTGTAACAGTTAGGAGACTAACAAAACAACCATTCACCTTCTGACGCTTCAAATGCTAACTAGCTTATTCTAAAAATCAATTATGAATATCACCAAAATAACAGAGACAATGCCAAACAACACCAACAACAAAAGAAACATACCTAGAGTCCATCCAATTTCCCAAGCCACTGATGGCATCCTTATAAGGATAATTAACACAGCCCCCTACCCCCAAAATGTTACTTTAAACATACGTGTAGGTGATAACCACCTCCAGAGCCTCACTCCTGAGCCAGAAAGCCCGGCTCTTTTTTTTTTTTTTTTTGGGTCCGGTTGTGGGGCCTGAACTCTGGGCCTGGGCGCTGTCCCTCAGCTCTTCAGCTCAAGGCTAGCACTCTACCACTTGAGCCATAGCGCCACTTCCGGCTTTTTCCTTTTTGCTTATGTGGTGCTGGGGAATCGAACCCAGGGCGTCAGGCATGCAAGGCAAGCGCTCTACCACTGAGCCACCTTCCCAGCCCAAACCCGGCTCTTACAGCTCCCACGAATTAGCTATGCAAATTAGTGTTCAAAGATCATTTGTCAATTTCTCAAGTATCGACATTGAAGCATTGTGATGATCATCAAGACATACATACATATATATACATACACATGTATGAATGTATTGCTTAATCACATATGTGGCACATGGTAACTGCACACATAGTAACTGCTCAATACATCATAAAAATAACTTCCTTTACTATATCGGACTGAGATCAACTCCAATTAGGGGTTTCATCTGTTAAACTCAGATTTTGTGGCACTAAATTAAAATTCTAGTTTCAAAAAATATAGGCCTAATCTCAAGCGAAAATTGCTATTCTAAGGGTTTTGGGTTTTTTTGTGTGATTTCACAAGAATGACATATTTACAAGCATGTACCATCATTTGGTTAATTTCAAAATTAAAAGTTTCTAATGGTCTCCAAAGAACGTGAAATATTCTGCTATCTAGGAGAAGCCAGAGTTTTCTGATGCTGCTGACTTGTGAAACCTCGCCCGGCATCGTCTGTCGTCGAGCTGTGGAGCTGTGGAGCGGCAGCACCAAAAGCTGGCGGCGAGCAGCACAAAACGATTGCTATAAAATTAGCGCGGTGGGGTCAAAGAAGACTGCAGGAGGCTGTGTGGCCCCCAGACCTCAGCAAGCCAAGACCATGCATGTAGGGCCAGCATGTGCTCCAATGTGCATGCAGGCTAGGCTGCGTCAGACAGACAGACAGACCAGCGAAGACAGATGGTGTGGACCTGAGTTTCACTGTTCATGTGCTGACCAGCTATAATGAAAAATGTGCTGACCAGCTATAATGAAAAATGTGACCACCTCCCAAAATAGCTCAGGCCCCGAGGACCCAGCTGCCCTGGGCTCTCTTTACAGCTGTGCTGCTGGGAGGGGGTGCAGCCGACGCTGGACCCCGACTCCGGTCGAGGTGTCTTCCCCTCTGGTTCCACTCTCTGGTTCCACTCCTGCCCACTGAGCAAACTGCAATCAAGAAAATAACCTGCAACGGCTTCATGAATCTTTCTAGAAAACAAACAAACTGGAAGATGATCTCCATTCCCTAAGAACTAGAACACAACTGCAGAGAGCAATGTAAAAGGGAAGACCCCGGTCTTCCAACGTGCTGATAATCTGAATGAATTTGCATTTTCACTACATCTAATACATTAATGGTTCACGCATCTAACCAAGAAGCTGGCAGAAACCATATGGGCCTTTGTGCAAGACAGGCTGCACTATTATACATCGAGTCACAGATACCGAGGGAAAGCCGTGTTTTAGAGTGTGTTGAGTTTTACTGGGAGAGAGAAGGAAATCTTACCTGTGACGTGCTATCGGCCGCTTTCTTATTAATAGCAGCATCTACTGTTTTGTTTGCCTGGTTTTCTGAGAATTGAAACAGAACAATTTCATCAGCTGTCTACATACATAGGCACAAGGTCAGATGACTTTATATGTAACAACTCTCCTTAGTCTTCACGACTGCTTTGCTGCTAGCATTTACCGTGTAGTAAATGGTTTTCTCAGAGTCACCACGGCAAATGCACAAACTAGATAAACAAAGGTCAAATACCCACTGACCCAGTCACTGAAAGTCAGATATTCTAAGGAATACTTAAAGGGGAAAAAAAATCATTGAAGATGTTCCAGTGAGGCAAATGGTTAAACAGAAAGATTCTCTAACGGAGCTGGTGGCTCATGCCTGTAACCCCAGCTACATAATGGTTGGACTTGAAGATGCAGAGGTGCACTTCACTGATCTATTTATTAGACATTGTGCACGTGTATCAACTTAGCACAATGTGCCCCCAAAGAGAGACAAAAACTGCACCTCCATACGGAAGAAAACAACCTCCCTGTCCACCTCCAACCGCATCCACTCTGCGGGATCTTGAGCGTTACTAACAGCGATTCTCTGTGCTTGGAGGCTGTGCAGCCAAACTCAGCCACTCACCGGGTCTGGGCGCGGCAGGGCTGCTGTGCTCAGCGGGGGACGAGGTGCTGAAGGCAGAGATGGGGATCTTCATCTGGATGGGGCCCCGGGGGCTGGAGGAGCTGTAGAGGCCCGAGGGGCCCACGGGGGGCAGGGACGTGCGGGTGGCCTGGACGATGGAGTGGGCCGTGGGCACGGCCTGCACAGCCAGCGTGGCGCTCCTCTGCATGCCGGGGCTGGGCACGGGAGGCGCGCCGCCCGGCTTGGCGGGGTTGGGCAGGGGCGGCAGGGAGACAGGGTTTTTGGTCAACCCGCTCACCGCGGGTGGGCTCTGCACGGAGATGAACTCCACGCTGCCCGACGGCTGGTTGGTCACGATTGTGCCCGGGTGGCTCTGGAGGAGCTGAGGCTGGGAGGGCACGGCCACCGGCACGTGCAGGATCACCGGCAAGGACTGGAGGGAGATGGTGGGCTGCGGGTTGCCACTGGGCACCTGAGAAGTGGCCACCACAGTGGCCGTGCTGGGTGCGGGGACAAGTGGCGCGGCCGTGAGTGAGCCCGAGGTGGCCGGCGTGGGCAGCTTCGGCTGGCTACTGACCACCGCCGGGGCGACCAGACTGGACGAGGACACTGCAGAGAGAAAGCACCAGGATGAACTCAGCGCCCCCATGAGGCGATGTGCAGTCACTACAGCCCATCCAGGATCCCCGCACCGTGTGTGCACAGGGGTGTGGTGTGTGTAGTGAGACTGAGTAAACATGAGTGTGGAGGGGCGCTGCCTCAGGGCCCAGGAACCTTGGAAAATGAACCACAAGCACAAGCACTTCAGAGCGACTAGGAAGGTCTGAAGCACTAGCTGACATTGAAATCTGATTCAATGCTATGCACTGGTTTCCAACCACACAGGACACCTGCAGAGCTGCTGTACAGTACCAGCAGCTCACAAACCCAGTGGGAAAGCTTGATCCATTTGCAGCGTTTAACAGGAAAACCTGGTCAGGGTACTTGATACTTGGACCCTGGGAAACCTGGCTGCGTGGATCTAGCTTTCTGCCACTCCTGAGGAAAATCTCTGTACACACTCCACCCACAGCACGTGACCTAGACAGAGGAGAAAGACGTGTCCCCAGAGACTTCCAGTGCTTGGGACTCAACTACAGAGGTCTAGCCTCATGGGACAAGGGTAGAAATAAATAGCTAAACTTGTTTCTGACTGACTCACAATCTTTCTACAATCACAGGCGCACTACAGCAGTGATTCCAATCTAGAAAACACTCTTGATTTCCCGAGAGCTTTCCAGGGAGTTCACTCGTGAAAGCTCTGATGATAATGAAGGGACATCTGACTTTTTTGCGGGGTGACAGCTGTGCTGAGCTGATGGCGGCGCCTGCCATCTCCCCCCTCCTCCTCTAATGGGTACAGGACTGCTACCAACCAAGGCAGCGGAGTGGCAGCCTCTGTCACACGTTATTGAACTCCAGATCCTCCTGCCCGGGCCTCCTGAGGGCTAGGATTACAAGTGTGCACCACCACACCCAGCTAGACCTTCCTTCTTGAAGCAATGACTTACAAGAACTCAGTGAGTAAGAACAATTCCTTAGTTTGGTTTCATACTCTGGTTTGTGCTAATCCTGAAGAAACTACTAGCTTGGTGTCAGCAAGGTACATCCGGTTATCTAAAATTGAGGGGCTGGCCTTCTTCCGTCTCCACTAGTTGCCAGGGGCTGGATAGCTTCCTTCTACTTCAGCCAATCAGCAAACAGAATCATGCCCCAAGCCACTCCCTTCCACTGTCCGTGAAGGTGAATGGCAATCTAGTGCTCAACCACTATTTTGGAAACTACCACTATTTCTTCATTTATTGGTGTTTCATATCATGGATGACTACTGGTAAATGGGCAATTGTTAAAAGAACCTTAGTGTGACTTCTATTGCTATTAAGAACCAGTTGGTATAATGTCCACAAGTTCCCAGGGTTTCTTAGTAGTCTGGTAAGATGGTGAAGAGACATGCGGGTGAGAAAGTTTGGGAACTGCTGCACAGGAATTGAATTCTCTGTATTCGTCCGTACACATACTTAGCTATGATGCTAAATTGTTAGTAAAATTTCCTATGTAGACCTCCATCTCTGTTTTATAGCCTGTTTCCAATCTCAAAAGAATTTAAGAGAACCCAACCCTGAGTGGTTTTCTGATGTTCAAAAATCTTACCTGTGTTCACAGGGGTCTGGAAAGATGGCGGTGCATTCTCGCTTACATTTCTTTTGGACTCCAGCATCTGCCTCACTGTGCCTGCAGTTCTATGAAACAGACACGCATGCGCAGCTCAATGGGCAGGCCTGGGGCGGGGGAGGCCAGACTTGGGCTCTGCCACCCGACTCCACAAGCAACACCACCCGGACTCAGTTGGCGTATAATGGGGTCTATGGCCTCGTCTTCTAAAATCAGCAGCCCTGACCCCAAGACTGAGTGGATGGAGCCCTTCTCTTTCCTTAAGAGACCAGGAATGGCCGGTGCATAAGGAAACACGCAGGGGACTGCAGGGGAGGAGTAGGGGCGGAGCATTGGCCAGGCACAGGTTTGATCCCCAGCATGCACATGAGCACGCGAACACACCCTACATGGTAACAAAATAGTCCTTTCTATATTAGCAAAAGTAGTATCTACAGATGGGCAATGTAGCAAAGCAGAAAGCACACTCCCACATTATTTTTCCTGCCGATCACAGAGCGCATAGCCTCACCTGTACACCATGTTGTTATTGCTGTTGATGTCATTCACGGGCTTTCCTGGGGACACGGGTGGGTTTGGTGGGCTCTGGCACGAGGAAATACCAAAGTTAAGACCCAAAATACAAACTTTTCTTTCTAAAAAGAGGACTTTTCAGTGCTTTTTCCCTATGTGATGGGTCATTTCTGTCACGCAGTGGAAAATATTACTGGTGAGGACAAGAATTTGAACCTGGCGTTGCACCTGGTGACTGCAGCTTGTCATTTTCTCTGTCAAAGACAACTGCTCATCATCTGAGGATGAACACTGTAATTCCTATACCTCAGTGTTCTTAGGAAAACATAAAAGGCGAAAATGGCCAACTTGCCAACCCAGCAGAAATTCAACAAAAGAGTTGACATGTCTAAAGTCACAGATCAAAAATTCTCAAACCAAATTTATTTTTAAGGTTTTGTTTTTAAAACGCGTCCCCATCTCTATGTGACTTGAGTAATCTCACAAAAAGACGTCCCAATTTCAGCTTTGTGCCCTCAAAGCCAAAGAAATAGAAATGAAATTCTAACATCCACATATTAGTTACAAGTCAAGTTTCTGATAACAATGCCCTCCTTATTCATTCCATAGAAGAAGAACAAATCACATGACTCCACTCAACACTAATATAGCTCTAATATAGTTCACTTTGATCAAAAATTCTCAAATTCCACTGCACACACACACCACGGACCAGCCTTCTCCCTCCTCAAACTTCAAAGAAAGATAGAATCAGGGCACACAGAACAAGGACACCACTTAACTGACCCTAAAGAAATAGAGAATCCAATAAAGAATTCAAAATAACTGCTATTAAGATGCTTGGGGAGATAAACTAAAGCAAGCCAGAAAGAGGATGCATGAGTAAGACGAGTATCCACAGAGAATCAAGTTTTGGTGCTGCAGCGTAGCAGCTTTATCCTTGGATGCCAGGGACAAGTAACTTTACAGAGAGCAGAGTTCAGAGCTCTGCAGGTCCAAAGGAAGGGCTGGTGCTGCCGTTTGTTAGCAGTGTCCCAGGACGGTGCATAGCACTACATGAGAGGAGATGGAGGTGTTCGTGTGTGCGTGTGTGTGCGCATGCGCACGCATGCTCCATCTGCCTGTCTCTCCCTCTTTCCCATCAGTCATCAGGACCTGTCGGTGCAGGGCTCACGCTGGTGGTCTTGTCTGTGCCTCACCTTCCGCCTCCAGAGGCTGCAGTCAGATTAAGTTTCCACCGTCTTACTCTTTCAGGTAGGGATTGTATTTCAAATTATGAGCCTTTGGAGGAAAGGCTGGAGTCCTTCCTATCCAGATCGTGGCAGGAGGTGCGTGCCTGACGGGCAACCCTCCCTGCCGAGCGCAGAGAGCACACCCGGCCCAGTGAAGAGACGAGGCCACACCCCTGAGAAAGGCCAGAGGCAATTACTGGGCCAGGAAAACAAGAAGCAAGAAGGAAGCAAAGCCAAAGGGCGCAGGAGTCCAGTCCACGGGCCCGTGTGAGAACACACTCCTCCAAGCTGCCGCCCTCGGCAGCCCGCCACCCACAGCATCACACAGCTGCTGAGTTCAGACGCAAGAAGGAATGGAGAAAAGGAAAACTGACACCGTGCACAACAAAATGGAAACATCCAAGGCCAAATGCTTCTCATGTAAAATGGCTCAGTCTGAACTGTGAGGAAGGCGGGGCTCGTGGGCAATCACATCATGTGAGACCACAATGAAGAGCATGGTATGACCAAGCCATCACCTGGAAAGGTGACTGTCTGGGACAATGACAACAAACGCCAGATGCTCTGGGGAAGAGAAGCAGAGCTTAAAAAGCTTAAGGAAGAGAGGAGGCGGGAAGCAGATTGTAAAGAGAAGCCTGGATCCTCGACGTGACAGAAGAGCTCTGTGTCGTAACTGAACCATCGGTCAGCCTAATGGTGGTGAGGCTTGCACGCGATCCAACCGCACAAGATGCACACATGCGCGTGCTCACAACAGAAGAATGAATGAATGAAAAAGCCAGCCACATTGCTGATGTCCTGATTTTTGGTTCTGACACTGTGCTAAGATAGAGCACTCTGAGGAATCTATCACTGCTTCAAACTAAATTGTTCGTTAAACGGTCAAGTAAGGAAAATATAAAACTGTGTTAACACTGAAACTACTTGTGTAAGTTACACAAGAATGATTTTAATTACTGGCAATTATGATAGTCTAGATAATGGAGCTATAAAGAACAAAGAGACTGTAATTTGCTCAAATGAAAAAGTTCAAGGGGAAAGAAATTCAACTCATCTGTAACAGTATGCAGCTGCTAGATGAAAAAAATAAAGAAGAAAAGAACAGTAGACTAGTAAGTCATAGAGCATAAGGCAGACTGCAGAGGACAAATACTAGCCTGTGATGTGTGGACTTAACTCTTTACTAAAGAAAACGCTGCAGATGTCTTAGGCACTGCGTGCACTGTGCCCCCTCTGCTGGTGAGTTGCAGGAACAACAGTACTGGAGGAGGAGGGGCTGAGGCACAGAGGGACACAACCTCTACTAGGTGTGACACTGCAAGGAGAGACAAATCGCAGCCACCTTAAGGATGGACAGGAAGAGCAGCTGAGGATGGAGTCACACAGCATCACCCATCCTGGGAAGTGTAGTAGTGTGTATTATAAATGCCAAGTTCAACTTGTAATAAAGTAAAAAAAACAATTTCATGACAGCCCAGTGTTTCCTAAAACTGCTGCATAAGCAGAAACTCTTACCTCTTGTCTTTTCTTAAGGTCTTCTTTGGCTGCTCCAAAGCGTTTGGTTAACCTGGCTACCTTGGCCTGAAATGGAAGAAACATGAAAAGAAAATCAAGTGGCAATCTAGCAGTAAAAAGGCCACACAAACCCACCACAAATCCCCAGGTAACCGGCTGCTGAGAACATAATTAAGAGCCAAGTGTGTTCACCTAGCAGCTGAGCCTGGCCCTGAGTGACTCCATTTTATACAACAGCAGCTCGCTCCACTTTGAGAGCACAATTTGTGTATGCAAGTAAACAACCATCTCCCCGGCGCCACCCGGGAGTCAGAGTGACAATTACCTCTCTGTGGCCCGCGGGACCACGAAAGGGGTGACGTGGATCAAGATGCAGTGTGCTCGACCCAACTGATGGAATTAAAGCTACTTAATAATAACAGAATCAAATTAGAAGTCAACTAAAACCACATCATAGTAAAACTACACAATATTTGTACGTAATTACTTTTTCCTCCCTTATAGAGAAATGACGGAAGCCCATCCGTCTGCAGTATGATGAAAGTTGGCCTCCCCAAATGACAAATGGTGCCCAACAAGCAAGGAGAAGGTGAGCGTGCTTCATTCGACTGACAGAGTTAAGCACTTCTGGGTTGATGGGAGGCCTCACGTCTGCAGCCGAAGCTGAAATGCACCGGGCATCTGCGGCACTGCGTGGAGCTCGGGCATCTGGGCATGCATGTATCTGGGCATGCGCTGGCCTTGGAACACATCCCCAGAGACCAACAACGACTACATTTGCGGATGGCTCATCATTTTATTACACAGACACTGCTGCGCACAACACAAGGCCAAATTTAGGAACTACCATGGAAGATTACCATACCCAACCTAGTTATCCTTTTAAATCCATGGAGAACTAGACCTTCTCAGAGAAGGTCCAACTCAAACAATTCATGACCATTTAAACCAGGAATCATACACACAGGTGGAGAAGTCACCAACATGAAAGCTCAGTGAAAGTAACGTTCACAAGAGAATTAGAAAGGAAAGAAAACCATCTACTCAGTACATCAGCGATCTCCTCCTGAGAAAATAAAGGAGAAAGGGACAAAACGAACAGAACTTAAATCAACAAGGAAAACACAGCAAAATTACAGGCATCAGCAATTATCTTTCAATAATAAGTGAATATACATGGTATTAACTCTCCACTTAAACACGAGTGGACATAAAGGGTCAGAGTGCTCTGCAGACAAGGAACAGGACTTCAGGACTCCCCTCACTCCATGACATCCTCCAAACACCAGACACAAAAAGGAACAAGCACTTCAGGTTAAAATGCATAACCAGTCAATAACAGACATGTACAGAGCACGCCCTCCAACAGCAGCCCATGGAACTTTCTCCAAAATAGATCGCATTATAGGCCACACAGCAAATCTCAACAAATACAAAAAACAAATCATTTCTTTTATCTTAAACAGATGATGGAAAGAAATAATAAAAAAAAATCAACAGCAAGAAAAACTCTACTAATACATGGAAACTGATCAATGTACTTGTGAAAAAATTGGGCAAATTAAAGCTTCTAGGATGAAATAAGACAAACTAACCAGAAGCTTTGGGATACAGCAAAAACAGTTTTTAAGAAGCTTTGGTAGGTAGATATATTGAGTGCCTATATGATACACCTTGAGAACTAAGAAAAACAAAAGCCAAATCAGAAAGTATTACATGGATAGACACAAAGAACAGGGTGGAAATTAATGTAATAGAGGCTAACAGAACAAGACAAGGAATCAAGGAAATGAGACTTTGTTCTTTGAGAAGACAATTAAGATTAACACACCCTTAGCCAAACTAGAGAAAAGAGAGAGAGGACTTAAATTAAAAAACTATTCCAACAGATTCCAGTGAAAACCAGAGAATCATTAGGATGTGCTTTCAATACATATAATTCAATAAATTGTAAACTCTAAGAAGGAAAAGGCCTATTTCAAGACACAAATGACATTGAAATGAAACCGAAAGACTAAACTACTTCAGCATGCCTAAGAGCAGAGAACTGAAACAGTAGTATTTCCTAACAAAGAAGAGCCCAGGCCAGATGTATTTACTGGTAGATTCTAAGGCCTTTAAGAACTGCCAACTCATGATCCAGAAAACTGAAAGGGAAGGAATGCTACAAAATTCTCTCTATGAAGCCAGAATTACCCTGATACCAAAACCAGGTCAGGACAAAAGTAAGCGATGTGCGGATTTCTGACAAACGCAGACCCAAAAATTCTTAGTAATTAATTCTAAACAAAACAGATTGTAACTTCAACAACACATGAAAACCACCGTGCACAAAGCAAGTTAGTTTTGATCCAGGTAGGCAAGGATGGGTCTAAGTAGGCAAATGGATCAATGTCATGCAGCAAATAAATGCAAACAAGGGAATTGTACCATCACCTTAACACATGCAGAAAAGGCTTTTAACAAAATTTCAGTCCTTTATGACGAAAAGCCCTGAAGAAAGTTGAAACAGAAATAAACACACCTCTACATAATAAAGACTCTTTAGAAACCTGAAAGCATTTCTTCTAAAGTCAGGAATGAGACAAATGCATCCACTCTCTCCACTCTTCATTTATAGTGCTTGAATTCTTAGCCAGAGTAATACGGTCAGAGAGAGATACAAAAAGGAAAGGTATCCAGTTATCCCTGTATGCAGACAACATGATTACACTTGAAATCTCTAAGTACTCCTGCACAGAGCAGCAAGATAACCAATCAGCATAGAAAATAGATGGCTTTTCTAAATACACTAGTAATGAACGCAATGAAAAGGAATCAGGGAAATAGTCTTATTCTAGCTAACCTCAAGAAACAAGTAAGAAAATATCTAAGTATAAATTTAACCAAATAGTCTAGACTATTACAGTGAAAAAGATAGAAGCCCTGAAGAAGAAATGCACTGGAAGAAGAGAGACCTTCCATGTCCACGGGCTAGTAGTAAATACTGAATGTAAGACCCATGGAGGAAGTGAACTGATAAAATGCTAGTTTGCACATACAGCTGGTTACCTATCAGCCTTTCGTGAATGATGATTAAACCTGAAAGAACCGAACACCAGCACACATCCAGATGCAACACCATGTGAAGGAACAGCCCAGCCTCAGAGCAAGGGGACACCGCTACAAGGCATGGACATCAAGACCATCCATCCACTCGCTAGCTGGAGAGGAGGGAAGCATAGGGGTGGGTCACACACTCACACGTACACATGCATGCACGTGCACATAGGTGCACACGCATGGACACACACATACACACACGCCAGCCCTCAGAGCACCGACCCTATTGACATGGACTCTCTCAGGTAATCTTGCTTTGTAGGTAAAGGCACTCCTCTGGGTTGGGTTGATAGCAGCCCTGGAAAGCTAAGGCCCCCCTGACTGCTCACAGTTAGAATGTCAATGTATTTTAGTCTTCCGCGATGGCACACCGTAGGGAACACATTGTACAACGCTAGCAGCTGGTGCTCACAAACCTGCAGCTCGGTAAGGACGGTCTTGTGCCTTTTGTTACACTCGATCTTCTCCACTCGCGTTTTCAGCTCCGCCAGAGTCTTGTCAAACACAGCACACTGTAGCGCACACAACTTTTCTTCCAGTAACCACTGCACAACCTAAAGAAACACCCAGTCCTCATTCTATATGCTGTTATGCAGAAGTCACTCAGCAAGCAAAACAACAGCAAGAAGTATGTATAGAAGTACGTATAAAATGATGATAGTTGATTAACTCTAATGAATGAAACTGCTTAGCTGGTTGAATACACCCCACAATCGTTGCTACCTGCTGAAAACCCCCACTTCCATATACGCGGGCGGCATCGACCTCAAGATGGTAGAGTAAAATTGTGAAGTTTAAGTACTTTCTTCCCATAGCTCCTGTTCCAATAACTTAAAGGAAATTAAAGCAGTGGTTTAAAAAAATTCCGTTCTAATATACATTGGTTAGTTCTTATGAGATATACTAATAATGCTTGTCTATCCTATACAACATTTCTAACCACCTACTTACAATTCGCATTATTACTGCATTATGACAAACAAAACACAGGATCCTCAGCAGACCCATGAACTACACCTTTCCAATGCAAGCTCTCGGTTCACTTACAAGTCTGCACAGTTCTTACACACTTCGCCTCTTCATAATCCTAACACAGCTAACAGACTAACATTATCTAAATATGCAGAACAGAGATGAGACAAGGAACAAAGTATCGCTGTTTTTATTGTCATGCTGTTCCTTTTTCCAGAAAATGTAGGTATCTGGTGTTTATCTCAGCGGAAGAATCTGGCTTTATAAAGGCACAACTGAATATATAATGTTTGAAAAACCAGCCTCACCTGAGTTTCGAGTGCCTATCTACAACAGGTATTTACTATAAGGATCAGTGAACACATTTGAAATACCTAAAATAGTGAGTGTTTTTGTTCTTTCTGTCTCACCTGACAAATTTATGGGGAAGGCTTTCACAATCCTTCCATATTTCTTTCCCTAACACTAAAGCACATAACAAAGATTTTAGAATGCACAGGTGTACAACTATGAAATCACCTTATTCAAGCACTAAAATACAAGGTACAAAATCTATTTAATAATAAGACTTCATAAGCTCAACCATTTCACGTTGTCTCTTTCCATGATAAACTGGATGTCAGTTAAACATAGAATGCCATCATACCACAAATCTAGAAGAATCACCATTCTTTTCTGTTGTTGCTCTGTTGGTATTAGGATTCGAACCTGGGTCTTTGTGCTTGCCAGGCACACACTGGAGCCACGCCCTCAGGCCTTTATGCTTGCGCTCGCACCTGGGGAGGCTCGGGTGTGAGTCTGTGCACACTTCCACAGGGCCGAGTGTGCATCCCCCCCATCACACATGGTTGAGATGAGTCTCTGGGCCGTGGGCCTTTTAAGTTATCATTTACAACACCTTTTGAAGCTTCTGATGAATGTCTCCTTTGGCAGTTATCTTTACTTGAAGCTCTGCCTCGTATTCGTCCTCTAAGTACCTTCGACGTTTGGACTGTGCATTGTCTATGTCCTCCGATTTAGAACGTTTTCTTCTCGAACATTCACCTGAGGGCAAAAGCCACAGTGATTAGTCGGGTGTTTTCATGACAGGATTTGTTAACTATCTTCCACCCTCACAATAGGATTCTTAACCAATTCTCTTAGAATTGCATTTTATGTATATATACTTTTAGCTTTGAACATCAGGTGACATTTTCAGAACGCTAAGAACTTTCTAATGACTAAGCAACGTTCATCATTAAATGCAGAACCTCTTTCCCCTGAAAACAACCTAGTAAAATGGAGAATTCTCTATAGCTACGTCCTGCAGAAAGTGGAGATCATCTTGTATTCTTTCCCTTACTAAATCCCACAGTGCGCATAGTCCTCTGAAAAAAATACAGAATGTATTCTAACATCACAGACTTCTGTCAAATGTACATAGCTTGGATTATTTCATTCTTCTGCCTCAGTAAATATCGGACAACTGCTTACCCCCTAGACTTAAGAAAGCAACAGTATTCTTTTTTTATTTTTGTCAGTCGTGGGGCTTGAACTCTGGGACTGGGCGCTGTCCCTCAGCTCTTCAGCTCAAGGCTAGTGCTCTACCACTTGAGCCATAGCTCCACTTCCGGTTTTCTGGTGGTTTTTGTTGGAGGTAAGAGTCTCACAGACTTTCCTGGGCTGGCTCTACACGGCAATCCTCAGATCTCAGCCTCCTGAGTAGCTAGGATGACAGGCGTGAGCCACCAGCGGCCAGCTAACAACAGTATTCTAATAGTTACTTTCAACATATCTTAGTGGATTTGGAGCATATACAGCTAACAAAATTAATGTTACTGCAAAAGTGCACCTGAGCTTTAGGGCGCAGACTGAAGTGGTAGAGCACTTGTCTAGTGTTGTGTGGCTCTGGGCTCAATTCCTAGTACTGGAGGGGAAGTGGTTGGGGGCGGGGAGAAGCGCGTGACATTGATTACAAATGTGCTTTAAAAATCAGCTACAACTTTAGGTGATCTCCAATCATGTTGCCATTCATTGGATCACTAGTTTATTTTACAATGCCTAAAATTCCTCATATCTTCTCAATATGATCATATTAATCCCCCCCACCTCCCTCTACCCTATACGCGGAGACAGCACGGATTCTAGCCGCGCCCCATGGCGCCTGTTATATAACATGACCATCGAGAAGAACCATGGGACAGGGAGAACTAAGAGCAGCTATCTTTTTTTTTTTTTTTTTTTGGTCGGTTGTGGGGCTTGAACTCTGGGCCTGGGTACCGTCCCTGCGCTCTTCAGCTCAAAGTGCTCTACTGTTTGAGCCACAGTGCCACTTCCAGTTTTCTAGTGGTCTTTGTTGGAGGTAAGAGTCTCACACACTTTCTTGTCTGGGCTGGCTTTGAATCGCAATCCTCAAATCTCAGCCTCCTGAGTAGCGAGAATTATAGACGTGAGCCACTGGCATCCAGGTGGCCATCATTTTTTTTGTGGACGTGTAATATAAATAAAATACAAACACTGAAGTGCATGCAATAACCCACTCAGTTATCCTTCAGTCATCAGCAAAATGAACTGTGCCATCAACTGTAAGGTTTTGCAGTTACTCATGGGCAGAAAAGTGTATTATTCCATGGCATCTGCAGCCAGAAATAATGACCATTTTTCAAACTACTACATACATACTTTTCTCAGAAGGCCTCTCCTCCTCTTCCTCTATGACTGGCTCTTCCTCCTCAGGTTTGTTGTCCTTCTCATTTGTTTCTACTTCCGCTGTAACGATAGAAAAGGAAATCCTTTCCCATGGGAATTCATGTCAGCTGAAGCAGCAGCAAGACTGCCCATGTTCATAGATTAGTAGGAATCAAATATTGAGCAGAAGATCCACAGAGGAAGGAAATGGATATTAACTCATTGGTTTACACTTTTAGTAACCACTCAGTCTCCAAACTATACTCTTACAAAGTCAGAGCCCCAAAATGTGAAATTCTGCAAAGAAAATGAAGGCACAATCTGACAGGCATGAATAATCGAGTGCATATTCAACCATTATCTAATTCATAATAAACTCAACATGGATAAAACAATTCATAATACAGCTTGAAAGCAAGACAGTTTTCTCAATAATTTTCTATCACTAATAAAATAATAAAATGTGGAAACAACTTTTGTGTGCATTTAGATTCCTTTAAATTTGTAAAACTAGAACAGTAATAGCGGCAGGTTTAAAAAAAAAATTAGAAACTTCTTATAAACTCAACTTTAACCAGAGCGGTAGAAAGAATCATGTGATTTTCACAGTAGGTCACAGGGCAATTCATAAACAAGGAATGCAACAAAAACATTCCTTGAAAATACTTTGTTAACACTGTTAAGGAGTAGGCCTGGTGCTTTCTAGATCTCTCCTCCATATAGCCTACATGTGCCATGATACACATGGGAACAGTAATAGTCAGAAAGACTGAGTGATTTTCGTACGAGGCCCATAAAATATGATTGATTAAAAATGCTACAGAAAACAGAGCTGAACGTGTCTCTAGAAGAGTAACTACCTAGCAAGCATGAGGGTCCCAGTTCAAACCTTGTAACCAAAACCAAAACCAAAATCAACTTATCTCCAAAAGCTGCTATGATACACTGAAGGAAGACCTTCCATTTTTTTCTACTAGGCCTGCCTCCTTATTCTTACTTGGAACAAACAAGAAAACGCTGTTCACGCTACCACGCTTTCCCTCACAGACAATGTCATAAGATACAACAAAAACCTTGTCATGTAATCTGATGGGCATAAAAGGTTTTATTCAGTAATGATGCTTGAAGTTAACCACAAAAGCAATTCAAATTTTTCTTTTGTCCTCTCTCTATGAGAATTAAAAACTGGAGCCAGGTGCTGGTAGCTCACAACTAAAATCCTAGCTACTCAGGAGGCTGAGATCTGATCACAGTTCAGAGCCAACCTGGGTAGGAAAGTCCACAAGACTCTTATCCACAATTAACCATTTAAAAAAAGCCGTAAGTGGGGTTGGGAAGGTGGCTCAGTGGCAGAACGCTTGCCTTGCATGCATGAAGCCCTGGGTTCGATTCCTCAGCACCACATAAGCAAAAAGAAAAAAGCTGGAAGCGGCGCTGTGGCTCAAGTGGTAGAGCACTAGCCTTGAGCTGAAGAGCTGAGGGACAGTGCCTAGGCCCCGAGTTCAGGCCCAAGGCCAGACCCCCCCAAAAGAAGCCCCAGGACTGGCAAACAAAAGACAATGAAAAATAAAAGATGTGAGGTGGGTATTTAACCAAATCATGAAGTCTATCGATCTTTTGCAGAAGAGTCTGCAGGCAAGCTAAAAGCACCCTGGACTTCATGAAAGAAGGGGGTGGGGGCGAGACGAGGGGAAAAGCCGGGCTCCAAGAGCTGCGAGGGACGGAGGGAACAGGTCAGAAGGCTTCAAGCTTTCACCTTCCAACTATGGTAGTGGACTTTTAAAAGCAAGTCCATTCAAAGCACCTTTGATTGGTAAGATGCATTAAAATTATGAGGTTACGCTTGGAGCTGGTGAATAAATGAGTATGCTTGCAGATTTGGCTATGTGATCACTAAGTGAAACCTCCCTCCCTCCATCCTTCCCTCCCTCCCTCCCTTCCTCCCTCCCTCCCTCCCACCCTCAGTCACCAACAAAAGGAACAAAAGGAACCTCAAGGCTGAGCACAGGAGCGAAGCGCGCAGGCTCACCTGGGGAGCACGCGGGGAGCTGCGGCATGGCCTCGGACTCATCCTTCTCACATGACATGTCCTCCTCATCCGAGAGGACCAGGAAGGCTTCCTTCGGCAAACTCTCATTGCTCTCTTGCTTCGAAGGTGAGCCAAAAGAACCTTCCATTTTCTCTTCCAGATCTAGACTTGCCTCTTCCATTGGAAGGAGGGAACTCTTGGAGAAGCAAGTGAGCTCGTCTTCGGAAGGTGCAAGTTTTTCCAAAATGGGAATGATCTCGTCTGTCTCCATGGAGTCCGCATGTTCTAAACTCTCCTCGCCGCTGTCTCTGGCGGCAGTCTCGTCCCTGGCGGCCTGGAGGAGGCGGGCAGCGCTCTCCTCCTCATCCTCATCCTTGTCCGCTCCGTCCATCTGCACGCTGCTGGAGATGGCCTCGTCCCCCACAGCCCCCGTGGCGGCGGCGGCGGCGGCGGCAGGGTCTTCACTGGCTTTCTGTTCGTTTTCGGGAGGTAGATCTGAACACGCCGTCGCACCGTCGGTTTCTCGCCCTTCCTTCGGATTGGCAGCACTGGTCTCGAGGGCATCCCCGCGCGGGCTCCGGTCAGCGCTGCCACCGTCCTCGCTGCTCGCCAGGGACGCACCGTCTCTACTGCTGCTCTGCTCCGGATGGTCAGTTTCAGGCACTGGCTCACCACCGGATCCGGAAGTAGGTTTCAAGGTGGGCTCAGGGGTTGACTCGCGAGTCAGGGCCCCAGCGGCGGGTTCACCAGAGGCTGGCTGGGCCGGAGCCAGCTTGGAGGAGGCCGGGTCATCGGAGTCCCGTGCGCTGCAGCCGGGATCACCGGCGGGGAGGTCATCACCGGCAGAGAGGCCAGCAGCGGGCAGCCCCCCGGGAGCAGCGGCACGGGTGGCACCAGGGGCTGCTTCGGCAGAGCCCTCTTCAGCAGAAACCGGCTTGTCCGAAAAACGCTCACCAGCAGTGGAGTCGCCAGCGGCGAGGTCACCAGTGGCGGCTTCTTCACAAGTAGGGTCACGGGGTGTGGTGTGGTCCACAGATGCGGGGCTGTGGGGCGGGGCACCAGCACAGGGGACATCACCAGGACTGGAATCAACACCTTCAGAATGACCAGGGGCCACAACTCCAGAGGCCGCCTCTCCAGTGGCCGGCTCACTGGAGGCTGGCTCATTAGAGGCCAGCTCATTAGAGGCCGGCTCACTAGAGGCCTGATCACTAGAGGCCAGCTCACTAGAGGCCAGCTCACTAGAGGCCGGCTCACTGGAGGCCGGCTCACTGGAGGCCGGCTCACTGGAGGCCGGCTCACTGGAGGCCGGCTCACTGGAGGTCGGCTCACTGGAGGCCGGCTCACTGGAGGCCGGCTCACTGGAGGTCAGCTCACTGGAGGTCAGCTCACTGGAGGTCAGCTCACTGGAGGCCGGCTCACCAGAGGCCTGATCACCAGAGGCCTGATCACCAGAGGCCTGATCACTAGAGGCCGGCTCGCTAGAGGCCGGCTCGCCAGAGGCCGGCCCAGGGTTCAGCTCAGGAGCTGCCTCTGAAGTGGCGCAGCCGGAAGGTAAAGGCTCACCATTTGCGGTGTCACCCTGCTTAGTTTTTACTTTCACAGTGAGGCTGCCGGGCGCTTCCTCCCACTCTGTCTTACTGTCTTCAGGGTCAAAGCAAACCCCATCAATGCCGTTCATGTCCTCATCATCTTTCATGTAGTCCGCGCCTTCCAGCGGGGAGGACGGGTCCAGGTCTCCGTTCTCGTGGTTGCCGTTGACGAGCTTGGCATCAGTCTTCAACAGCTCGTCCCTCACCCTGTATACCGCCTCCAGCTGGTGCCGGTCGCTCACTCTCATTGTTTTCCGAGCCTTGAAGATTTTTTTCTGAGGTTCTTCTATACAATCCATCTCGAAACTTTAAAAAAAGGAGATAAAGAGCTTGATAACGGAAATAAGTCACATAATTCATTAGGCTTTCTAAACACTGATCCGGAAGGAGACACCGACAGTAGATATCCTGTCCAAATAGAAGACAAATGGTCATTTTGAAATAATGACATAAAGAACTTGCTGCGTGCAAATTTTCCTATTTGCCTGGTTTATATAACTCCAAAGTGATAAAGGCTATTCTGGTCCATACCAGAAGATCAATAACCAGGAAGAAACCAGGGGAGAAAAATGGAACAATTTTCATTTTCAATATGGAATTTAGAGACTAACAGAGATATAGGAGCTTTAAAAGCAGATAAAGAGCTGGTGTCAGTGGCTCACACCTGTCATCCCAGCTATTCAAGAGGCTGACACCTTAGGATCATGGCTCAAAGCCAGCCTGGGCAGGAAAGTTCATGAGACTCTTATCTCCATTAACCACCAAAAAAACAGAAGTAGAGTCGTGGTTCAAGTGGTAGAGTGCTAGCCTGGTAACACGGCCCAAACCCTGAATTCAAGCCCCAGGACTTGAAAACAAACAAAAGCAAACCAGAAGAAAATTCAAAAGTCCAGGGTTGTGGTTCAAGTGGTAGAGCACCTCTCCAAATGGAGGAAGCAGAGCAGAGAGGAGGGAGAGGGTAGAGAGAGGAGAGGAGGGAGGAAGAGGAGGAGGGAGAGAGAGAAAGAGAAGAGAGGACAAGAAAAGAGACAGGGAGGGGGTGGAGAGAAGAGGGAAAACACTCGGAAGTCCTAGCTGATGAAGAGACAAAGCAGTTACAATGCAGTAACCTTGAACCGAGGAAACTATCTTCAATGCGGGCAAAGCATGCCAGCAGCCTTTGTTACAGCTAGGCCAACATGCCAACAGTCCCTAAGCAGCAGGCATGGGTTGATGCCCCTCGGTGCCCACTCCCCGTGTGCCTAGGCAGCTTGAGTGGAGAACGCAAGGCTGCTCAGGTGACCCTGGCCCACGGGAAATCAATGTGTGCAACCACTCTGTTCTCGACTGCATCACGTAAACGTCCGCACACCCACATACACGCATTTACACATCCATACATGCACTTTTGTGTGACCAGATGTGGTGAGGCACACCGGTACTGGGAAGGCAGGGAGTAAGACACCCAGAGTTTGAGGCCAGCCTTGTCAAAAGTTAGCGGGATCCTCATCTCAGCAAATAATCTGGGCATAGTGGTGCTATGTCTGTAACCCCAGCTATGTAAAAGATCAAGAAGGGAAAAGATCACCAGGGAAAAACCAAGACACTACTATCTGAAAAAGTCAACTAGGGCTGGGGGCATGGGTGAGGTGGTATGGCACCTGTCTAGCAAGCACCAGGCCCTGAGCTCCAATCCCAGCAACACCAGGGAGAAATGAAAATGCTTTCCATAACTTTTAGTGGCTACAAACAAGAAGTCTAGACAGTCAGTCTCCAATTCCTTTCTCCTAGATAATTACTTAGTGACATTTTAAGCTACCTAACGCTTCAGGTTTTAGTTGTCTTAAAAAGAAAACAAGTGAGGCCTATTTAATACTAATCAATTTACATTGCACACGGAGAGTGCAGTGAGCACTCCATGTTACCACCATAATCTCTAAATCCATCAGTGTGTTTTTAGGCACAGAGTTGAGAGTCTGAGACACTTAAATGAATTACATATTCGTTACTTATCAATAATTTTGCTATTTCATATGAGAATCAGATAATCCAACAAGTAAAATGATCACGTTTAGTACTAAAAATTACCCCCTGGCCCGAGTAATGTTTAATGTGGTAATGGGGTCAGTAGCAACCTGGGCACACTTGGCAAAAAGAGCAAGTACCACCCACGCCCACAAGGGAGCACACGTCCCCCGCCGCCTCTGGTTCTCAGTAGAATGAAAAACAGACAAAGCAACCAGGAAATGGCGTGAGTGTGAGCAGGCAGTGTACTTGCTCAGCCACATCTGTGCAAACCAATCAGCAGCCTGCTCTGGAAATCTCCTTTGCCCACTGAGGAAAGAGTCACAGGCAAACAAGTTCTCACGGCTATTGTACCAGAAAATTCTAAGGACTATCTGGATCTCAGACGCCACTCCTAAGTCTCTACTGCAAAATAAAGGCTGACTCTGGGAGCTGCAGTACCAGAGCCATGGGATGACACTCATTTCCACAGGAAAGATGTGTGTATGACAGCGGGAAATGTCTGCCGTGTCTACAAGCAACTACAATGTCACTAACCACAGACTGGTGTATTTGGTACCTGTAAACATCTCTCTGTAGCTTGTAAAAGGATTTTTATTTTCAAATTCTTGGGAAGTAATTTTTGGGAAAAGCTCAGGGAGCCCCCTAAGTGACCCCTCTATCTACTGGCTGACTTCCTTCTTTCTCATAGACCCTCCTAGGACACAACAAAGAGAAGCTGTTTTGTCTCCGCCTACAATGGTCAGCTCAGACAGCTGAGGAATCTAAGTGGCTGTGGCGGGCAGCTCACACACCCAGTCAGCCAATCAGTGGCCAGTACTCTGAGTCCTGCCCAGCAACAGGCCAGGGACGGGAAGGTCAGACCCACAGTGTGACAGAAGTAATCTAGAACGTAGTCTGCATGTGTGCGCATACGTGAGGTGTGTGCTGAGCACACAGCAGACACACACAACGTGCACATCTCTTAAATATTTAATACATGTGCATGTTTCTAGAGATACAAACTCACTCCTAACCTGAGAAACGAGTCCAGCGTGGACAGTCCATGAAAGCATGCTTTGCTACATCAATGAGTCTGCAAAATTATAAAGTTGCATAGGACGGGTGTAGATACGAAGATATGTGGGTGCACGCATGCACGCGCACGCGCACACACACACACACACACACACACACGAGTCTATGTGTCTATATGTGTATATACTTACAGATGTTCACAGAACCTTAGATCCAAACAAATGAGCATTATTTTTCCTACCCTCCACCCCTGTTGTTTGGAATCCCCAGCTCCAACCTTCAGCAGTCCTGGCCACGCATAGTGCGCACGGCCGGGCCCTGGAGGCCCTCGCATGCCTGGATTTCCACCACGGCTCCTTGCTGCCCCCACATCAGGGTAAGGGGGACACGGGCACCCCACTCCATGCAACACACTCCTTGTCCCATTTTGTAAGTGACCAATTATAAAAACAGTATCGGAGCTGCCCTCCCGCTTGCCCCGTGTCAGGTGTTCGGGGCTAAGAACAGACACCAGAAGGGAGCCATCTGCAGCCACTCTTAGTTCAGTCTCCCACAAGAGAGAGCTGCTTCCTCCAGTGCTCAGCCCGGTGAGAACTGAAGCTGGCCGCTGATTGGCCCAAAGCACAGCTGCATGAATACCAATCAGAAAAGGGCTTCACTAACCTTACCCAGCAACAAGGGAAGCTGATGAGGGCCAGCGCTGCCCAGGCTCGGAGGTGTGAGAATGAAGGTGAGTCCCGCAGGGAGGCCGTGGGCACGCCCGCCCGGGCTCTGCTGGAGCCAGGCGCCTCCAGCCTTAGTCCTGTTCTGCTTTGGTAGGCCAGGGCCTGCGCTGCCTTCAGTAAATGCCAAGGTTATTGGGTCAAAGCGCACAACACGACACCAATTCACCGTCGCGAGTGCCTGATCAAACACACTTGACCCAAAACCTGCACAGACAGAGGACGCGCAGCCAAACCGAGGGCAAGGCAGTGTCGCCTTCCGCAGGGCTCTCCACACGCTGCTCCCACACTGCGTGTAGAAAGGACTTTTATGCAAATATGGGTCTTCCAATGATGCCCCTCAACGGCACTGGACGAGCCGGGCCGGTAACGGCTCCCTCGTGCCCACTTCCATGGGCCTGGGTGAGGAACAAGCGTCCCTCAGCCCCGCCTCAGAACACAGCTCTTTCTGGATCTAATTTATGTACCCCACGTCTTAGCACAGGGGTGCACTTGGTATCTCCCGGTGGAAGGAGAGTCAGTGTGTCACACAGTCAATACAACCATCCGCTTACTGCCAACGAAGGGCAACCCCACAATGCAATGCTTCACACACTTGGACCTAAGATGCGCAAACTCAGACTACGTATCTCCTTACTCTCGTGTAAAAACCTGTTATTTCTCTAAAGCTTGAGTAAGCCACAATCACTATTTCTGTTTCAAATCCCACAAAAGCTTTACCATTTTTTCCTAGTTCTTGTTTCTAGATGTTTCTGGAATATTCCTCACTTGCTCACTGTCTTCAATTCTACACTGCAGTGCTTCTCCCGTCGGCACACAAGATTGCCCTCAGCTGTCCTGGCACCTTTATTTATTTTTATTTATTTGTTTTTGTCAGTTGTGGGGCTTGAGCTCAGGGCCTGGGTGCTATCCTTGAGCCTCTGCGCTCAAGGCTGGCCCTCTACCAACTGAGCCACAGTTGCAGTTTTCTGGTGGTTCATTGGAAATGAGAGTCACATGGCCTTTCCTACCCAGGCTGGTTTCAAGCCATGATCCTCAGATTTCAGCCTCCTGAGAAGTTAGGATGACAGGCGTGAGCCACCGGCATCCAGCAATCTTTTTTTCTTTTTTAAGATGGAGAAGTCTGTTTCCTATTGACTGACATCTTGCCACATCTATAAATATTCGCACTGCTCGTCATCTGCATCCCGGTATTAGCTTGAGTATGAAGATGTGGAACAGAGAATCTTCAACCAAAGACGTTTTGTGTATCTAACAAGGAAATGGTGTTTTCTTTAGCAGCAGCAGCTCCTGAAGCGAGCGGGAGCAGTCCCGCTCTTGAGATTCTGGTTCCATGAAAACCATGGCTCACTGCGGCCCTCGGTGCTGGGGTGGACGCCCCTCAGAAACCCCTTCTCTAAGCTTCTATTCCATGAATGCAGATACACGGGGGAGGCAGGAAGGGGCCCACGCCTGCACGCCAGCACTCACATACCCTGGAGATCACAGGAGCTCAGCCAGCCTGAGCAAGGAAATAGTCATCAAACCACAGCAGCTTGCGAGGTAGCCAGGTATGCCCCCCTTACCAAAGTCCACAGCCAGTCATGCCCTGAAGCTGCCGCAGTTACTCCCGTAACATGCCTTCATCAAGGCCACACATTTACTGCCTCAGGCATTAAGAAATTACTTCACTAAATATATTTGTCACATTTTTCTTGAGTGGATCATTAAAGAGTATACAAGAGGCCTGGACTTAATCCCCGGAAAACGAAAAAAGGAAAAAGAAAAAAACAATGTAATACTGTCAGTTCTCTTCAAATTGGGCTACAGATTCCAAGCAACTCCCTATCAAAACCCCAGCTGTCTACTTTGAAGAAACTGACAAGCTGACCCTAAAAGTCCTACCAGAAGAAACTGACAATAACTAAAACAATTTGGGGAGGGGGAGAAAGCAAAGAACGAAGCATAGAGGACTCACACTGCCTATTTTCAAAACTGTCTACACAAAGCTATAATAATCCAAACAATATGGCAATACTAGCACAAAGATCAGTATTTAGGTCAATGGAAGAGAAACAAGCCTTCAGAGTACAGCCAATTGATGGAAGTCAGCGGACCGCCCAAGGGAAAGAAAGGCCCATGTGATCAACAAAAGCCGCTGGGCCAACCAGACATGCGCAACACAAGGAAGCTGCAGGTAATAATATGCTCAGGAAAAACAAGAACCTAACACTGGAAGGAAAGAGACGGGGGGGGGGGGGGGGGGGGGGGGGTAGAAGGAGGAGAGGATGGAGGAGAGGGAAAAAGTATGTGTGTGTGTGGGGGGGGAATCCTCAGTTTGTTAAGTGTGGAGTTTCCATTTAACTTACCAAATTCAATACCCAAAATGACCAAAAACATGTCCTGTGCGGAGTCAGGCAAAAACCTGCCCATCAACGCTCACGATGGCGCCAAACCGAAAACAACTCCAATGCTTGGCACATCGCATATCCAAACAGTGGAGTATCACTCAGCCATGAAAAGGAACCAAGTACTGCTGCCTGTTCCAACCAGACAGACGACGGAAGGACTCCTTCCTTCCTTCCTTCCCTCCCTCCCTCCCTCCCTCCCTCCCTCCCTCCCTCCCTCCCTCCCTCCCTCACGACTCACCCGGAACCATTCCACCTACAGAGCAGGGCAGAGAAGACTGACCCAGAAGCAGATTGGGGAAGAGCCAGGAGCAGCTCCCAAAGGGCACAGGAATGGAGAAGGACCGTGGCGATGTCTACACAGCTCTGTGGATGCAACAGAAACCACGGGACTGTTCACTGAAGGGTAAGTGCCATGATCCGTGCGTGGCATTTCAGAAAATAGCACCGCTGCTCTGCACGTTCCCCACCTGCTCTTCCCCAAGCCTCTTCTCGTGGGTCAGTGGCTCCGGACTCCCGGGCGGGGCGGGGCCGGGCGCCTCGGGTGGCTGTGCTCGTGGGAGAGGCGGCACGCGCCCGTGCCGTACTCACCTACACAGACCAGCCACGTGTCACTCCCGCTCCGAAGTGGGACGCAATCCACAGTGTGCTTATAGCTTAGGAAACAGAGAGAAGCCCGAAACACCGACACGAAAGAGCAGAGCCACAGAGGAGATGAGACCGGCACCGTCCTCAGCGCGTGGACACACCCGTGAATCGGCCATCTTCTACCAAAGAAGCAGGAAGTCCTACGCGAGACACACGTCCTCCGATGAACTAGCAATGGAAGAGCCTGAATACTTACATGTAAGTAATGCTGCTAAGTGTGTCTTTACATGAGGTCTGTTTCTCGAACTTTCTGGAGTTGCATATGGCTCGGTCCCGCCTTAGCCATGACTCCCTGATCCATTAATCGTCCAGTCACTGTTCACTGCATCGGACAGCGCCGTCAGAGGTGACAACTATGAATGCACTCTAATACCCAGGGGATAGATCATTTCATGACACTTGGACCCACCTTTTCATGTATCCAGTGTAGGATTTATGTATTTTATGTGTCAATGATTTCATGTCAGAAAGCACCTTAAATATGCTGGCATTCTAATAAGCTAATGAGGTGGTGTCACAAAGGACAAAAACAGAAGTATCCTGACATTATTATCATGTACTATAGAGTCTGGGCATATAGTAGATACTAGTTAAAAAGGAACCAGTAGGAACATACAAAGCACGTATAAACAACTCTTGAAGTGCAAAAGTTATTCTTTTAGAAAGCAAAGGCAGTGATCTAGAACATTTTAATAGACATAAAAGCTAACATGCTGGCGTGTTTTCATATAAAAATAATGTAATTAACGTAACCTGGCAGTATAATATTCTATGCCCAGCAGGCCTTGCCTAACAGAAGCACTGCCTAGCACCATTCGAACTGATGAAATCTAACACTGAGGTTTGTCAGCCATCTAAAGCTTGCCTAGTGTGACGTCCTATTTCAAACTTAAAACACCCCCTTTAAAAGCTATCTACAATGGTTTATTAACCACACCCTGAAGAAAGCCATCTTTAAAACAATACACATACCCCAAAGGGAGCCCTGGCAGCCATCTTATCAGTTCTTTCACACAAACAGAAACTGAAATACAATTTGCATAGTCACTGTGGTTGGCTGCTGGCAGCAGAGCCACGTGGCCAATCAGGAAGCCCACGTCGGTAACCATAAGAGGAGAAATTTGAAGTCTGCCTGGCAACAGCCTAAAAATAGACACTGTATGACTTTTGTATGCGTCCTAGACCAGGTGTGAACACACAGGAACAAGGAACAGCTAACACACTTTGTTTTCTTGGGGGAAATGTGCCTCTCACTTTATCACCTCAAATAGTAATTTGATCTCTTTTCTTCTTAAGTGCTCACTGAAGAAAAACAAATGAAAAGCTAAACGAATGGGCCACTTCTAAGTAACAATGGCATTATCTATTTTTCTTCACACGTATGTGCACGCATGTGTGCACAAACAAAATCTACATGTAAGGGTTGTATTTTTCAAGCGAATAATGAAACACATGGATCACAGTTCTAATAAATTCAAAGCACTTTCAAAACCCCAGGATCTCAACAACTGCATTTTTCTAGTACGTTTTTCTGCAACTACTTCACAATCTTTAAAAAAAAAAAAAAAAACTGACATGTTTTAAAACCACAAAAGTTGGGCTGGGAAGATGGCTCAGTGGTGGAGTGCTTGCCTTGCATGCATGAGGCCCTGGGTTCGATTCCTCAGCACCATATAAGAAGAAAAAGCTGGAAGTGGCGCTGTGGCTCAAGTGGTAGAGCACTAGCCTTGAGCTGAAGAGCTCAGGGACAGCACCCAGGCCCAGAGTTCAGGCTCCATGACCAACCAAAACAAAAAAACAAAAAACAACACACAAAAGTTAAACACCTTGTCAGAGCAGACCTCTAGATAATAGAGGAATTTGCCTCTTTTTCTTTCAGTTCTGGGGTTTGTGATACTTGATCTATACCTCTAGTCTTGCTTTTGCAATTTTTCTTCCCAGACAAACCTCTAACCATCCTCCTACTGTCAGCCTCCTGAGTAGGATTGTAAGCCTAAACCACCAGCACCTCACTCTCCTTTATTCGTTAAACAGAAACTTCTCCCAGCACACAGTAGTGTTGTGTTTTATACACAACAGGAATTCGATAACTATTTTCCCAGTCAAGTTCAAATAATACCAGTGAGGAAAATGCATTACCTTAGTGCAGGAGTCAAGTCATAATTAAACATTAAACACTTCTATTTCTGGTTTTTGATTAGGCTTGAAGTGCAGAAACATGAAAACTGACAGAACTTAAAATTTCTCCTTCTGTTTTCCAAGATGTATTTCACCATTCTGGCTATAACTCAATGGTTAGCCCACTAACAAAGGTTCAAGGAAAGATGATGTTATAGGGAAGGGAAGAAAGGAGGGGAGGGGAGGGAAGGGGAAGGGAGGGGAGGGAGGGAAAGAAAGGGAGGGGAGGCGAATGCTCTACACACTTATTATTTTTCTGTTTTCCTTTCCCCTCCAGGAAGCTGAGGATCAAGCCAAAGCCTCACAACAAATGCCAGGCAAGTCTATCCGTTTCTTATCAAACCTTCTATCAATGCATTTTGGTGAAATGGAAAATTAAGCTTTCAAATGTTTTCTTTGGTCAATGTTCTCTAAAATGAAAATGAGTTCATATACCTGATATTACTTTCAAAAAGCTAAATGCCTGTATCTTAAATTAGCATACAAGGAATTACTTCCATTTCAAATCAAGCTCAGAAGCCCAGGCCTTCAATCCACAGGAGTGCAAGCTAGTTTTACATAATAAAAGGTCAATTCAAGGACGGGGAAAATTAAGTGAGGAACTGATTTACTCATAAATGTTCTTTTCATTTCAGAAGAATGGCTAGATTTTGAAATAAAGTTTCCCTATGCTTTTACAAACACAACACTCGGCCTGGGAGCATGGCTCAAGTGGTAGAAAACTAGCAGTGAGCCAAAAAAGGATCAAGTGAGTTTTAGCCTCAGAACTAATACAAAAATATAAAACAAGAACCACACATTTTAAATAATAATTTGTGAAACCTAACATACCATTTTATATTTTTTAATGTTACATTTACATGTAATATATATCCAGTCTCTAGTTCTATCTGTAGCTTTAAAACACCCTGCCTAAGAGCTAGAAGGTTCTAAATTCCAACCTCACTACTAAGAAATAAGTAGCAAATAAATACCTAAATATGGACAACATAGTCTGTAATATAAAGTTATTGCACATAGAATTTTTGTGCATATACCGAAGAGACACTGAGCTCTACATGCATGCCCAACAAATGTTAGAGCAGTTCTCTAGTTTGCATGAATTACCATTTCTTCATTACAGAGGACTTGATCCCAGTAATCACCACCAGGCTTTCAAATGTATAATTACAGATAAAACTTTTATGAATCCTGACTTCTTGATAAGGAAATACTCTCAATACTTTTCAGCCAGATTTCTGAAAACTGCATTAAAAAAATTCAAATGAGAGGGGGGAAAAAAAGTGTGCCTTTCCTTCCAATCTCAATTTCAATGCACTTCTGCTCATAATCCTATTTATAATTCAGTTATAGCCCACAAGACTTCACAAGTAGTTGCTAAGCAACAGCAGCATGCTCAGCTCAGGCCTACTGGAAAGCTGGCTTTCGGCCACATGAGAATATTTAACTGAACCTAGAGCCTCCAGAATGGGGGGAGGGGTGACAGGAAAAGAGGAAGGAACAAGGAGGAGGGCGGGGAAGGAGAAGGGAAGGAGGGAGGAGGGGAAAGGGAAAAGAAGGATGAAGGGAAAGGGAAGGAAAAGGAGGGAGGAGGAGAGAGAAAGGAAGAGGGGGGAGGGGAAGGAGGAGAGAGAAAGGAAGAGGGGGGAGGGGAAGGAGGAGAGAGAAAAGAAGGGGGGATGGGAAGGAGCGGAAGGAGGAGGGGGAGAAGGGGGAAGGAAAGAGATGGAGGTGGGAGTGGAGGGGAACGAAGGAGAGAGGAAGGGGCGGAACAGGAAGAGATGAGAAGAGCAAGGCGGTGGGGAGGAGCAAGGCAGTAGGGAAGATACCTACTGAAGTTGGCATTACATGCAGTCTTCCAGAGTTCTCATCTTTTCCATGATAACAGATTCTAAAGCTACTCTCAGCCAGATCACTGCTGCATACAGCGCGCAGGCGCAGATGCAGGCCTGGCGGTAGACAGGACAGCCACGAACAGTGAGCGCGTTCAAGGCCAGGCGTGACACTAAGCCACATCTCCCTCGCATCCCGTGACTCCTCAATACCTGGGTAACGCCTGAAAGAGGACATCATTTTTATACCCTACACGGTACTCGTTCTTAGTTTTAGATATCTAAGGAAGTACAAGCACATAATAAGGGAATTTACTAAAAGCCCAGAAGGGCTTTTACAAAAGATAGCTGTCATTTCGCTACAGAAATCGAAAGGCACTCAAGGTTTCCATGTTGGTTCACTAATAAAAGTGGCTAATTAAGATGAGTTTGAAGAAGGGGGGAGCAAATAGAAACAATTAAAAAAATTTTCAGGGCTGAAAAATGTACAGATTTTCCAATAACTAAGGCCCAATGAATATCAAAACAATAAAGTAAAACAAAATTAAATCTCTTGATACCTAAGACATCTTGTAGTAAGATTTCAGAGAGCAATATATATGAACATATTAATGACTTCAAGCTTTCTTATCATGAAGAAATAAGAATTAAATGAGATCAGACTTATGCTAGAGGAAACAATGGTCCATGCTCAGGGGAAGTTATTTTTACCCTGGAATTCTATTGCCAGTCAAACTAGCAATCGATAAGAATAGACAAAGACACTACTTCTAAGCAAAGGCTTAGAATAACACACGAAAACTGTATTACAGGTACAAAAATAACAAAAGCTTCTATGAGGAAAATCAGATGTGGCAATCAGCAATGTCCTAAAAAAAAAAAATTAAACCCATAGGCAGGCTAAAATAACTGAGGATTCATCACCTTTAAAATATTCTGAACTAAAATAAAATCTCAGAATATTACAACATGGGAACTAGCATTTAGAGTTACAGAAATAAAGAAATAAGGGTAAAATCAACCAGGGATAAAAAAATTACTTCCATTTCAAAATGATAAAAAGAAGACCAAAAAAATCCATCAGGTATTATTAAAAAAAGATATTCCTTATAACAAAGCATCACAGAAGAACTGCAAATTAGGAAGGAAAAAATTACATGCTAAACATAAATACTACTAAAGAAAATGGTAAGTATACACATGAAGCCGACAGACAACATACTGTAAGAGGACTCCAAGTGCAACTCAAGTAATGCAGCCCAAAAAGAAGTATGTTTCATTGTTAACAAAGCACAAACCACTAGAAATGGGCATGTAACAATATTCCTAAAGAGCATCACTTCAAATCACATACAAAGCCATCAAGGTCTCAAAATACTCAGGCAGAAATTACAATCTGTGGAGATGCACACACACTGCTTTCTAAAGAGACAGATACAAAAAAAAAAAAAAAGAAATCTTCTTGATTCAAATATTCAAGTATATTAAAGGTTATCAGTGCGAATAGCTGTAAATTTGCATAAACTTGAACACCTTAAGATGGCTGCCAAGAATAATACCCTATATAGTTAGAAGGGGTGATGAGGTATTTCTTGAATACTGTCTTTGTCTAAACATCGCCCTGTAGATTAAAGGAGAGGATGACGGTGCTAAAGAATGTTCTGGAACCATGTGCTGTATGAAAGCTGGCTGGGGGAGAGGCAGGGTATTTAGCCTAGAACAAGGAAAAGTTTGGCTCTACACAGAGACAAAAGCATGGGGCAGGCAGAGGTGCATAGCCAAGACAAAGGCAACTTTGTCGGATTTGCCTTCTATCCCACAAAAAAGAACTGCCTACTGCAATCACAGGTGATCCCAACTAGTTAACACACACAGTGCAAGGTTAGAACTACTTATCCATGAGCGTCCCTTGTGTTGCAAACATTGTGTGACTCTACCCTGCTTGCTAAATACATCCAACCGCCTAAAAGGAACAGAAGAACTCAAAACTCACACTTTTATCATCCGGATTTTGGTTGTTTACACTCAGCTCCCCAAGTCTCACATGTCCTCTGCCCCCACCATGTCTTCTGTAATTTCCTTTCATGCTTCCTTTGGGGCTTGTCTATACAGCACATTCCTGTGTCCTCCCCCCTCCCCTTCCCTTGCTATGACACGCCCCCCCCCCCCCAGCCTTCACCCAGCCAAATCACTCTCTTCATCTAACAACTCCCTTCTTTTTCTGTAAAAAGATGTAAAAAACTCCATCTGCCTCAATTATCTTCCCAGGCCAACCTTTTCCCAGGCAGCGTAATAGTTCAGGAGACATTTGAGCATCGTTGTCTTTCTCCCCAACTGACTTCAAAATTAATCAACATTGATTTGTCATCTTTTTGTCAATCACAGTGAAATTGTTTGTTAAGATAAAAAGACACACAAAAATATATGGTTTACCTACTTTATAGTGAAAAATCACTAAAAATTATATTGTATGTAAGCATGCATACATATATGTATTTGTGTAGACACAATATATTAAAAGTATATGCATATACATGTATGTATGTCCACAGCCACATCACACATTAAAAATATTTGTAACTACATATGTGTGTATGCACACAGACACACTGCAATGTTAAAAGTATATGCACCTGCACATGTGTGTATATGCACATAGACACAGTACATATTAAAGTATGTGTATGCATAGTGTACACACAGAGACACACATATTGAAAGTTTGTACGCATGTGAGTATACACAGATACACTGCATGTTGAGGGATATGTTCATACACACGTGTATATGTGCACAGACACAGTACATGTTAAAAGCACGGGCCCCACGGTGTAAGACCATGAGCTAGCGACAGCTTGACATCCAACACATGACCGTCCATGGCCGCTGCCCCCCACGTCTGAAGCCACGGTGAGTGACCGCTGCGGAGGACCCAGGGCTCCAGGCTGCAGGGGAGCCTATTGTTTCTCTGTAGAGAGCGGGCACAGGGGAGAGCCGCCTGCCTCCTCTCTTCCACCTTGCATGCTAACCCCACCTCTTTACCTCATCCTACACCTTGTCCCCAAATGAGTCTACCCATCAGTGACTTAGGTCCTCTGGAAATCCTGATAAAAAGAGCACACGCATTTTTGCAGCTCTTTATTTATCACATAAGCCTCCCTATCTCTACTATAATGGCCAACATCTTTAATAGCTATTTGTATTGCAATAGGAGTTCTTTCTGTATACATATCTCAGACATTCAAAATAACAAAAGGCTATGCATCCTCAGGAAACCTGAAGAAATAAAATATTAGATGCAATGGGATTGCTAGTTAATATTCATTAGTTTTAGACTCAAGTTCAGTTTGTTAAAATTGCGATACATTTAAATATGGGATGGATATGGGTGGAACCATGTTATATATGTATTATCTAATATGAATATTGATGTAACAATGTTCTATTTCTCTCTATAAATACATCTTATCTAATGTAAGCCTAGTCACTTGTGTAAGCAGTCTGATTTGTAATGGTAACTCAAAGTAGCGAATTTACACTAGAACTTCAGAGTTAAGTGAGGTTACAAACACCATCTCTGCATACACCAGTTGGTGTCAGTGTAACTGAAAATACAGAAACAGACTAGAATTAAAAGATACCTGCAATTGATTTACATGTAGTATGAGCAAATCATGTTCACAAGTAATAGTCACATATGAAGTCCCCTGCATTTCCATTTACATGTGAGGACATTCTGAACACATGAAAAGGACATTTTTTTTTCAAAGACCAAATCCAAATATGGCACCCCCAAATCTCCCTGAACATTAACACTATTCATCCATCAATCCTGTCGTTGCCAGGAGTGGAAACCAACCAGCCAAGCTTCCTGATGCTGAGACAGAGCTGTAAGACCTGGGGGCGGGGTGGGGGGTAGAGACCCCAAGAACAAGGACCTGAGTCTCCTTCTTACCTGTGGAGTGAGAAAAGGACTTCCTCTTCTGTCAACCACTGCTACTTAGTTCATTTGTGCAAACATTAGAGCTAATGCAGACTTCTGGGACAGCCTTCTGGAGTCTACCATTTCTTGTTTAATTCATATTCGTGAAAAAGAACAAACCAGGAGCACCGTGGGTTGGCTACCCACTCAGATTGCTCGCGATGCTGCACATCTGTGGTGGAGTTTGTGCAGCAACTCCCATGAACCACAAAAGCCCCACGCGTCACCCGAGTATGCCAGGGAGGCGCGCGGGACACGTCAAGTGCATCTTCACAATGACTGTGTCAAGTGAAAATGCCTAGAATCAGAATCCCTGCCCGGCCTCCCACGCGGCCTGTCCACCCCTGGCTCTGCGGCCACGGCGTGCGGTGGGCCCCTCCCACGGCCGCCCAGTGCATCAATAGGCACCATCTGCCCCGGCGGAGCTGGAAGCTTCGCAGGCTAGCCGCTCCGCACACGTCCACTGGCGTGGTAGAGCTCTCCCCACTGTTATTCTAATGCGCCCACTCGGATGTGTCAGCCACTCCAGAGGCTGAATTCTTGCCCAGTCCACATGGAAAATCCACGACACGTTTTCCTGGCTGCCCTGGGCCAGCCAGACAGCAGTCACAGCTAGCTGGCGCCGGGAGAGCCATTTACATAAAGCCGTCCTAGCTTTCCAGACCAGCGAGGAGAACCGGGGAATAAACCCTCCCCTCGCTCTCACTCTCGTTCCTGACAGGCAGCGACTGGTTCTAGAATCTACTAGCTATTTGCTAATACCATTCAAATCCAGGTGCTGGAGGGGGAGGGGGGGGGAAGCCAACTTCTAATTCTTACATAACTGAAGCCCCATCCCCCGCCACGTGGACAAATTTACATCCCTAAAGACTTCTTTTCCACAAGGCCTTCGTTTTATGGTGACAGATGAACAGAAGCACCTAAAACGCAATGCCTTCTGATTTTAACTAGCATCAAAACTGTCCTCATTCCAATCAAGTGTTTTTCAAATTCTAGTAAGGAATCAATTAAGTAGCACATGTCGTGCAATAGATTTGCTACCGGAAGCACACATGAGCAGACTCGGGACCACTATGATGAGGGCTGAAAAGCCGACTGGCTCGCTGAATTAGTGCTCTGAACACGTGCTCCGTGCGAAGACAGACAGACACTCAGACACACACACACCAGGTCACAAACGTTCTCTTGAAAACGCTGTCAATAGCACATCGCTTTTACTGGGCCGATCTGAATTGTAAATAATCTGTACTGTCCACCTCACTCTTCCCATATACCTATGTTTCGTCTCACCCTCCAGTAAGGAAAAAGGTCATTTAGTATCACATCTGAAAGGATACTACAAAGTATTAAGATGCCAATAAAACGGTTAAGCCAAAATGCCTTCTTTATCGTTTAAGCTATTTTCAGCTTAGAAAACCTTCCTCAGGTTGGGATGTCGCTCGATGGCAAAGCGCCTGCCCGGCAACTGCCATGTCCTGGGTTCGATCCCCAGTGCCAAAAAGAGACAACAACAAAAATTCTTCAGAGACCCGTATTACATAGTAAAGGAAAGAAGGCTCTAAACCCATGAGGAATAATGAAGTCACAGGATGGGGTATCAGCGTCAAACAGAAGATGTGTGACCTGTAGGGAACCATAAACGTACTAGATAAAGGCTGACGTGAAATGATAGGTTTCTCCATCTCTGTCAGGTCTGGGAGGACAAGCAGCCAAGGAAGTGACAGAGACAGAAGCAAGCCAGTGGGACATCACGGGCCAGGGGAGGGTGAAGCTCACACCACACACCAATCGGAAAATCTCAGAGTTGGAAAAAAGACCTTGGAAGTTATCTACATATTGCATTCCTTCCCAGTGTTCCTTGTCTAGGTATTTCCTGTCTTTCTTTTCCTACTTGTACATAAATCCAATCTTGAATAATAATAGTACATGAAAAATCAAAGGACTTTAACTATAGCTCCACAGAAAATACATTAGAAATAACAAGTACTACTTTTTTTTTTTTGGTCAGTCGTGGGGCTTGAACTCTGGGCCTGGGCACTGTCCCTGCACTCTTCAGCTCAAGGTAAGTGCTCTTCCGCTTGAGCCACTTCCAGTTTTCTGGTGGTTTATTGGAGGTTAAGAGCCTCATGGACTTTCCTGCCCGGGCTGGCTCTGAACCGAGATCCTCAGATCTCAGCCTCCTGAGTAGCTAGGATTACAGGCATGAGCCATCAGCACCGGGCTACAAGTACTACTTTTTAAGTCAAGTAAGCGGATCAGGGAACAGCATGTGAATTAGTCAAAAGCTAAAAATCTCTAGAACCTAGCTGAGTGTGTGTGTTATACTAGTTCCTGAGGAGCTGAGAACCAGAGATGGCTGGGGCAGATGGCAGGCACATCAATTCTAGTCTGGCAGAGAAGTCCTAAGGCTTCATCTCCAAAACCAATAAGCAAAAAGCATGGCTGGAGGCATGGTTAAAGTGGTAGAGCACCAGCAGTGCAAGCAATCTAAGAAAGCCCAATCCAGCTCAAAGCCCAGTAGTACTGGGCTTTGAGACTGACAATCTTGATTACCGAGGGCCCAAAATGGGAGGTGTTCCTGACTCACTGCTTCAAACTGCAGCAAAAGAGTGGGCTTCTTCTTATCCATACAGAAGTTTTTATAAAATACAATGAAAATTAATGACCTGAAGAGTGTCAATAGAAGTATAATGAGCCTCACTTATTTTTATTACTTGAGTCAACTGACATAAATGAGCTCCTTGGATTGAAGGCTTGCACACAAGGGAGGCCGCGGACAGAGCCCTGCCCCAAACAGTGCCCGGTGCTCTGAGCGGAAGGCCCCAGCCCGCCAGCCCGCACCGCCTCGCCCTGCACACAGCTGTGCGCCACTTCCCCCGGCATGCCCAGTCTCCCCGCGGCTCCCACCACAGGAGGACAGGACCTTACACGGGGAGGCGTCACGAGAGTGGCTGCCAGGAGCCAGTCCGCAGCGCACACTGGACGGCCCATCAATCCCCACTCCAACTGGATTTTGACAAGCTGCCTGGGCTGGTCATGGATCTTCCTGCCTCTGCCTTGGGAGCAGCTGGAGTGAGCGGTGACTCTCGCATCCAGCTCCCATAGCTCCCACTCAGCGGACAGGAATGGCACCAAGAGATTCCTCAGTCACCCAGCCATGCGATCCCAGCAATGGCCCCTCATCTTCGGCTGCGAGGGCGCGGTGGGGCTTTCCTAGCAGGTGGACCTGGCTGCCATCAGAAGGGACACGGGAACACATGCTGCAAGCCATGAGGAGCACGAGCGGGAGGGACACAAGCAAGACTTCTTCCTCTAGGACTGGGGAGTAGCAAAACCCCGAGCGGGGCGGGAGAGGGGAGACACCCCGTGTTCCAAGCCCTCTCACTCAACCCCTTCCATGGAGCTACACAGACCACAGCATTGTGGGACCCAGCCCCTGGAAAATGCGGATTCAGACACAAAGGAGATCAAGGTGATAAACTAGCATATTCCATGTGCTATCTGTGGTCTTCGCACATGGCCAACATGGCGGATACTGATCAATAAATGGAGACCTAAGAATTTTCAACCACTTTTTAAAGTTTATAATGGCTTTTCTTTTCTTTGTTGTTGTTGGTCAGGCCTGAGCGCTGTCCCTGAGCTCTTTAGCTCAAGGCTGGTGCTCTACCACTTGAGCCACAGCGCCACCTCTGGTTTTCTGGTGGTTCATTGGAGATCAGAGTCTCATGGCCTTTCCTGCTTGGGCTGGCTTTGAGCTGAGATCCTCAGATCTCAGCCTCTCCGGAGTAGCTAGGATGACAGGCGTGAGCCACCGGCGCTGGGCTTTTGATAGGTTTCTAATGAGCCTGTCTTTCACCTCGTTTTAGTCAAGCACAGCACTGTGCTGGTGGCGCTGTCCCTGTCCACCAGCCCCACTGCAATGGGGGACGCGGCATTGGGACACATTCAGACACAGAGCACACAGGGGTGCCTCCCTGCTGATCTTGGCCCGAGCAAAGCTGAGGGAGGGCAGGGAGAATGGTGGTTTGAGGCCAGCCTGTGCTACATAGCTAGGCTCTGAGGGGAGTGAGGGGCAGCAGGGGAAGAATCAGAACAAAATGGAAGGTAGTCAAGGGTGCCATGTCCTCTGAAGACCAAAGTGTAAGTTCATCTGCTAGTCTCCCCTCCAGATCAAGTAGGCGGGATCCCATTGTGGCTCACTTCCTTCTGAGCTAGGAGCTGTTCTGGTTATGGGCGCCTGAGGTCCCCTAGCAAGTAGCACAGGGACTCCTTGGAACCGTCTGCGGGGTCAGCATGTTAGGCGGGCAGCGAAGGGGGCAAACGCCGGCGAGGGCAGGTGGAGAAGCGCGCTGAAGGCAGCACCTGGTCGGCACGTGCGTGCTCAATCTCAGGCGCAGGCCTCGCACTCCGATCCAGTGTGTCCTGTGGAGGTTTTTACCGTCAGCGTGTTAAGTGATTCAAGGTGGTCTCACTATGATGTCTGGGTGCATGCGTGCGTGCAAGGGGCCCTCAGGAAGATCACCCCTACAACCCACTTCAGCAGGCCAGCTTTCCTCTCTCCACCCCCCCACTTCCACTTGCCCCCAACAAGCCTCCAGCCATCACGCCAAGGCAGACGCACCACGCGTGTGAGACACGAGAGCACGTGTGGAAGACACACCCCGAGGAGGTGCCAGCCGCCTCCCGTGTAGCTCCAATCTCTGGGAACCCAGAAACTTCTAGATGTGGCACCTGGTGACCCAATTAGCTTCCTCTAGGCCCCACCTCCTACCACGCTGCACACCCAGCCTCCTGAAGGAATGGTTCACGCCGTCACACACAGAACACCTGACAAGTTTAGAGGGTGAACAAGAGAAATGGAAGCGTGGCTAAAGGATACACAGGTAGGGCAGCCAGCGAAAAGACTTCACTGCAGAGACTGACTGAGCTCAGGTCATCTCTCCAGAGAAATCCTTCTCCTCACGGTACAGTTAGAAGACTCGGTATTAGCACCGAAGCACTCCCCTACCCCTCCAATTCTGTAATGACAACATCCTGAACTTTCTGAAGACTTCGGCAAAGGACACAGAGGAGGGACACGAACATGGGACGTTATTAAACAGCTCCATTCGCGTGAGCGCTGCTTGCTTCTGACACTCCAATCTATTCAAACTCGGCCAAGCATACAACATTTGAGCAGAAAGGAACGGAAGCGCTCGGGTAGACTGGAACACCAGAATGTCCCACATTTGTGGACTATCTTCCAAGGCTGTTCAGAAACCTGACGCCAACGGATTCTCGGCTTTTCCATTTCACAGGTGAGGAAACAAGAACCAGAAAATGGAATGAGCTGCTCAGTGCTGGGTTCCTTCCCCTTCTCAACTCCCATGTGGACCCATCTACAAGCGACACTGCACATCCTCACGGATCCTGCTCATACCACACTCGGTATAATCGCTAACTTCAAGTCAGCACAGAAAACCGGCACTAACCCCAAAGTACAAAATTAAAAATTAAAAGCAAAATCTCAGAAAGGCCTCATTTAGGCTAACACTGCAAAAATGCAATGAAAGAATTCTACATATTACCCTCAGTATCTATGAAGTTTTAGTGACCCCATGTCTACATGACAATCAAGTTTGGAAGTAAATACTGCTGGCAGCAGTCAGAGGGCAGAAACGTGGACTGCTAAATTTCCCATGATCCTCCTCTCAATGCTAACATCAAGTGCTCAGTGATTTTATCTAGTGCGCTTTTCTTTTCTTTTCTTTTCTTTTTGTCAGTTGTGGGGCTTGAACTCGGGCCTGGGTGCCGTCCCTGAGCTCTTCAGTTCAAAGAGAGTGCTCTACCACTTGAGCCACAGCGCCACTTCTGGTTTTCTGAGCAGTTTATTAGAGATAAGAGTCTCACAGACTTTCCTGCCTGGGCTGGCTCTGAACCATGATCCTCAGCTCTCAGGCTCCTGAGTAGCTAGGATTACAGGCCTGAGCCACCGGCTCCAGGCTTTTTAATCTGCTTTTGTTAAGCATTAAGAAAATATCAAAACAGGTTGTGGGCTTACACTCTGTGTGTGTGTGTGTGTGTGTGTGTGTGTGTGATTACATATAATTCCCTCCCCTCCCTCCATGCAGAGGCAGAAGAGGTAAGACAATGAGTGATTGCGGTTACAACACATTCAATTTTCTGTCATTCCTCCTCTGAGCATGACCTATGACCTCACTGGAGGAACTAACACACTCAATCGCGCACACTGTCAATTGATTTTTTTTTCTTTTTCTCCCTTAGGGGCAAAGTCATAAAACTGAATGATTTATATAAATTAATGTCCAAATTATTGTGAGAATCCATTAATACATTACGTTAGAAAAAAATAATTGTTGTATTAGAAAAATGTAAAGAATACATAAAGGCAGTTGCCTGTCAAGTAGTATGAAATCTTCTGCTCCACTTGCATGAAAACCAAAAAAGATACAGATGCAGTCAATAGCATTCCATAGTGCCTTAAAGGCTATCAGTCTACTAATAAGTGAACTGGATCTGGACATTAATAAGGTTTTAATCATCCTATGTAATCTTATTTCATAGTTATGCTCAACACAACAGCTTAATTGTCTCATTTAATTAAATATATCTATGGCAAGTGTTATAAACGTACAACATAAAATAAATATACAACAATAACCTGTCATATGTACCCTTTTATATGTTATGGTACTCCACAAAAATTTAATATATAAGAACTTGTTTTTTAGGTTGTTCTGGTCATAAGTTTAGAACTTGCTGTTCTATGGCTAATTAGTTGGGGATATATTCCTATCTCCAACTAAAGATAGAAGATAAAAATAGAAGAGTGTATTGCACCATTTAGAAAATAATTTAACAAGCATTGCAGTGTGAGCCCAGCTTAAAGTATGAGTGTTCTGCTGCTATCTGAGATGCTACGTGAGAAAGAATGAAGTTCATTCTCTCACCTTTCTGGGTAAAGATCAAATTACAGTATCTCAATAAATGATTCTACTTCAGAACAATGCTACGAAACATTTTTGAAAATTATGCCAATTTACACAACCACTGAGTTGCTTACTTCTAAATATACATAATTAATATCACCTAAGTAAAACAACTAAGTATGTCTCCAGTTCTATGGGCCTGTAGAGCATTAGAAATACAGTAAAAAGGTATTTCAGGCCTAGATTTGAACTTATTTCTAAATATTTATTTGCATGCCAATTTAGGCAAAAGGTAATCTGAAGAAAAAAGTAAAGCACTATTAAAAATGTAAGAGTAGTATACAATGAAGAAGCAACACAAGGAGATAGAACTGGAGACAGTAATGCACGGATACAAACAAACAAGACACACATACACACACCACACACACAACTGTATTCTCAAAAATCTCTGCAACATTGATTTATATAGAAAATCACCATTGTTCTTAGAAAGCTTCCAAACAATGCCTCACCAAAAAAGCAGAAAAATCATCTTTCTATAAAAATGTTTATTTATAGGTTATTTTACTTTAAAAAATCTATTCAGCTAATATACTGTTTCAGTTTCTATAAATAATTAACAAACTAAAATACCCAACTCAAAGTAGTAGTAAGCTAATTAGGGCCACAAGACATTACTGGCATGACCCAATCCATGTTCTGCCAATGACAGAACCTAAGATGGTGAGAAAGCACAGGAATTTGACCTTTGACCTCGCCACCCCAGGACTGATATGTCATCCTGGCTCCCAGGTTCTAGCAACCGATCCCACATCTCATCCCAAGTTCACCTTCCGAAAGAGGCACAGTGACACGCAGATGTGTGTGCTGCGCTGGGTGAAGATCAGCCGTAATTGGCTCTTACCTCTGGTCCCCGTGCATGTGACTCGGTCCTCACTGGCACGCCTAAGCAGCTCCAAAGGTTGGGCGAGCAGCCATTTTGGGCCAGCTGCACAAAAATGTCATTAAGATGGCTGCAGTGTGCAGTCCAGAACGCCCAGGGAAGCTTCAGCCCCTCCCACCGCGTCAGCCTGCAGGAAACTAACACAGATGACAGCTAATGCATATACTGCAACAAACAATGCAGCTGCTCAGGACACAGAAAAAGCACAAGGCAGCTAGCCAGTTTTGCAACAAAATGCCTTTGAATCCGGACTTGCACTTCAGACGGAAGCACATCCAGATCCCAAACCACTTGAAATCCACGCCACATATTAGCAGTAACAGAGATAGAGCCAAATCACACAGCGCAAACATCAGGGAATTCGCCTGGAAGAAAGCCTCCATTGCAGTCCAGAAAAAAAGAAGTCAAGCCTGCTGAGGCCTTTTTTCTTTCTTTTCTCTTCCTTTTTTTTTTTTTTTTGAACTTTTTGGACTACATTTTTATCATGAAAAGAGTCTCAGTTTGATTATTTCTGGAAAATTAAATGACTTTAAATCCTGACAATCATTTGATCAAGTTCATTACAAATTACAGAAAGCTAATTAGACCCTCCCCCCCAAATTTATGTGCTCAAATCTAACAGAATAATTAAAGTTTATAATCAAATCTTTGGAATTTTGACAATCATCTCTTGAGATCTAAGATGGCAGCAAATCTTATTTTGATGAGCTACTCAGAAAGACACCAAATGTCTTCTCTTTGGTAGGCCAATGTCACAAAAGTAATCCCCAAGGGGTTGAATGGCAGTAGGGCAAATTTCCTTTTCTGCCCTCCACAGACCACGCCCCCCCCATGTCAGTACCAGGGAACAGCAAATAGGGGAGGAAAGCCATCTCAAGGAGAATGGGTAAGCCAGTGGGAAGGAGTCCCCTAACAAGACAACTGAGGCTGGCCACAACATTGGCTAGGCAGCAGCACAGCCTCCAGGCAGGGCCAAGGCACCCAAAGGTGCCGCCTGCCTGCAGGTCCCACTGGCCAGGGGACTTGCTGGCCAGCACCTGCTCTCTTCCCAGGCCTACTTCCCTAAAACCTGGCGGTGCTGGGTCGCCTCTTCCCGCCATTAAGTGTAGGTATTTACTACAAGTGGTCGTGGCATGGAAGGGCTGAAGGAATACAGCTCAAAGGAGATCCACACTGTGAGAAGATACATCATTCCAACGCAGTGTTGGAACACAGGGGGCTTGGTTATGTCATTCGGTTGCATTCGCTTGAATTTCTCCACAGTAACACCATTTTTGATCACGCATATTTGAAAGGTTCTCATGGGGAAAGGAGATGCGAGGGGAGACTAACGGAAGGGGAGACTGATGAAGAACCACTGGACACGTGGATGGTATGTGAAGTTGTAACCCTGGTACTTGGAAGTTCAGAATCTAAAAAGTAAACAAATACATAAAAAGGTCTCTATTCAAATTTGACATAGACAATGCTACGTGAAAAGTGCAAGTGCTATGGGAGGAAAAAAATGGTAACTCATCCAACCCCAATGATGTTGATGCTGTGGGAAAGACTGATTGCGACTGGCATTACTGAAGCCCCAGGAACCCAATGTTTAATTGGGGAAGGGGTGGTGTGAATACCTGGTGAATCAGCTTTACACACTACCTCAATTCTCACCAACCTGTGGTGGTAGAAAGGACTTTGAGCCTAAGTCCTCCACCTCTAACCTTCAGTGGATCCCCAAGATACCCACATTCCCTTGCGAAGTTCTACTCGGCATTCAACCTGCGCAGTCCCCGCTCTGCATCTGCCCAAGCAGGGGTTGCTGCTGTCCAGATCTCTGGTACAAACCTCCATTGCGACTCCCCAAGTTATTCTTGACCCTCTTATATAAGCAAACACATGGGGACACACATCACATCTTTGCTTTCCATTTCAGCTCCATTTGCTATTTATAATGTGAAACTTGTGCTATACAGAGGATAAACTAAAATTAATTCTCAGTGTTTTGTTTCAATCACACAAAAAAAATCTTAGGAAATTCTTAGCCTTTTTTAAGGCCCTTTATTTTTAGGATCTATGCTCTGTTGTTGTCTGTGGGTTTGAACTAAAGTCCTCACAGTAGCTTGGCTGGCACTCTACCACTAGAGCCATGCTTCCAGCCCTGCCTTTTGTTAATCACCTTTGAGCTGGCCTGGACTGTTTCAAACTGTGACCTTCTGGATCTCAGCCTTTAGTCGCTAGGACCACAGGGGAGCAAACAGCTCCCGGCTTCGAATTTACTTTGTAGGAAGAAAAAGTTAAATTAAGTTTCAGTCTTGCCCTAAAACCCTACGTTTTTCAGGATCTAATTAGATCTAATAAGATCTAATATGGGAAAAACACCTCTGTAGAACCCTGAAAAGCTTTTTGTGTTTGTACAGGATCTACAGAACAGTGTACACAGAATAGTGATCTGCAGTCTACAGAAAACTAAGAACAGTACTTTGTAAATTACTTTTCAGTTCTAGTAATATTTCCAAGTAGAAAACAGCTCAGTTATTTATACAAAGTCAAAGACTATCTTACAAGGAACTTCTGATAGGATCATTTTCAACCAGTTCATTTGTTTGTAAGAACATACATATTTGCAAATATTTTCTAGTGTTCCAAAAACATTTCCATAGCTATATCATGTTTAATCTCTTCCTAATTAAAAGTATGTTTCATGATTTTATTTTTCATGTCACTCTTACAATGGCTATACAAAGGAAAGAGTTTAACAGTACCTAATTTGGGGGGGGGCATGTTGGTCATGAATCTTGAACTCTGGGCCTGTACCTCATCTCTTCAGTTCAAGGCTGGCACTCTACCACTTGAGCCACAGTGCCACTTCTGGTTTTCTAGTGGTTCATTGGAGATAAGAGTCTCACGGACTTTCCTGCCTGAGCTGGCCTCAAACCTCGATCCTCAGATCTCAGTCTCCTGAGTAGCTAGGATGACAGGCATGAGCCACCGGCACCCAGCTTTACAGTATCTGACTTTTATGACTGGAGAATGTAGTCATGTGCCAGGACTTACACAAGTAGTAATGAGAAAAACAGAAAATGCTTTAAGACAATTAACTCTGGCAAACTATATTTTTAATATAATATAAAAATATTGAAAGTACATAATGTAAATATAAAATGTACTTACATAATATGTAAAGAAATTGAGTATGCAAATTACTGACAATGCCAAAGAAGCTAAAGAAAAAGTTTCACTGTACTTGATTTAAAAAAAAACAACACTTCATTTACTTAGGTAGGACCCTGAATTTCACAAGTTATTCTTATCAACAATGTCCACAGTAAAAGGAAAGAGAAGGGAAATACAGTGATAAGGTGGGAATGGAAACACTCCGTTCCCCCCACATCTCACTGCACTCCCCACAGTGAAGGGGTTTTTGCTTACTTGTTTGGGGAGGGGGTAAGGATCAAACTCACGGCTGTACAGTATGCTAGGCCAGTACTCTCTCACTGGAGAAAAGTACACTACAACAGGTAGAAAGAGCTGGAAAGCTAGGAAATAAGCAGGGTCACTGGTGCTGATTTGGCCATCTCCAGAAGACTCTATTCCACAAAGGTAACAATGGAAAATGGATCTGATTTATATTACAAACCAAAACACCAAAGGCTAGCTCCTAAGCTGCTCACTGCAAGGACTGACATCCCCCATGGGGCAGCCCAGCTTCCAGACACGTAAGCGCAAGCATGTGCACACGTGCAGCCCATCACATTCACATGCAGCAGCACAACTGCAGGGAAATACATCTGAGGCCCCTGGGTCCCCCACTCTTTCATGTCCTTGCTAGCACAAGTACAGGTGATAGTATGCTGCCACGTGGCCCTGAGGATTACACTGGACAAAAACTCAAAGGAGCCAGGAGCCGGTGCCTGTCATCCTAGCTACTCAGGAGGCTGAGATCTGAGGATCACGTTCAAAGCCAGCCCAGGCAGGAAACTGTGAGACTCTGATCTCCAACAACCACCAGGAAACCGCAAGTGGCACTGTGGTTCAAGTGGTAGAGTGCTCATCTTGAGCAGAAGAGCTGAGGGACAACGCCCAGGCGCAGAGTTCAAGCCCCATGACCAAAAGGGGAAAAAATACCTCAAAGGAAAAACTGTATGAAGACCCCCAGTTTGAGACACCCAAGGCTGCAATGATGCCAGTTCTGGGCCAGCTTGGTTGCACAGACTCTATCTCAAATGGAAAACAACCAAAAACAAAAACAACCAAAAAAAAAAAACCCCAAAAACAAGTCAGGCTTGCCAGCTTCTCAGAAGGCTGAGATCTTAGAGTCAGGGTTTGAAGGCAGCCTGGAAAGAAAAATCCAAGAGAATAACTCAATTGCAAGAAGTCACAAGTGGGGGTATGACTGGCTGAAGAGCAACAGCCTTGAGTGAAAAAAGCACAGGAGAGCTCAGGGCCAAAGGCAGGCCCAGCAGCCACACAGAAAGTAAATAAACAGTCAAGCAAGCAGCTGGAATGACAGAACGGCAATGGAAAGACATAGCTGATGAGATAATTAAAGAAAACTTAGGGTCTGGGAATGTAGCTCGGAACTTCCTTAATATGTAAAGTGCTGGGTAAGGAAGAAAAAGAAATTCCTGAAACTGAAGAGCACAAGCTATTAGACCAAAAGAACCCAATGAATGCCGACAAACAGGAATAAACAGATCCAAAGCAAGGCATGCTGCAATGAGTTTCAGAACACTGGACATTAATAACAGATCCCACAACTGTCTGCAGAGGGTGAGAAGCCAGAAATACTCACGACTGCAGGTTTGTCACTAGTACTAACAGAAACAAGAAAAGAGTGAAGCAGAACCCTTAAAATTCTCAAGAAAAATGATGTCAAGTTAGAGTTCTATACCCAGCCAAACTATCGACCAAGCATAAAAATATGAAATTTACTCATAGATCATACATAAACACACATACATGATATATGTGTGTGTGTGTGTGTGTGTGTGTGTGTGTGTGTGTGTGTGTGTGTGTACACCTCACATACCCTTTCTAGAAATGCAGCCCCCTCCCCTCAGGTACAAAGAAGGAATTTGGAAGACAAGGGTCCTTGAAGAGAGAAGAGGAGAGGGGAGGAGAGAGGAAGGAAAGGAGGGAAGGGAAGGGGAGAGGAAGAGAGCAAAGCTTGGGGCTGGTGAGTTAAGTCTAAGGAGCAGAGAACACCCCTGGGGCAAGGAGACAACAGAAATAAGATCCTGCTGTTACCCTACCTCAGGGGGAAAATGTGTCTTATAAATAAATAAATATCAAAACTCCCACCTCCAGGAAAAGACCTGGGCTTTGTCCTGCAGGAAAAATAAATCAATACATAAATCTACACCAAAGCATTATTAAGAATCCTATTCCAAACTCCTGGATGTGGCATCGGTGCAAAGCTGGCCAAGAAATAACGTCTGCTACAAAGGATCTAGTTCTCAAAATAAAAGACTTCATTCCTCACTGAAGAAATGGAACAAACTTTAATGTGGTAAAAGAAAACATTTGCTTTTCACCATGAAGAGGTTCACTATAAACCTACCCACCTGAATAATCTTTTTTTCCCAATAAACATTCACTTAGCTTTCTAATATTTCTATTAACACAAAATAGAAATGCATACTCATGACACATTGCAAGTCAACTATTTCTGGAAACGCTTTACTACAGAACAGCATTATCATGTTGATTTTCTAAATTACTGTGTGTAAGTGTGTTCTGGAGCTTGAACTCAGGGCCTAGACACTGTCCCTAGGCTTTTGTGTTCTAGGACTCATCATTTGAGCCACAATTCCACTTCAGGCTTTTCAGCAGTGAACTAGAGATAGGAGCCTCATGGGTTTTCCTGCCCAGGCTGGCTCTAAACTGGGATTCTCAGATCTCAGCCTCCTGAGCAGCTAGGATTACAGTAGGGAGGCACCAGCCTCTGACTCTAAATTACTTTTTAAATACACTTAAATTATTTAGCTCTAAAGCCTGGTGGAGTGATTTTGTAGCACATTCAAGGCCTTGGGTTAGAATTCACACATAGGAAGCAAAGTGGGAAGAAGGAGGAGAGGAGAAAGAGGAAAGGAATTGGGAAAGGGAAGGGGAAGGAGAGAGCAAGGGACAAGAAGTAAGGAAAAGATGGGGAAGAGGGAGGGGCAAAAAGAGGAAGAAGGGCAGGAAAGAGGATGGGAAGACAAAGGAGGGGAGGGGTGAAGAGCAGGAAGAGGGAGTGAGGCAGGAAGGGAAACAGTGGGGAAAGGGAGGGGGAAGGGAGAGAGAAAAAAGTTATACCTCTGCTTCCTAGATTTCTTCTTTTCATCCCTCTATTAATTTTCAAGTTTAACTAGTCCAACAGAAATGACAGTGTGGCAATAACTTGATACTTTTCACTATGGAAAATTCAAAAAGTTGCCACTGAAATACATTATTATTCATACATAATTGCTAAATTTCATTATTAATTATAAAATATTATTGGAATATTAAATTAAAATATATTAAGTAATTTAATACTATAAATTAAGGTTGTCATTACCTTCATGTTGCCATACTGTATAAGCAGATTAAAAGCAAAAAAAAACACTACAATTTTCTTCAAAGAATATTGTAAAAAGAAAAAGCATAAATGCATTCTTGCTCACTATCAGCATCTGAAAACAGCAGAACACATCTTTTTGGGAAGTCATAGTTACCAAAAATGTCATCAGCAGCTCTAAACACAATGCCTTCTGGGAATCTATAGGAATGTACCGTATTCATAATTTTTTTTTCAAAAGTATAAAGATAAAAGTTCACAACAACTTAGATTTACTGTAACTCTACACAAAATTAATTTGCTTTAAAAAAGTTGAACCAAATGAATCTATAGTTGATCTGCCAAAATAGAAATGCCTTAACGAGAAGGAAAAGGTCACTGCATTCACATGGTACACAGCACTACAAACCTACATTTATGAAGCTGGCCTACAACAAACAGAACTGAAATGCCGTGGCAAGGTCCTGAGGCAGAGGATGTTCACTTGCTGAGATTTTTGCACTGCATACTTTGTTGAGAAGCTACTAACACTGGAACAGAAAACACATATGCATACTCACATCGAACTGTGTACAGGAAGAAATTCCTGCAGCTCTTCACACCTATCTACAGAACCTCTAGAGGCCACCAGGCAGCGGTGGCTCACACACTGGCACCAAAAACCAATTCTTAATTAAGTAAAAGTTAAAAACAAATAATCAAAAGGGAATATGCTTGTGGTCCTGGGCTTGATTCTCAGCAACACACAGAAAAAAGCAAAATTATGGTCTTGATTTTTTAAAATTAATTATTAATAAGCACATTGTGAAAAATGTAGTCACCAAAATCACTGGAGTATGTGGAGTGGTTATTTTCAAATGTTGCTAATTAATATTCAACGTTTTCAAATGTTCTTTCTTTAATGCTTCTTTGAAATATTTAAATATAGTTTCATATATCCAAATAACTTAAGAGGAAAAAATGAAATTGTAATGGTTTGTGGCTTAATCATTCAAATCTCAACAAAATTTTATATATAAAATTACAAAACTCCGAAGATTTTTAAGTAACTTGAGTAACTATATTTAAGTAACTCCAGTAACCTATATTTATACTTGCTGCATGTGTTATTTTGTAGTACCATGAACTAGGGAAGGACACGGTACAAGTGGCAGGGGGCCCAAACTTGTGGGCCTGGGCTCAATCCTCAGGACTCTCAGTTTAAAATTAAACTAGTACTATCACTGCCCAGTGCTGGTGGCTCACGCCTGTCATGCCAGCCACTCAGGAGGCTGAGATCTAAGAATCACAGTTCAAAACCAGCCCAACAGAAAAGGTCCAAGAAATTCTTATCTTCAACTCACCACCACAAAGCTGATAGACGAGCTCTGACTCAAACCAGAGAACCAATGCTAGCTATGTGCACAAAAAGCTCAGAGACAGTGCTCAGGTCCTGAGTTCAAGCCCCAAGACTGGCCAAAAGAAAAAAAGTTGTATTACCATAATCATCACACTAAAGTTTCAGAATGTGCATTAAGAACAAATCACTGGTGTTCAATGCAGTGCGCTTAAATTTACATTTATGTTTGCCTTCACGAAAACGATGACTGCGTTCATTGTCCTATACTGATTTACACCATAAACTATGTCCTTCAAGTACATCTTATGACTGTCATTATCAACACAAGATGAAATCATCAATACACTGGAGGCAAAGCACAAACTGTATAGATAGAAATGAAAGTAACAGCTTGAAACTAGAGGCATAAAGTGTCACCACAGCCCAACGGCCTTCGGTGGGTGGAGCTGACATTGCTGGCGTGACGTCAGCTCAGGGTGTGACTCTGGAGAATGACTCCGGAGAAAGACTCCCATCACTCCCTTTGTGTCCTCTGCCCTGACACAGAACTACTTTCACACACATCAGCTAAATGTTGACTTAATGGTATTTGTTTTACATACTAAACATAGTCCTAAACAGACCAAAGTCCTAAGGGAATCTGCACAATCGGAGAAACTACATCAAACTGTACAAATGACATTACATAAACTCTTACATAACTTCCAGGTATGTTACATAATATTTAAATATAGTAATATTCACATTTCAAATCAAAACAACCAATCCTACTGACACTCAGCTTATGAAACTAAAACCAGGTGCAAAAATCTAACACAATCGTAACACGCGCACGCACACGTACAAACGCACACACATACATAGATCAGTGTTTATATAAAAACAAATGTTTTCACTGACGGTTCACTCAATTTCTTCGCACTGCCCCATTGTAATGAGAAACTCTTCGTAAAACTCATCCTTAGGAAAATTTAGCATGTTAGACATGCACTGGGGCTCACATCTGGGTAATCTGAGCTGCAAAGGAGGCTGGGATAAGAGGATCACGGTTCGAAGCCGGCCTGGGCAGGAAAGTCCGGAAGTGGAGCTAGGACTCCAGGGGTGGTAGAGCTGCGGGTTTGTGTGGGTGGGAGAGGCTGAGCGAGGGACAGTGCTCGGGCCCTGAGTTCGAGCCCGAGAACCGGCACCAGAGTCATGCTAGCAATAATAACAATCAATTACCGGCCAAGTATCACGGCTAACGCATCTTGGCAAACGCAATGTGAAGACTCATCTACTTTTAAAACAGCAACCCCAGCGGGGAGCGCTGCAGGCGGTCGCGACGGGACTGGTAGAAACGGGGTTAAACATGCACTGACCAAGAAAAAAAAAAAAAAGCCCAGTTGCAGAACTGCACTTCCCGTGGGAAGGCCGCTAGGGGCCGACCTTTAACCCCCCCCCCCCCGTCGACCTACACTTGACCCGGAATACAAATGCAACCCAGAACCGCGGGGGAGGGGAGCTCATTATTAACATTTCGATCATCGTCGTCATTATTACTGTTACACAAAATAAAATGGACAGGGAGCTCCGGGGAAGGAAGGCCGGGACCCGGGGTCGAGGGTGAGAACGCTAAGAACGTCTCCCAGGCCAAGCTTTACAAGGAACCATTAAAAAAAAATACATGAATAATTAACTAATAAAAAGAACGAGGGAAATGCACATCTAGAACCCAAATGGCGCCCCACCAGAACATCCGGTCTGGTGAAGAGGGAGGGGGAGGGGGAAAAAAAAATCTAGCTATGAATATTGCGCATGCGCAGCCCCCGCCCCCGCCAGCTGCACCGCACGGGTCACGTGCTCCCATGCAGCGCCGCCCCCGCGCAGGCGCACTCGCGGCCGCCCCACCGCCACCGCCACCACCGCCCCCCCACACACACACTCCCTCCCGCCTCCGTCTCCGCGCAGGCGCAGACGCGACTCAGTCCCGCCGCCGCCGCCGCCATAATGCAGTCTCCCACTTTTCGCCGAAACACAAAATCCAGTCCCTTCACCCAAAACGTGCTTCACGACAAGGCCCCGGGAGCCGCGGATACCTGTGGGGATGGGGTGGCGGGAGGGGGGAGGAACCCCAGCGTTCCTTTCCACTCGGCCGTCCCCACCACGCCGCCGCCTCGCTCCGGTCGCGCGCGCACGCCGCCGCCGCCGCCGCCGCCGCCCCGGCGCCGCTGCCACAGCCGCCGCCTCCGCCTCCGCAGGTTCAAAAACAAACCCGCTTCTCCCTTTGCACGCGCCGGGGGCCGTTATGCAAATGACGGTAGGCGGAGCTCACGCGGGGTCGTCACGCGGAGCTCCGCCCACCGGCGCCGGCCAATAAGCGCTCGAGTTGGCGCCGGCCTTATGCAAATCGCGGGGGTTTTGATTTGAATGCGCGGCCGTGGCCCCGCCCCCCGACGGCGGGAAGGCCGCGCGGCCCAGGCCCGGCGGGGGCGCTGCCCGCCCGCCCGCGCGCGCCGCGCCGCCCCGTCGGTTCGCGGCCCGGGTCGGCGGGTTCTGGGGGGCGCTTCCCCGTGCAGCAGCGTTCTGCGGCCGTCCCGAGGAGACGCACGAGGGCACCTCAACCCGGGGCGGGGATGTGGCCACGCGTCCGCCTTGCGGGGATCTGCCTTCATGTGGCCCGGGAGAAGGATCTAGAACCTCCTGTGCAGCCCGGGCCGCGCTCCACCGCGCGCGGGCCGCGCCCCGGGCCCGACGCTTACCTGACGTCCGCTCGGCTTCCGCGTCCGCATGTCCGGCCGTCCATCCACGCGCAGGTTCGTCCTGGGTGGAAGATGGGAGACGACCGGGAAAAGAAACCAAGCCAGGCTGGAGGCGTGGCGCGAGCGGTAAAGCGCCCTCCCCGAGCGGGAAAGCTGAGGGAGCAGGTAAGGCCCGGCGCGCGAGGGCGCATGCGCACGCACGGGTGTCCTGAGCACAGGCCTGCGTCTTACGTAAGCACACAGGCAGCTGCGCGTGTGCGTGCGGACGCGCTGCAGCTAATTAGCATATGCAAAACGAAACGGTCACCCCTGCGTCAGGCCCTTCGTCCCAGCTGCTCGGGAGGCTGAGCGCTGAGGATCCCAGTTCAAAGCCAGCCCAGGGCGGCAAAGGCCGTGAGACTCTGATCTCCAATGAACCACCGGAAAATCGGAAGTGGAGCTGTGGCTCAAGAGGTAGAGCGCCAGCCTTGAGTGAAAGACGAGCAGAGACTGCGCCCCGGCCGTGAGTTCAAGGCCCAGGACCAATACTAGAGGAGGAGAACCAAGAAGACCACGCACAAACACGAGAGCGAAAAGGAAGAAGACGACAACACACAGAAAAGGAGAGAATCACTGCGGAATCACCGGTTCGCACCCACGATGCTAACTTCTCAGGAGGCTGAGGTCTGGAGGATCACGATTTGAAGCCAGCCTGGCTAGAAAAGCCCATGAAATGGCAGCCTCCCAAACCAACCAACCAAAAGCCGGGTTCTAGTTGTGGTTCATGTTGTCGAATGCTAGCCTACCATGCGCAAGGGCCTGAGTTCAAACCCGGGTACTTGCACCAAAAACAAATAGCTGGCCTGGAAAGGAGGAAGGAAGGAAGGGTGGACCGTATAAGTCTAGGCCAGCCTGAACAAAAACCAAAACCCTATATTGGAAACGTAACTTGAAAAAAGCTGGAGGCGTGGCTCAGTTGGTAGAGCACTAGCCAATGAGCAAAAGTCAGCCACCAAGTTTGATTCCTTGTTTTAGACCCACCCCAAAAAAATTGTAAGTAAAAAAAGGGGCTGGAGGTGTGGCTCAAGTGATAGAGCACCCGTGTGGAAGGTACAAGGCCCTGAATTCAAACTCAGGTATATAAACAAATAAATAAATGTGGCAATACCCATGGTTCAACTTGTCTGAAGGATAAATGAATTCATCTAAATATGTTTTAATTTTTTTATTGTAAAGATACTATACAGAGGGTTACAGTTACATGAGTGAGGTAATGAGTACACTTCCTCTTGAACATTGTTACCCCCTCCATTGTTTTCCCCCTACCATCCCCTCCCTCCCTCCCTTCCCCGAGGTTCTTTTTTTTTTTTTTTTGATTGTGATTAAGTGATTACATAATTTCCGGAAATTCACAGTATTGTGGAATAATGATGCTCATTTAAAGTCACAAGTTCATTCTAACTTTCCTGGAGCAAATTGTCTATCACAGTCTGTAATATATAACGGTGCTCACATGTTATATACCATATATGTGATCAGCAGCATGGGGATATTTGGTAGTGGTTCAACCAGATGAGTGGGAGTTCTTTGTTTCTTATGTCCTGTTAGTTTTGTCATATCACCTAACATTTTGGATTTAGCATCCACTTATCAGGGAGACCATGTACTGTTTGTCTTTTCGTTCTTGGCTTACCTTGCTCAACATGATTCCTTCTAGCTCCATCCATTTCCCTGCAAATGCCATTATTTTGTCATTTCTAATGGCTGCATAATATTCCATTGTGTATAGATACCACAAATTTTGGATCCATTCATCTGTGGTGGGGCATCTAGGTTGTTTCCATATCCTAGCTATTGTGAACAGTGCTGCAATAAACATGGAGGTGCATGTGTCCTTGTATATTGGTTCCTGTTGTTCAGGGTAGATGCCTAGAAGTGGTATGACTGGGTTATAAGGGAGGTCAATCTTTAGCTTTCTAAGGACCCTCCAGACTGCTTTCCAAAGTGGTTGTATAAGTGTACATTCCCACCAGCAATCTAAATATGTTTTTTAAGCCACAAAGTGCCCTAAAAGTACTAGGCTTGCATGTTTGATCACTTTTTAGTACAATTATTTACTTAATGTAAATTCACATATTTGTTCATATTTATTTGGCAAACATTCTACAACTAGGTTAGGTGTCCATCCTCAGGAAATCTGTACTCTGAGCTGAGTGTATGGTTGCACTTGCCTGGAATCCCAGAGATCAGGAGGCAGAGATAGAGATGGGTGGGTCCAGTCCAGTCCAATCCAGTTAAGAGAGGCTGCATCTCACGAAAAGAGCTCAAATGGTAGACTCTGCCTAGCAAGCAAGAGGCCTGAGTTCAAACCTCAGGACCAGGAGGAAGGGGAAGAGGGAGGGAAAGAAGAAGGGAAGAAAGGAGTGAAGGAGGGAGAGGGAGGGAAGAAAAAAAGGGGAAGGGAAGAAGGGCTCAAAGCTTGCCATTTTAGTATATATGCCTATAGGCTAGTCTGGGACAAACTTGTCAAAAGATAATTTAAGCTGAGTGCTGACGGCTCACTCCAGTAATCCTGGCTACTCAGGAGGCTGAGACCTAAGGAATGAAGTTCAAAGCCAGTCTGGACAAAAAAGCTGGAAATAGAGCCATGGTTCAGTTGGTAAAGCACCAGCCTTGAGAAAATACAGCTGAAAGCTAAGGGACAGTACTCAGGTCCTGAGTTCAAAGCCCAATACACATATCTCCACCCTCCCCCCCAATACAATACAAGCTATTGTATTGAACATATGGACAGTAGGAGAAAAATGGTGGGAAATAACGCAAGGGCTGATAGTGACCAAAAAGCACTGACTTCATACACTGATTTATGGAACTGTAACCCCTTTCTACAACCATTTAATAATAAACTATTGTAGTGTTCCCAACATTTGTACATGGAAAAAAATATTTTCTCTATTAGGTAATTCATCTTCCTCTTATATTTCTCTTTCACACACGTAAACAATGACATAACACACATGAAAGGTAATTTACCTGGGGGGACGTGGTGGTTGGTTTGGTTTGGGGGGGGGAGCAGTTTCTTTTCTAGTCCTAAATTTTAAATTCAGGGCCTTGGGCTTTCTCAGTCTACTCATCCACAGCTGGCACTCGGCCACTTAAGCAATGGCTCCAGACCTGCTTTTTGCTAGTTATTTTGCAATTGGATCCAAATTTCTCTGCCTGGGCTAGCTCCGAACTGTGATTCTCCTGCAAGGATTTATAAGTGTGAGCCATCAGAACCTCCAAGGGTGGGTGGGGGGGCTAATTATTGTCTTAATGTATTCCACTTCATGACTCCGTTTTGCCTTCCCCTGACTTGTGCTTTGTGGGCTGCCCTGTCGCTGGGTTCATGTGAGTTTCTGAGATGGAAGGCGTGATGGATAAATATCCAAGGACAGAAGGGATGGCCGTGAGCTGCTGGATTTCTGGAATCTTCCACCCTCGAGTCTGCAGCTCTAACCTCTTGGATCTGTCCTGGAGTAGATGATCAGGTTGAAGTCCCTTTCCTGTCTAGCTGTGGACTTTGGGGCCTGCGTCTTCATCGGTGGAGCAGGCATTACCTGCCTCCCTCTGTCCCCTTTGGCTGACTCATTCGTTCTCCCAGGAACCAATCAGGTGCTGATTGCATTTGTGATTCGTGTGGTAGGCTATTGTTATTCCTTATTGGAAAGATAAGCTAATTAGGCCTGGAGCCGGTGACTCATGCCAGTCACACACAGGCTGAGATCTGAAGACCTGAGGATCACAGTTCAAAGCCCAGGCACAAAGTCCAGGAAGACTCTTCTCCCCAATTGATCAGCAAAAAGCCTGAAGTAGAGGTATGTGGCTCAAGTGGTTGAGCACCAGCCTTGAGCCAGGGAGAGAGGGGAAAGTTGGGGAGAACCAAGGGAGAGCAAGAGACCCTCAGTTCAAAAGTAAAAGGAGGGATGGAGAGCTGGGCATTGGTGGTTCACGCTATATCCCAGCTACTCAGGAGGCTGAGGACTGAGGATCACCATTCAAAGCCAGCCCGAGCAGGAAAGTCCTTGAGACTCCAACAAACCACTCAGAAAACCAGAAGTGGAAATGTGGCTCAAATGATAGAGCACTAGCCTTGAGCACAAAAGCTCAGGGACCCTGCCAAGGCCCTGAGTTCAAGCCCCCCAACCAACAAAAAAAAAAAAATGAAAAAGGAGGGGGGAGAACTAATTATATTTGTGATTTTTTTTCACATAGAATAAGCATTTTAAAAATTGCAACCATTGTTTTTAGAAAGAAAATCATCCCAAAGGGAACTATTCATTTTCAACATTGTCTCTTTTTTTAAAAAAGAAAAATTCAAACACTGTTACATTCCTACAGACTTCGATAAGCTCATCTTCCTGGGAAAGGACATATTACATCTGTTTCTTTTGCAAAAACTCTAACCAGGAAGCATTCTGTTCACAGCAGTTTACAATGGGAAAGTTCAGCAAGTCAAGAAAACTCCATGTTTTGGGGAAAATGGGAGTGTGTCTATCATTGGTTCCATTATCTGTATTGTGTCTTTGGTAGAACCAGGGTTGAACTCAGAGCTCTTTGCCCGAAGGTGTCTGACCACTAGAAGAACCACACGTCATCAAGCCACTGACTAAATTTCTCCTTGAAATGTTTGCTACAAATTTCATAACTCCTCTGGTAGGGATGGAAGGCTGGCACGGCCAGATCTCTCTGTCTCGTGTAATTTGTCACCCCTTCATCCAAATTCATTATCCAAAGTCACGAGTTCATGGTATCAAGAAAATCTGTCATCTGCCTCAGTTTCTCAGGAGGCTGAGATCTGAGGATAGAGGTTCAAGGCCAGCTCAAGCAGACAAATCCAAGAGACTATTATCTCCAATTAACCAGTAAAAAAAAAAAAAGCAAAACAGTGGAGGTATGGATGACTTAAGTGGTAGAGTACCAGCCTTGAGTAGAAACTCTAATCAACAGCTCCAGGCCCTGAATTCAAGCTCTAGTGTCACTGCAGGAATAGATGAATGAATGAATGAATGAATGGATGGATGGATAAAAGTAGAGATTTGATCTGGCCATTGAGTTTAGAGATGTGGCTGGTAGAAAGTAGTTTGATTTTGGGGGGGCAGAGAGGGGTCGGTTGTGGGGCCTGAACTCTGGGCCTGGGTGCTGTCCCTCAGCTCTTCAGCTCAAGGCTAGTGCTCTACCACTTGAGCCACAGCACTATTTCCAGCTTTTTCTGCTTATGTGGTACTGAGGAACCGAACCCAGGGACTCATGCCTGCAAGGCAAGCACTCTACCACTGAGCCACCCCCCACCCCCCAGCCCCAGTAGTTTGATTTTGAAGAGATTAAGTGGGCTTTTCACAAGAGAATTGTGGTGGCTTTACTTATTTTATTCTTTTTTTTTTTTTTTTGCTGGTCGTGGGGCTTGAACTCAGGGCCTGAGCTCTGTCCCTGAGCCTTTCTGAACTCAAGGCTAGCTCTACCACTTGAACCACAGGGCCACTTCCAGTTTTTCTGAATAGTTTATAGTAGATAAGAGTCTCTTGGTCTTTCCTGCTTGGGTTGGCTTTGTACCATGATCCTCAGATCTCAGCCTCCTGAGTAGCTGGGATGACAGGCATGAGCCACCAGTGCCTAGCTTATTCTTTATTTATTTTGGTGCTGATCCTGAGATTTGAACTTGGGGCTTGGGCACTATCCTTGAGCTTCTTTTGCTCAAGATGAGTGTTCTACCACTTGAGCCACAGCTGCACTTTCAGCTGTATTTGATTTTATATTTTTGGTAATTTAGTGGAAATAAGAGTCTCACAGACTTTCCATCAGTGTATTTCCTGGTGGCGTGCTAAGGAGAGGGACAGAAAACCTGAACTACGTGTGCCCCGGTGACAGCGTGGCTTGTCTGTGAATCTCACAAATAGACCTCTTCTGTCTCTAAGCTTAACCCATCTCAGATATCTCTTCATAATCAGGAAAAGCAGACTAGTGACCATTCACTTGCAATGTCTGAAGAAAAATAAAAAATGAGCCCTGATGCAGGGAAAGAGGAACCCTGTTACACTGCCAGTGGGAATGTACACTTATGCAACCACTTTGGAAAGCCGTTTGGAGGGTCCTCAGAAAGCTAAATACTGACCTCCCTTATGACTCAGTCATACCACTTCTAGGCATCTATCCTGAACAACAGGAACCAGGATACAAGGACACATGCACCTCCATGTTTATTGCAGCACTGTTCACAATAGCCAGGATATGGAAACAACCCAGATGCCCAAATTGTGGTATCTATACACAGTGGAATATTATGCAGCCATTAGAAATGACAAAATAATGGCATTTGCAGGGAAATGGGTGGAGCTAGAAGAAATCATGTTGAGCGAGGTAAGCCAAGAACAAAGAGACAAATGGCACATGGTCTCCCTGATAAGAGGATGTTAAATCCAAAATGTAAGGTGATATGACAAAATTAACAAGACGTAAGAAACAAAGGACTTCCATTCATCTGGTCGAATCACTACTAAATAACCCCATGCTGCTGATCGTGTATATGGTATATATGTGCACACCGGAGGGAAACCAGGAGGACGACACAGAACTAGAGGGAATCAGGGAAAAACATACACCAGCGGGACCCATCAGCTGCACTGGACATTGACCAAAATGAACCAAGCAACACAATGGCAGTGATGGGAGGGAGGGAACAAGTGGGAAAGAGGGAACAGCTGATGCTATGCAAAACAAAAGAAATGTACATATCACCCAATGTGGAAGAAATAACTGTATTGCAAAGCTCATAGAACTCATCAATGTTATAGACCACGATAGACAATTTGCCCCATGAACGTTAGAATGTGTTTGTGACTTTAACTGAGCATCACTATCCCACAATACTGTGAAATTTGGGAAATTAGGTAACCATTTAATCACAATAAAGAATTTGAAAAAAAAAAAATGAGCCCTGTGTCAGCGGCTCACCCGCTGTCATCCCAGGTACTCAGTAGGCTGAGATTGAGGATCATCGTTCAAACCAGTCCAGGCAAGGAAAATCCATGAGACTCTTATCTCCAACGAACCACCAGAAAACCAGAAGTGGCGTCATGGCTCAAGTGGTAGAGTGCCAACCTTGAACGAAAGGAGCCCAGAGACAGTGCCCAGGCCCTGAGTTCAAGCCCAGAACTGGCAAAAAAAAAATGAATAAATAAAAATATGATTTCGAGCCGGGCACCAGTGGCTCATGCCTATCATCCCAGCTATTCAGGAGGTTGAGATCTGAAGATCACGGTTCAAAGCCAGCCCGAGCAGAAAAGTTCATGAGATTCTTATCTTCAATAAACCACTAGAAAACTGGAAGTAGCGCTGTAGCTCAAGCGGTAGTGTGCTAGCCTTGAGCTGAAGAGTTGAGGGATAGCACCCTTGCCCAGAGTTCAAGCCCCACTACTGACAAAAAAAAAAAAAAATGATGTCGGGGCTAGATGGCAGAGTGCTAGCTTTGCTCCATCCTCAGTAAAATAAACACGAAAAAGTAAAGTTTCAGATCACGACAAATAATTCACTACCATAAAGATCGCCTTGCTGTAGTCAACTTATCTTTGGTTTTAATTTCTCTCCTTCATGAAAGAGACAGTAAACAAGAGAGGTATCAATTGTCGGTACAACTTGGGTGGTTTTTATTACAGATAGTGTTGGAGGCCAAGATTACTTTCCGGAGATCCAAGGAAGAATAAAGATACAGAACAGAGTAGACAGGAAATTCAGATATTTATGAGCTAGTGAGATGAAAAAAAGATCTAATTGAAGTGTGTGTGTGTGTTGCTGACACCGGGACTTGAACTCTGCCTCACACTCACACTTGGCTTTCTCAGTCCAATTGGCACTCTACTATCAGAGCCACACCTGAGCTTCTGGCTTTTTGCTGGTTGTCTCACAAATGGTTGAAAGCCGGTGGCTCACACCTGTCATCCCAGCTACTCAGGAAACTGAGATCTGAGGATCACAGTTCTAAGCCAGCCTAGGCAGGAAAGTCTGTGAGACTTTTATCTCCAATGGACCATCAGAAAACCAGAAGTGGAGCTGTAGTTCAAGTGGTAGAGCACCAGCCTTGAGCAAAAGAAGCTCAGGGACAACACCCAGGCCCTGAGTTCAAGCCCCACTACTGACTAAATAAGTAAATAAAAAGAATATCATGGACTTCCCTGCCTGGGCTGGTGTCAATCGGCTATCTGTAGGCCCCATGACCTGTCTCTCCCTCTGACTGTGGGGCTTTATCCTCAGCACATCTTCCCTCTTGCTGACACCTCTAATGTCCTGGGGTCTCCACCACAGCCTTGACTTGACGATGAGCCCTCATGCCATCGTGCATGCCTGCGGTACCCGTCAGACTCACACCAGTCAAATGGTGGTTGAGCACCCTGAGCCATGGCTGGGCGGCTCCTGAGTGGCTGGGGAGCACTGTAAAATGAGTCCTAGGGATATACAACATCATGTGACCCTAGATGAGCAGGGTGATGCTCTCTGCGCCAGAGAGATTATTGTGAACCAGTTTATTCTTGTACCCCCTCTGGACCACAGGACATGGGGATCGACCACCCAGCGATGCCCACCCCTCTAGCCTGAGGGCCTTGGATCCTTTGTCATGGGGCTCATCTCTTCAGAACCCGAGTTCCTCCATCCCAGATGTCCACGAGCTGACCAAGCCTTAAGTTCTACAAGCCCTTTTACCCTCCAACCAACCCCCGAGCCACGGGTCCCCACCCTGCCCTGGCCTCCCGAGTCGGGGAGACATTTCTACATGCCGCTTCAAGGGAGGAAAGATGTCCGCGGAGAAGGGGAGAGGGTGTGGTGGAGTCGCTCACCTCAGGACTGACAGGAAGCAGAGTGGAACAGTTACAGGAAGTGCACAGGGCAAAGCCAGGCCCCGCCTCCCACAGCTCCATCAATGAGGGACTCATGAGTCCAGAGCTCTCCAGCCCTAATTGTGGTTACCCAGGAGTCAGGAGTCATTAATCCAGTGTTTCTCAATTCACTGTAAATGGCCTGTCAGGCTTCTCCACCACGCACCCTGTGTTGTCTATCCAGCTGAAGGTGATTGTCAGACACCAGATCCTGTCGTTTTGAAGCCAGAACCACAGGGTTCTAAAGTAAAGCCTTATGGTGCCTACTTCTCCAATCTTCCTCTTACCTTCTACCACCACCGTGCAGGAGTTACAACACCCATCGCGTGCGCTTCGTAATGGCCACTGGCTTCAGCCCCAGCCGGCCCAACTGTATGATTAAATAGCGCCATTTTGCATTCTATCCAAAAACCAGATTTTAATGTCCATACTCCAAATGTGTTCTAAAATCTTTGGGGAAGATATAGGCCTAAAGTATGGACAACGAAGCTCATGGAACAACTCTTTTTCCTTTCCTTCTTTCTCTTTTTTTTTTTTTTTTTTAATTTTTCCTTTTTGTGTTGATTCCCAGAGCTTGAATTCAGGATCTCACGCTGTCATTGGACTTTTTTGTTGTTGTTGTTGGTCGTGGGGCTTGAACTCTGGGCCTGGGCGCTGTCCCTCAGCTCTTCAGCTCAAGGCGAGCGCTCTACCGCTTGAGCTACAGCGCCACTTCCGGTTTTCTAGTGGTTTATTGGAGATAAGAGTCCCACCGACTTTCATACCCAGGCTGGCTTTGAACTGTGATCCTCAGATCTCAGCCTCCTGGGTAGCTAGGATGACAGGTGTGAGCCACTGGCGCCCGGCTGGTTTTTATGCATTTAAGACGGAAAGTACCGCAGCCCATGAGAAGGGGGAATTTGTAGGGGAATTTTATGATTTGATTCTATCATCTGTGCATTTGTTGTTGTTGTTTTTCTTCTTCAGTCTCTCCTCCGGCTCCTGAGGACGGTACTGTGAACACTGGGTGGCCTTATTATTTTATTTTCTTCAAGGCCGACTGCATCAGGCAAAGGGAAGAAGACCTTGGATAAGAGAGGACCCAGCGCTGCCTGGACTGGCCAGGCCAGAGGTCATATGAGTGCAAGGCCACCCGCAGAGGCCCGAGGTGGCGTCTTCCTCCTCCCCTCTACCCACCGTGTGACCCTCTCCTGATCTGAAAACTTCCTGACACCATTGGGCAAGTCGGGAGCGGGAATCGAACCCAGAGCCTCCCGCCTACTGCTCAAGGACTCAGACAACTGAGATGTGTCCTCACACCTTTTTGTGTCTGTTGCGGAGTTTGCTTATTGCGTCAGCACCTGGACTTGAACTCAGGGTCGGGCTGTGGTCCCCTAGCTTTGTACACTCAAGGCTGGGCGCTCTACCACTTGAACCACAGCTCCATTGCCAGCTTCCATTTGGTCAAGTGGAGATAAGCGTCTCGAGGACTTTCCTGCCCAGGCTGGCTTTGAACCGCAATCCTCAGATCTCAGCATCCTGAGTAGCTGGGATGACAGGTGGGAGCCACCGTCTAACACCCAGCCTGGTATTTATTCTTTTTGTTTGTTTTTTGAGACAGACTCTCACTACCTCTGCGTTGGCTGGTTCCAACCTGGAAGTACAGATACGCGGCACGAAGCCCTGAAGTGGTCCTGAAGGTCGCAAATCGTATGACGGGTTAATTTGTAACTCTTCCAACTAAGAATTAATGAGAATTGGAAATAAAACAACAACAACAAAAAATAACCCAAAAGATCTTCCCTAGCATTCCTATGTCCCATGTTTCTTTTGAGGTCTCAAGACAAACAATGATTCTCTTTTTCTCTCTCCTTCTCTCCCCCCCCCTTCATGAATTCTTTTGTTCATCCAAAGGAGGAACTAAATCAGGGCGGGAAACCATGACAGAATAAAGGGAAGTTCTATTGTGTCTCCCCTCCTACCCCCACCAAAGCACTGCTGGGCACGCAGCCCAGCAGCCCAGCTACCCAGGAAGAAATCTGAGAATTACGGTTCAAAGCCAGCCTGGGACAGAGAAATCCATGCAACTCTTATCTCTAGTAAACCAACAAAAAGCCAGAAGTAGTGGTGTGGCTTGAATGGTGGGGCTGTGTCCTTGAGCCAAAAGAAACTGAGTAAAAGCTCAAAGCCCTGAGCTCAAGCCCCAGAACACAAGTGTGTGTGTGTGTGTGTGTGTGTGTGTGTGCGCACTCACGTGCACAAGATTAAGTACCTAGCAGTAGGTTTTACATCTAAGAATATAGTACTGGGCCTAGAAATTAGCCAGGTGCCCATGGCTCACACCTGTCATCCCAAATACTCAGGAGGCTGAGATCTGAGGATCGCAGTTCAAAGCCAGCCTGGGCAGGAAAGTCCATGAGAGTCTCATCTCCAATGAACCACCAGATGTGGGGAAATCTGTGGGGAACACAGGCAGCAAAGATGGCCCCGAGAGGAAGTTGAGTGGGCAGAGCGGGATTTGTTTAGGTTCAGTGTGTAAACAATTCAGGGAAGCTTAGGTACATGATAGGGTGTGGCCTTTACAGTGATTGGTTGGTTCCATTTCCTCCCCTCCCACGCAGTCTTTTGCTTTAAAAAGGGGATGCTCCGTGTTAATAAACGAGTTTGACACCCCGCTGCGTCTGATTGCCTCCAGGGCTAGGGGAGGCTGGGGAACGGGCGAGCGGCCGCACTTACCTTTCCTCGGACCCGGACGAAGACCCAACAACCAGAGAACTGGAAGTGGTGCTGTGGTTCAAGTGGTAGAGCGCCACCTTGAGCTGAAGAGCTCAGGGGCAGCGCCCAGGCCCTGAGTTCAATCCTCACTACTGACCAAAGAAACAACAACAACAAAAACACTCGAGCCTCACTGGACACTCTGTGGGAAATGTGGGTGGGGACGGGAGGGAGAGAGCGAGGGAAGGGGGGACCCGGTCCACAAAGACGTCACTGTCACCCCTCTGCATGTCACCTTTATCATAACTAAAAAAAAAAAAATCCAAAAAACAAAAAACTAAAGTAACAGGAAAGCAAAGAACAACAACCACTAAAGTCTCATTGCAAAAGCCGAAACCTAGCGGCCGGAGTAGGTTAACAGCAGAGGGGGGAGACGGCGCTGAAGCCAGCCAGAAAAATTGCAGGGGCTGGGCCTCGGGTGGAGTCAAAGGAAAGGGGGGCGAGGGGGTCCTCCCTCTCTCCCCCGCTGTCTCTTTCCTTTGCTCTTTCTCTCTTCCTCTGTCTCTCTCCTCTCCTCCCCACTTTTCTCTCTCTCTCTCTCTGCTTCCTGGCCACCATGATAAGAGATACTCTTCCTTTCCACGTTCTCCCTGCCGCAGTTGGTGGAAATCTCTGCAAGATGTCAGGGTAAGTCCTTCTTCCCCTGGAGTCATTCCATCAGAAAGACAAGTGCCCATGAATACAATGACTGGCTTTCCAGCGGGGTTTCTAGAAGGGGAGCAGCAGGCTGTGACCAGGGGATACTTGGGTGCTGCCCCAGCCACGGACTCCTGGGGATGGGGGGAGGGGAGGGTTGAAGCTGCTCCTCCCACCCAGACTTTCTATCTTTTCCAAGTGTTAGCGGGACTCAGGACTGCCTCGGATAAATGTGACACTTCCTCCTGTTGCTGGAGGCTTCTCGAGAGGTGGAATATTGCTTTGAGAAGAACAAGACTGGCCCCGCATCAGTCCACTCTGTATCCTGACGGATAGAATGAGGACACCCCGTCCAGAGCTTTGTTAAATATCTTAGGCAGACTGGGCCTTGGTGTTCACGCCTGTCATCCCTGCTACTCAGGAGGCTGAGATCTGAGGAGCATGGTTCAAAGCCAGCCTGGGGAAGCAAAGGCCGTGAGACCCTTATCTCCAGTGAACCACCACCACACTGGATGTGAAGCTGTGGCTCAAGTGGAAGAGTGCCAGCCTTGAGTGAAAAAGCTCAGGGACAGCACCCAGGCCCTGAGTTCAAGCCACCGCAGGACTGACACCAAAAACAAAACAAAGGAGGAAGGACGCAGTACTCTGATGAGATCCAGCTTCACCAAACCTCCACCCCTGGCCTCTATCAGCCTCAGCCTCTGCTCCCTCCCTGAGCCTCCACCCCTGGCCTCCACCTGCTCGGGGATTTTGCTTCCTGGGATGTTGATTTCTGAACCTCCTTTTCACCACCCCGGCTCCTGACTTTAGCCCATCCCTAGACTCCAACTCTTCCTCCCCACCCCCAAACTCCAGGTGAGGCTCTTCTCTGTTTCCAGTGAATCTTGGGGGGGGAGAGGGTGTTCTTTTTGGAGAGGAGGAGCACCCATTTTGTCTTAGCTACTTCCGGTGAGTTGTGTTTTTTGGGGGAAGGGCAGAGCCTCTGGCCAGCTCTGCATAGATTCTTTGTTCTCTTTTACAGCCAGGGGCCAACTCATTCCCGGGAAGGGCGTAGCAGCCGGGGCTAACTTTGGAACCAGGATTTTCTGATGTATTACTTACTTACAAGATTAAAAAATATAAATAAAATAAGAAAAAAAATTAAAGAAGAAATTACAACCATCCACCAGCTCGATGTGTCCTACAAGGCAGTGTTCCCAAGGCTCTGGGGGAGGAAAAGGATTTGGGAAAGCAAATTAACAAGTTATTCAGGCTTGGAAACTCCCTCCTTCCTTCCTTCATTCCCTCTCTCCCTCCCTCCCTTCCTTCCTTCTTTCCTTCCTTCCAACTTCCCTCCCTCCCTTCTATGACATTGAGACTTGAACTCAGGACCATATGCTCTGACTTGGCTTTCTGACTCAAGGCTGGCACTCTACCACTTGATCCACACCACCCCTTCCAGCTTTTTGGTGGTTCCTTGGAGACAAGAGCCTCATAGACTTTCCTTCCCTGCCTGGCTTTGAACCACCATCCTCAGCTCTCAGCCTCCTGGGTAGCTGGGATGATGGGCGTGAGCTGCTGCGTGCCCGACTGCCCTGCTTGGTTTATAAAATACTTCCAGAGCCTTAGGTGGGGGCCAGCACCCCACGCCCAGCTCTCCTGTCCCCTCCCTCTCCTGACCCCTGCCCATCCCCTTCCATTCCCAGGCCTGTCCAAAGCCAGACCCAAGGAAAGGGTTAATGAGGCCTGCTGACCAACTGCCTTTCTCATTGGTTAGCGTCCATGCCAGTCACTCTGGGGCGGGGCCTCGGCTCCCAGTGGACTGCTAGCCTGGTCCTCAGGGGCTGCAGCAAAGCCTCCCCTCCCCCTCCCCTTCCCCTCCCCTCCCCTCCCCCTCCTGCTCCCCTTCATGGTCCCAGTTAGTGATTCTTGCGTGGTCGGCTGTGGAAGCTCTGTAGGATTTTGGCTCTGTGCGGAAAAGCTGAAGTTTGGGCCGATGAGAGCAGGGAGATGCAGCCGCACCAGCCTCTCTGCTTCCCGCTGCTTTCCTTTCTTTGATTTTTTTCCCTTTTTTTTTTTATTTGTCAGTCCTGGGCCTTGAACTCAAGGCCTGGGCGCTGTCCCTGAGCCACAGAACCAGATTCATGGGAGATGAGAGTCTCACAGACTTTCCTTCCCCAGGGTTGGCCTTGAACGGCAGTCCTCTAGATCTCAGCCTCCTGAGCAGCTGGGATGACAGGCCGGAGCCACGGGAGTGGGGGGTGGGGACAACCCTGCAGGCCCAGGGCTGAGCCACCTGGAAAGCTCTGGGGATTACAGGCCCCAGCTGGGGTCCTGGGAGGAGGCTCTGAGCTGGAGGGGTGGAGGCTGGCAGGCGGAACTGGAGGCCAAGTGCTCTCCTTCCTCTTCCACTTCCTCCTCTCTTGCTTCCTCCTTCTCCTTCCTCCTAGCCCCTCCTCCTCCTTTTCCTTCCTCCTCCTCCCTCTTCCTTTTCTTCCTCCTCTACCCTCTCCTCCTCCTTCTCCCCCCTCCACTCCACCCCCTCCCTTTCCTTCCACCTCCTCCTCTTTCTCCCCCTCCTTTTCCTCCAGCTCCTCCTTCTCCCTTCCCCCTCCTCCTCCCTCTCCTCCCCTGTGGTGGGAGAGGGCAGGGGCAGGGCTGGAGAGAGAGGAGGGGGAGGGGTCATTGCAAAAGAAAGCCCAAGGATCAGCAAGGTCTGGCCACCATGATCAAATTCGCCCCCCCCCCACCCCATCTGTAAAATGGGTGCAAAGGGGACACGGCCACAGAGAATCAGAAGCAAAAAGGAATAAGAGAAAGACACACAGGAAGCTCAGGAATCCCTTTCTCAGGGACAAAAGCACCCCCTCAACCCCCGCTGGGGTGGTGGATTGCAAAAGGCAAAGCTGGGGCCCTGGCTGGAGAGGGGAAGGGAGGCGCGCCCACCCTGCGGGGTTGCCATGGTGACGGCAGGGAGGCAGGAAAGATGGAGATACCCCAGGCCAGCTGGTGCTGAGTTACTTTGAGGAAAAAAACAACAAACTTGACCGGACTGCAAGCTGGCAGAAGGCAGGGACAGGGCCCTGGGGAGAGCAGGGGTCACCCCAGTGAGGGACGGGGTCACAGGGGCTGGGCCCAGCCCTGCCTACCGTAAAGTAAGGAAGAAACCAACTCTCCCAATCTCCATTTTCCACATCTCTAAAATGGGGTCAATCGCCCCGAATCCAGAGATTCAAGAGGAATGAAGTCCATTAAGGCAGGAAATACTAGCCAAACACCCGTGGCTCACATCTGTCCTCCCAGCTACCCCGGAGGCCGAGGCCAGCCGGAGCAAGAAAGTCCATGAGACTTCCATCTCCAATGAGCCAGCAAAAAGCCAGAAGTGGAGCTGTGGCTCAAGCGGTAGAGCGCCAGCCTGGAGCACAAAAGCTCAAACAGAGCCTCCACCCCAAGTTCAAGCCTAGGAGATGCACGCACGCACGCGTGTGTGCATGCACACTCACGGGCACACACGCATATTACAAAAAGATGATGTGAAATTTTTAGTGTGTTTATCTGAAGCTCAGACTTAATCTTCTCAGGATCACTGTGATTTTCAGTTCACTGGGTCTTCACGTGAGAGACGGTTCCACAAACTCAACAGAGGCCCCGGCAGGGTGCTCGGCTACCCAGGCCTACTGGTTCATGGAAAGAACTTCCTTAATAAGTTGCACAATGAGCAACAACCGGAACCGGGCCTGTAGCCAATGGAGCCTCAAAGTCACACCTAAGCAAACACGTCTCTGGTTGTGTGTTCAGAGACCGGTCCACTGCCCACTGCCCACGGGTGGTACACAGAATGAAACAGTGTGGAACCCCCTTCCTCTCCCCCAGGGCATCTCTGAACCCCTAGAAACCTTCCTCCCCGCCAAAGCCTTGGGAAGGTTGACCGGCTCCATGGCTCTTCCTGTCCCCCCTACAGGCTCAGGTCTTGAGAAACCCTGCAATCTGGAAAATTCTTGCGTGTGCGTGCACGCTTGTGCACTGCTCCTGGGGCGTGCACTCCGGGGCTGGGCGTCGTCTCCGAGCATTTCACTCAAGGCTGGCGCTCTACCACTTGAGCCGCAGCTCCACTTTGGAATTTTCTTTTTGCTGGTTCGCTGGAGATAGGAGTCTCGTGAACTTTCCTGGCTTCGAAACGCCATGCTCCAGATCTCAGCCTCCTGAGCCGCTGGGTCGATGGGTGTGAGCCTTGGGCAGTGTGGCCTGGCTTCTAAACATAAGTGAACACTTGGGAGGGAGGGAACGGACGCCAGCCTCCACCCAGCCTCTCCCCTGTCCCGGGCTGACCTGGACTTTGTCCACAGCGTCTAGAACACAGGGCGGAGGGCGGGCTGCTGCTGTTTTGGGCCCACCTTGGCCTCAGGATGTGGTCAGCCTGGACTGGGGCCAATCTCATGATCACACCGGGACTGAGGCCCAGTGGGGCCTCCCAGGTGTGGTGGGGGCCGTGACGGGCCCTGGGGGGGGCGTGTCCCGCCCCCACAGTGTGTCTCCGTGGACCAAGGGTTGTTTGTGGGTGTGTGGTGAGGGTAGGGCCCCCCCCACTCTCCCCTCCCACCCAGGGGTGGGGCGGGAGGCAGCTGCAGGGCTGGGTGTGCAAGATTGTGCAACAATCAGAGGAGGTGTGGACCGGTGGTGTGAAATGCTGGAGCTGTTCTCCAAGCCCCAGGCCTGTCCCACACCCAGAACCCACAGAGCACCCCCCCCACCAGCAGGCCAGCCCTCCCCCCAGCCCAGAGGGCCCAGCCCCGGGGCGCTGGCTGCCCTCTCCCCTGACAAGGGCAGTCAGGGGCGGGCGCAGTGGCCTCCTGGCCTGGATCTGGGCTGGAGGCCAGGCCTCTGTCTCTCCTCCTCCTCCCCTGGCCTCTGGGAGGCCAGGCTCCAGACCTGATCTTCCAGCCGGCTCTGCTGCTCCAGGAAATAGCTCGAGGCTCCAGCCTGCTCGGCGCCAGGCCCCACTTCCTGGTGAGCACAGACAAATACAAACAACACAATGGAACACAAACATAAATAACCACCTGGAGAATCCAGTCCGCGTTTTCCCTCTCACCACCACCCCCACCCTAGGAGGGGGGGAGGGAGGGAGAGAGGGAGGGAGGGAAGGAGGGAGGGAAGAGGGCGGGGACACAAACCCACTCAGCCTCTGGCTGTTGTTCTCCACCCAGCTCAGAAACCGGCTCAAACCGCCCAGAACTGGATCTGGTGACTGTTGTGTTGGTTTCAGCCTTTTGTGGTGAGGGCCTTTGGAGCCTCCCAGGGCCTGGCCCTCCCTCGGGCTCCCGCCCTCCCCTCTCCTCCCCGCCCCAGTTTACTGTTTATTCATTTATTTATTTATTTGGCCCCTCTGGGCCCAAGGCTCCCCATCCCCCGCCCCGCCCCCCACCACACAGCCCCTCCAATTCCTTCTTTCTTCTTTTAAATGGGCTTAGGTTGTAAACTTGGTGCTTTTGTTGTATTCACCATGGAGTTTGGTTTTGCTCAAAGGACATAGTACCCCAAAAGTCTTTATTGGGGGGGTGGTTGAGGGGTCGATCAAGGAGCTTAAACTCAGGGCCTGGACGCAGTCCCTGAGCTTTTGGGCTCAAGGCTAGCCCTCCACCATTTGATCCGCGGCTCCACTTCCGGCTTTTTGGTGGTTTCCTGGAGATAAGAGTTTTTACAGACTTTCCTGCCTGGGCTGGCTTTGAACCTCAGTCCTCAGATCTCAGCCTCCCGAGTAGCTGTGATGGCAGGTGTGAGCTACTCGGGAGGCTGAGATCTGAGGATCACAGTTCAAAGCCAGCTCGGGCAGGAAAGTCCATGAGACTCTGATCTCCAGTGAACCACCAGAAAACTGAAAGTGGAACTGTGGCTCAAGTGGTAGAGCACCAGCCTTGAGTGAAAGAGCTCAGGGACAGCGCCCAGGCCCTGAGTTCAAGACCCAGGATGGGCACAAAAACAGAATGGAGAAAAAGAAGTGGAGGGGTTGAAGGGAGGGGGCGCTTACACGGCACATTTATTTCTCTTCTGCAACTGTACTTAGGAGCGCCAGATCCCTGTGGCTTTGCAGGGTGGGGGTGGGGCCAGGGCGGGAACATTCTGGGCTTTGGGCAGTGGGGCAGAGGCCAGACACGTTGCAAGATGGCCTGCTTCATCTCCACATGAGGGGGAGGGGGAGGAGGAGCTAGAGGAGGAGAGGAGGAAGGGGGAGGAGGAAGAGGGAGGAGGTGGAGGAGGAAGTAGAAGAGAAGGAGAGGAGGAGGAGAAGGAGGAGAGGAGGAAGAGGAGGGAAGGAGGAGGAGAGGTAGAGGAGGAGGAGATGGAGGTGAAGAGGAGGAAGAAGAGGAAGAGGAGATGGAGGAGGAAGCGGGGAGGAATGGAGGAAGAGGAGGGGGTAAGTGGAGGTAGTGGAGGAGGAAGGGAAGAGGAGGAGGGGTGGAGGAAGGAAAGAGGCGGGGAGGAGGGGAGGAGGGGAGGAGGGGAGGAGGAGGAGGACTGTTTCAGGATGAGTGTTTTCACATTGAGATCTGCTGTGGGCGGGGTGGGGCTGGCCTGGCTGGCCGCCTGTGGCCCCGAGGCCTCTCGGGCTCCCTCTGCTGGCCGGTCAGCGAGGGATAACGCTCCCAGCCTCAGCTGAGTCACCGCGTCCCAGCCTCTGGGTTCTTGGGTTATTTCCCACCCATCTTATTCATCCGCCGCCCAGAGGCCGCGAGGTGGGGATGGGTTGCTAGGGGCTGGGGCCAGGAACAGGGCGTGGGGTTAAACTATCGCTGAACCAGGAGAGGGTCGCCCTAAAGATCAGCACCCTAAAGATCAGCACGAAGAAGAAAGCAACAACCAAGAACTGTGGTTTCTCCTCTGTGAACCAACAAACAAAATCCTTAGTGAGCTTGCTCGCTTAAACGTTGAATTTCCAAGAAGCCTTAAGGAAGCCCTGGGGGAGGGGTGTGGCAGTGGATCCCCAAATCTACTTTCATAGGAGGTGAGTCCTGTCACTGCTGGGGCTCAGAGATCCCAGATTCTGCTGGTCCTCTGTGGCTCCCGCCTGTCATCCCAGCTGCTCAGGAGGCTGAGATCTGAGAATCGCGGTTCAAAGCCAGCCCGGGCAGGAAAGTCTGTGAGACTCTGATCTCCAGTGAACCACCAGAAAACTGGAAATGGCGCTGTGGTTCAAGTGGTGGAGCGCCAGCCTTGCGTGAAAGAGCTCAGGGACAGCGCCCAGGCCCTGAGTTCAACCCCCCCCCCCAAAAAAAGGCCCTTCATTCTTGTCTAAATGGTGATTGTGGTTGTGTTAACCAGCTCTTGGCAAAAATAACAAGTAAGCAGGGAGTATTTGTTAGGCAGACCAGTGAAACTGAAATCCCAGTTCTCTGGCTCCACTCCAAATTTCCTCCAGACCACGTGACCATGGCATGGTCTCCCCTTCCTCCCCACCCCACCCCCTCGCTCCCCACACTCCTCACCATGATCAGCTCTGGGTCCTCATTTGTCTGCCCACAGGGTGGAGTACATCCTTGTGTTTTATCCCCTAAAACAACGATCACTTAATTCTCTTTTCTCAGCAGTAGTCTTTGATTTCACTCTTGAAATAAGCCTGCACCCTATTTCTGAATTCCTTTGTGTGTGTATGCCATTCTTGGGGCTTAAACTCAGGGCCTGATCCTGTCCCTGAGCTCTCTGTCTGCTCAAGGCAGCCGAGTGCTCTACCATTTGAGCCACAGCTCCACTTTTGGCTTGTGTGTTTGCTTAATTTGAGATGGTAATTTCACAGACTTTCCTGCCCAGGGCTGGCTTCGAACAGCCCATGCTCAGATCTTGGTCTCCAGACTAGCTGGGATTACAGGTACCAGTCACTGGTGCCTGGGCCCCGATTCTGAATTCTCAGTCTGGACTTTGGTACATGGTGTTTCTTCTGGCCAACCTTGGCTGATGTTTTCCTACCTCCTCCCGCTGCCCAGAGACAGCTCTATACAGACAAAGGCTTAAAAGTTCTAGACAGACAGGCACCGATGGCTCACACCTGTTAATACCAGCTCCTCTCAAGGCTGAGATCCGAGGATTGCGGTTTTAAAGGCAGGAAAGTCCTTTAGATTCTGATTTACAATTAACTTTCAAAAAAGAAAAAAAAAGCTGGAAGTGGAGTTGTGGCTCAAGTGATAGAGCACCAGCCTTTTGTGAAAAAGCTCAGGGACAGCATCTAGGCCCTGAGTTCAAGTCCCAGTCTCAGGACTAACACACACACACACACACACACACACACACACACACACACACACACACACACACACACAAAACACAAGTTCTAGACTGTCTAGACAATTTGTGTCTCTAAGGACTTTCCAGGGGAGGACGATCACCCACTGGGTCTCTTTTGGCCATTTCTTTTCCTAGGTAAATTAGCTTCTAGAAAGCTCTGGGAGAGTTGGGGATGGGGGTGGGGCGGGAGGGCCACTCTGCCTTCCGGCCTCAGAACGAATTTGATTGGTGGACAACTGGGTGTCGGCTGGTCCGCCCTCTATTGTGTTTAAACGCCTTGATCGGCATTTGTTTAACCAGCAACCCACAACACTTAAGACACTGACTGTGGAGCGCAGAACACTTCCCGCCCTGGGCCTTTTGCCTTTTGCTTTGTTCATTCCTCCCCTGCCCCCCATACACCCAATTCTCCACAGGACACTGGTTAGGACACACAGGGCCCACGTATGGGGAGGGGGGCATGGTGGTGTAGTTTTGAAGAAGAGGATTGTGGGGTCAGGAGGCTGAGGTAGAAGGAACAAGATAAAAAGAAAATAGCCAAGCGCCGGAGTCTCACACCTGTCATTGAAGAACCTTCGGGAGGAAGACAGGAGATGGCTGGGAGAGTCCCTGACCTCCCTGATCCAGCCAGCCAGCTGCCCGGCTCCTCATAGCCCTACCTGGAAAAGATTCTGCAGGCCAGACCCTGGCGCTTGTGCCTGTTATCCCAGCTACTCGGGAGGCTGAGATATGAGGACGGAGATTCGAGGCCAGCTAGGGCAGGAAGCCCTTGAGACTCTTACCTCCATTCACCACCAAAAAGCAGGAAGTGGCACTGTGGTTCAAGTGGTAGAGCGCTCGCCTTGAGCAAAAAAATGTTCAGGAACAGCACCCAGGCCCTGAGTTCAAGGCCCAGGTCACACACACACACACACACACACACACACACACACACACACACACACACACACACACACACACAGGAAACCCCACAGTCTCTGCCACCCAAGTACAGCAGTAACCAAAGGGAATGATTCTTCTTAGAAACAACCCAGCCCTGGGGGGGAGGGCCCTCTCCCCTCTCTCTCCCCTCCTCTTCTTCCCTCCCTCTCCCTCCCCTCCAGCTATCTGCCCCTTCCTCTCCCCTCACCCCACAAGGCCTAGAGGACCCTGGGGCCCTGTACCGAGGGCCTGGGCACTGTCCCTGAGTTTCTTTTGCTCAAGGCTGGTGCTCTACCACTTGAACCACAGCACCACTTCCTGCTTTTTGGTGGTTAATGGAGATAAGAGTCTCAAGGGCAGGGCTGGGAAGGTGGCTCAGTGGTAGAGCACTTGCCTTACATGCTCGAGGCCCTGGGTTCGATTTCTCAGCACCACATAAGAAAAAAGCCAGAAGTGGCACTGTGGCTCAAGTGGTAGAGCGCTAGCCTTGAGCTGAAGAGCTGAGGGACAGCGCCCAGGCCCAGAGTTCAGGCCCCACGACTGGACCCCCCCAAAAAAATAAAAAGAAAAAGAAAAGTCTCAAGGGCTTCCTTGCCCGGGCTGGCTTGGAACTGTGATCCTCAGATCTCAGCTCCTGAGTCACTGGGGTGACAGGCGTGAGCCATGGGCACATTTTTAAAAGGTGGGGACCTGTTGTGCTGTGTTGTAATGCTGAGAATAGGGAGTCGCCCAAAGTTCTCTTTCCTTCATGCCCTGCTTTCTTCTTCCCTCTCCCCCTTCCCCTCCCCCTTCCCCTCCCTCCTGGTCCTCCACCCCCTCCTCCCACAGCTAGGATGCTGTGATTGGCTGTGGGAAGGATGGAGTGGTGGGAAGCTTCCAGAAGGAATGTGGACAAGGGAGGCTGGGACAAACTCTGCTAACCACTTCCTGCTACCACCAAGTGCCCAAGTTCCACGCGCTCGCCAGCCTCAATTCTACAACTCAGAGATGCCTGACCTGACCCTCCACGACCCTCGACCTCCCAGGCCTGGTGATCTGTCTCCACTCCCAGCCCCAGGGCTGCCGGGATTCCTGGGTGGCTGCATTCCTCCGAGCCTGTCCGTCCAGTCAGATCACCCCAGCCACAGTTGGTTTAACTCCTTCAAGGGCGAGGAGGAGCCTGCTCATGCCTGTCACCCCAGCTACTCAGGAGGCTGAGATCTGAGGATCCCGGTTCAAAGCCAGTCCAGGCAGGGAAGCCTGTGAGACTCTTACCACAAAAGAACCAGCAAAAAGCTGGAAGTGGCGCTGTGGCTCAAGTGGTAGAGCACTCGCCTTGAGCTGAAGAGCTGAGGGACAGCGCCCAGGCCCTGAGTTCAAGCCCCATGACCTACCAAAAAAAAAAAAAAGCTGTTGATTGTGAGTGGACTCATGTCTCCCCAGAAACTTGCGGCCTCAAATGCACTTAACAAACCTGATCAACTCCAGTGGAGAGAGGGGAGGGACGCCATGGGGCCTGGGATGGATACACTGGGACCTGGGGGGGAGGGGCTGGGACAGGAGGTCTGGTGCAGTGGCGCTGAGTTGATCGGGGCCTAAACAGGGTGGAGGAGGCTGGGAAACGGGGGTCCCAGGGAGATGGAAAGCTTCGGGGTTCAGGGTACGGGATTGGGGGACCAGCGTCGGGGAACAGCCTTCACTTTTCTCCACCAAGGACACAAGTTGACGCCAGTCAGACCTGGGAAAGGTCTGCCCGGGGCCTGGACACCTCTGTGCACCGAACCCCACATCCAAGACCTCTGGACACCTCTGCACCGAACCCCATATCCAAGGCGCCCAAGACCCACCCGCAGCCGCCTGGGGCTCTGAACCCAGGAACAGGGCGATTGCTTTCTATCTTTAGACAAACCAGCTTCAAGCGAAGTGTGTGCTCCTCCCGTCCATCCTCCTCCTGTCTGTCCTCCTCCTGTCCATCCTCCTCCTGTCGGTCCTCCTGTCCATCCTTCTCCTGTTGGTCCTCCTGTCCATCCTTCTCCTGTTGGTCCTCCTGTCTGTCCTCCTCCTGTTCATCCTCTGTTGGTCCTCCTCCTGTCGATCCTCCCCACACAGAAGCACCGCCGTCTCCACACAGTCTTCCGGCCATCTCCACCCTGCCAGCATGGGGTCTTCTGTTCACAGGGCCTGGGGTTACATCCGGGGTCTGGTGAGGTGAGGCGAGGTCCCTGGCCCTCATTTGTTGGAGGGGCTGGGATGAATCTTTCACTGGAACCTACTGGAAAATGCCAGGAAGCGCGTGTGGCTGTGGTTTAAGAGAGTCAGAGATAGGCCTGGCCGAAAGCCGGCCGGCGATTGATCGGCCTGGTCTCACATTGGCCGGCGATTGATCGGCCTCAGTGCACATCAGCCAGTGATTGATCGGCCTGGGTGCATATCGGCCAGCTATTGGTCAGCCTGGTCTCAGATCAGCCGGCGATTGATCGGCCTGGTCACCCTGCTTTACCGGTTTTGGAGGAACCGATGCGATCGACAGGGCGGGACCCAGGAAGGAGCTGGCGTCTGCGCAGAGGGCAGGCGGGGGCTCTCCCGCGCATGAGGACGTGGGTTCGCAGCCCACAGAGAGCATGCAGCAAATGGACCTGGTGTAGACGGCGGAGGGTCTGTATCGCCGACCCAGCCGGGGCAGGAAGGCAAGGATGGCTCGACCCCGCACCAAGGCCTGCACCGTGGAGTGCTGCGGCTGTGCGCATGCGTGCCCACGGCCCGGAGAAGTGAGGCGGGAGGGGATCGCGCATGCGTGCCTGCGGCCTGGGCAGTGAGGCAGGAATGCGCATGCGCATCTGAAACCAGAGGCAGGAAAGGAACACGCATGTGCGGCCTGGGAAGGCAGAGGTAAGAAAAAGCCTCATACCAAAAATCAGTTCCCAAAGGAAGCAAAGGGTGTGTACCACGTCTGTCCTTACACGTGTGAGATACAGCGTGTGTGAGAAGAAAATGCACTTCCTTGAAGGTAGCAGGAAAGGGGGGGTTCAGGGGGAGGTCTGAGGGGAACACACTGGGGCTGCTTTCTTTCTTTTTGTCAATACTGGGGCTTGAACTCAGGGCCTGGGCGCTGTCCCTGAGCTCTTTCACTCAAGGCTGGAGTGAACAGCTCCACTTCCAGTTTTCTGGGTTCACTGGAGATTAGAGTCTCACGGACTTTCCTGCCCAGGCTGGCTTTGAACTGTGATCCTCAGATCTCAGCCTCTTGAGTCGCTGGGATGACAGGTGTGAGCACCAGCGTCTGGCTCGTTGGCTGTTTTTGAGGTAGACGCTCACTTTATGTCCAGGCCAGCGGGGACTGTGATCCTCCTGTCATCCTGTCTCCCTCTGCTCACTGCCCCCAGCCATGCGCTTCCCCCTAGCAGGAACAGCACACACCACCAAGCCCCTGATCGGTTGAGATGCTGTCTTGAGACCCTGTTCTCTTCCCTGGGCTGGCCTTGAACCATAACTTTCTCCCATCTTTGTCTCCCAAGTAGCTAGGATTACAGCCTTGAGCCACCACATCCAGTCCGGCTCCTTTTTTTTTTTTTTTTTTTGGTCCGGTCGTGGGGCCTGAACTCTGGGCCTGGGCGCTGTCCCTCAGCTCTTCAGTTCAAGGCTAGCGCTCTACCACTTGAGCCACAGCGCCACTTCCGGCTTTTTTCTTTTTGCTTATGTGGTGCTGAGGAATTGAACCCAGGGCCTCAGACATGCAAGGCAAGCGCTCTACCACTGAGCAACCTTCCCAGCCCCAGTCTGGCTCCTTTTGATGCTCTTTGAGACATGGTTTCGCTACAGAGCCTGGGTTGGCTTTAAAACTACGACTTGAAAGCCAGAGATGTGGGTTGAGTGTGAGAACAATCTCCTAGCAAGTGGGAGGCCCTGCGTTCAGATCTGAGCATAGAATATCCCGAAGAAGAAAGGAAGGAGGAATGGAAGGGGGGGGGGGGGTCGAGAGAGACACAGAAAGACAGAGAGAACATATTGAGCTGGAGGCATTGGCTCAAGTGGCAGAAATCACCAAAACCACCTTCGTGGGAATATAGAATTGCTTTACAGTAATTTAGCTTTTGCACTTGACGTCATTATTTAGGACTTGTTATGCTTTAAAAAGTTATTTCAAAGCTGGGTGCCAGTGGCTCATGCCTGTCATCCCAGCTTCTCAGGAGCCTGAGATCTGAAGATCAAGGTACAAAGCCAGCCCAGGCAGGAAAGTCTGTGAGACTCTGATCTCCAATGAACCACCAAAAAACCTGAAGTGGAGCTGTGGTTCATGTGGTAGAGTGCCAGCCTTGAACTGAAGAGCTGAGGGACAGCACCCAGTCCCAGAGTTCAAGACCCAGGAACAGCACACACACACACACACACACACACACACACACACACACACGTGTGCACACATGCACACATGCAGAGTTACCCTCATTTAGGAAGTTCGTTGTGTCAGTGGTAGTGGTGAAAACTTTGAGGAAAGTATTGGTCCGCGGTGCTTTAGCTTCACCATGCTGCCCCCTGCTGGGCGCTCCAGAGCACTGTGGATTCTAAAGCCCTGAGATGATCAGGTTCTTGGGGTGCAGATCCAGACAGCTGTGGGGCGCATGCTTGCTGACTGCACCTAAGAAGTACCCACTCCCTCCCCCGTGGCTCCTCAGCCCGGGCTTTGCCACCCACCCTTGCCGGCAGTTGATGGGTTGAAGTTTTTCTCGTGTTCCTCCCTAGCCCTTGGGAGTCACTATTCCCTTTCCAAAAACTTTTCTTTATAGGACGTCTGAATGCCTTCGATGGGATCCCAGGGATTAAAGTTAAACATTAGAGCCCAGTGTCCCTGGTTCATACCTGTCATCCCTGCCACTCAGGAGGCTGAGATCTGAGGATCACGGTTCAAAGCTAGCCTGGGCAGGAAAGTCCATGAGACTCTTACCTCCAGTGAACCACCAGAAACCTGGAAGTGGAGCTGTGGCTCAAGTGGTAGAGTGCCAGCTTTGAGTAAAAGAGCTCAGGGACAGCGCCCAGTCCCAGAGTTCAAGACCCAGGAGCAGCGCACACATGGACACACACACACACACACACACACACACACACACACACACACAGTTAATCCTTAGGACAGGGAAAGGGTTTAGGGAGAGGTAAGGTAGTGATTTGGTACATAACTTATGTATGTATATATGTAGGTATTGCTTATTTATTTAGTTGATCATGGACTTGAACTCAGGGCCTGGGCGCTGTCCCTGAGCTCTTTCACTCAAGGCTGGTGCTCTACCACTTGAGCCACAGCACCACTTCTGGTTTTCTGGTGGTTCATTGGAAATAATAGTCTCATGGATTTTCCTGCCCCAGGCTGGCTTTGAACCTCGACCCTCAGATCTCAGCCTCCTGAGTAGCTGGGATGATGGGCATGTGCCTGGCAGGCATTATAACTTTCAAGGCCTCATGTTGAGGGGTAGAGCGCAGCTAGAGGTGGGGTATATAGCAGATTACTCTCCTCCACAGGCCCATGGCTTTTCAGGGCCCGTATTTGGTCACTTTGGGGTTATACAGAACATTCTCTGTGCTTTACCATCTCTGCATTTCCATACTATTTATCTGTCTCTATTCATGGGTCTGACTTCCATCCCAGACTGAAACTCAGCGGTTAGGAACTGAGTCTCTGTTGTGTGTGTCAGGCCTGAGGCTTGAACTCAGGACCTGAGCACTGTCCCCGAGCTTCTTTGGCTCAGTGCTAGTGCTCTACCACTTGAGCCACAGCACCACTTCCAGCTTTTTTGTAATTTATTGGAGACAAGAGTCTTATGGGCTTTCCTGCCTGGGCTGGCTTTGAACCATGATCCTCAGATCTCAGCCTCCTGAGTAGCTGGGATGACAGGTGTGAGCCATGGTACCCGGCTCGGGAGCTCGGTTTTCTAATCTCTGTATCCCCAAGACCTGGCAGTGCTGAGCGCAGAGGCGGCCTTCCCTGAGGGAGGCCTTTGGGTTAGAATTTGTTCACAGTGAGCTTCCGCTCTTTCTTCTCCATGGCGAGTAGCCTTAACTCAGGACAGCACTGCGGGCATTTGGTGGCTGCTGCTGAGGTGCGGGATGACATCTCGTTTCCATGGCAACAGGCTTCTATACTGACAGTGTTCCTTGGACGGTGGGGGTGGGGGGGATATATAGATAGATAGATATAGATAGATGCTTCCTCCCACCCTGGAAGAACATCTGTTTTACTTTGGCATTTCTATTCACCTATTTGCCCCCTCTAAATGTATTTATTCTGAGTTGTCTGTGCACTGTGGTCTGGGGTGGGAGATGAAATGGGTTCAGAAAGGAAGAGAAGCAGAGATCATGGGATACAACCAGGTAAAAAATAAATAGGGCTGGGAAGATGGCTCAGTGGTAGAGTGTTTGCCTTGCATGCATGAGGCCCTGGGTTCGATTCCTCAGCACCACATAAGCAGAAAAAAAAAGCCGGAAGTGGCACTGTGGCTCAAGTGGTAGTGTGCTAGCCTTGAGCTGAAGAGTGCAGGGACAGTGCCCAGGCCCAGAGTTCAAGCCCCACGACTGACAATAAATAAATAAATTCAATAAATAAATTATTAAATTAAAAATTAAACAAAAAGGACGCCGGGCACTGGTGGCTCATGCCTGTCACCCTACTACCAGGAAGCTGAGATCTGAGGATGGAGGTTCAAATCCAGTCCAGGCAGCAAAGTTCATGAGACGCTTATCTCCAGTGAGCCAGCAAAACCTGGAAGTGGAGCTGTGGTTCAGGTGGTAGAGGACCAGCCTTGAGTGGAAAAAGCAGCTCAGGGTGAGCGTTCAGGCGCTCCGGTCAAGCCCTAGGACTGACAAGAAAAAAATCAAATAGAAGATAATTAACAAGGAAAAATGAAGCCCCCCCCCCTAAGAAAAAGGTCTCAGATGAAATTCAGAAGTGCAGACAGCCCTAGTTTAATACAAGGGAGGGGGGGAAGATGGGGGAAGGACAGGAAGGATGAGAGGGAGAAGGAGGGAGGGAGGAAGGGAAAGAAAGTGAGGGAGCAAAGAGAAGGAGCGGAGGAAGAGGAGGGAGGGATGGACTGAGGAAGAAAAGGAAGAGATATATAGAGGTAGATGAGAGATGGATGGGTGGATGGATAGGAGCAGAATGGAGAGAGCGAAGGGAGGGAGGGATTTTTCTTGTAGGTGACCAGGTAGAGGATGCAGCCCTGGGGAGTTGTGTTAGCAGCCCTGGTACCTCTTCCTGGCCGCCATGTTCCCAGAGCTGGCGTGGCGGCCGCACACACATGGGAAGGCCTGCGGAGGTGGGCCCACCGGCTCACCGTAGACATAACCACAGTTTGTTGTTCTTGTGAGTTAAGAAGAATAAGATTATTAGGAAATAACATGCATTACATGAATGATATGAATATGCATTATTGGAAAAGTTCAACTGAACACTCGCAGTCCATCGACTTTAAAAACTTTTATCGTAGCCGGGCGCTGGTGGCTCACGCCTGTAATCCTAGCTACTCAGGAGGCTGAGATCTGAGGATCGCGGTTCAAAGCCAGCCCGGGCAAGAAAGACCATGAGACTCCTATCTCCAATAAACCACCAGAAAACCGGAAGTGGCGCTGTAGCTCAAGTGGTAGAGCGCTCGCCTTGAGCTGAAGAGCTGAGGGACAGCGCCCAGGCCCAGAGTTCAAGCCCCACAACCGACAAAAAAAAAAAAAAAAAAAACTTTTATCGTGGGGCCTTGGGAAGGTGGCTTAGTGGTAGAGTGCTCGCCTAGCATGCGTGAGGCCCTGGGTTCAATTCCTCAAGACCACATACACAGAAAAAGCTGGAGGTGGCGCTGTGGTTCACGTGGTAGAGCGCCAGTTTTGAGCAAGAGCAGCAGTCCTGAGTTCAAGCCCCAGGATTGGAAACAAAACAAAACATCCAAAAATTTACTGTAATGATGTGACATGCAGAGGGGTGACAGTGACATCATTCAGGTCATCAGCGCATTTCTTTGTGGACCCTGTCCCCCCTTCCCTCCTCTCTCCCCCAGTGTTTCCCTCCCGTCCCCACTCACGAGTGATAGAGTTCATTCTCCACATGGTGTCCAGTGAGGTCCACGGCTGCCTTGGTTCCCCTTCTGTCCCCCCCATTTCTATGCCTCCCTCACCCAAAGACAGAGAAACCCACACACGAGACTAGAGATCAGCAAGCAAAAGTGAAGAAAAATCCTCTTTCCATTTCTACTCTATTTTTTTTTTAAGCAAATGACACGCAGCTCACCAAGGTGAATGTGTCAAAGACACACAGAGAGCTCAGCCAGGGAACAGTGCGGGCACGTCTGGACTCAGACACCATCCTCTTACATGCATGTATGCGTGTGCATGTGCACGCATGGGTGGGCACACACATGCACAAGGGGCACAATGCACATTGCACATATGCATGCAAAATGCACACATATGCACATACCTGCATGCACATTGCACACACATGCATGCACAATGCACACACATGTGTGCAGGGGGGTATTCCTGGCAGGACCGGGGTTTGGAGCCGGCCTCCGGCTTGCTCCTCGGGCACTCCCCGCCAAGCCCTCAACCCACCCTGCCTGAGTTAAGGTGTTCATTTGGCCATCGGCAAGCCAGTCACACCAAGCTGGCTGGGGTGGGTGCCTTCCCGCCTGTGGCCACGAGGGGTCTCCCGCGGGCTGAGACAACGCGGGGTGGATTCCCAGAGCATGGCCAGGTGGGATTCGATCAGAAGCTGGGGGAGGGGGGTTCATCTGCCTCCCGTGGGCGGGGCGGGGGCCCTCGGGGTGTGGGTCGTGCACAGGTGGCATTGATCCCCTGGCTGTGGAGGCCAAGCTGCCTCACACAGACAGACACACAGACACAGATAGACAGACACACATGCCCAGGCATCGCTGGCCCCCCAGGCCCAGGCCCATGTTTGAAGTGCAGGCTGTCATGTGAGGAGGAGGCCGGTGTGCAGTTCGTGTGCACTGCACCGTATCGCTGGAACAGCGCAGGCGCTGCCCCTCTGCCCAGACAGAGCCACGGGCACTGAGGGGCGGGCGGGTAGGCGGGGCTGGGTCCAGGAAAGACCCCCCCAGAAATGGCAGTAGAAGCAAGGGGGTCCCCCTGTGTCCTTGTCCCTGTCCGTCCATCTACCCATCCATCATCCATCCGCCCATCCACCTTCCATCCACCCACCCTTCCATCCATCATCCACTCATCCATCCATCTGCCCATCCATCCATCATCCATCCATCCATCCACCCATCACCCATCCATCTACCCATCCATCATCCATCCACCCATCCACCCACCCATCTATCCATCCATCCATCCATCCACCCCATCCATCATCCGCCCATCCACCTTCCATCCACCCATCCATCCATCCACCCACCCACCCATCTATCCATCCATCCACCCACCCATCTATCCACCTATCCATCCATCATCCATCCATCCATCCACCCATCTATCCATCCATCTACCCATCCATCCATCCATCCATCCATCCACCCATCTATCCATCCATCCATCTTCCACACATCCACCATCCATTTATCTATCCACTCATCTGTCCATCCATATGTCTGTATCTGTCATTTATCATTTTTCCACTTTCAATCATGTATCATCTATCATCTATCATCTATCTCTTATCAATCATCTACAATTTATCCAGTCTATCAATCATATTATCTACTTCCCTCCCTCCCTCCCTCCCCCCTCCCTCCCTCCCTCCCTACCTTCTGTTCTCTCCAGCTCTCACCCATCTCTTGTCTGAGTCTGTCTGTCTGTCTGTCACCTGTGAAGTGGTTCTTGTGACTACGGAGTTTGGCAGCTGGGATCCTGCCAGTGGCAGTGGGGAGGGTGGTTGTGGTGGGTGCTGTGTCTGGAGGCTGGGGGGTGGTCTGCTGCCCTGCTGGCCTCCCTGCCTCGGTGGGCCCGGTTCTCCTCCCAGCTCTAGTGACTTGAGGCGCCGGTGTGGCGCGACCCTGTGGCTGCACCGGGCTGTGGATGAAGAGCTCATCTTCTGTGAAAGCGCTTCGCACATGGACTCTGGGCGTGACCAGGCCCCTGGACACTGACACACCAGTGGAGCTGGGCGTGTGCACAGCAAACCCTTGGTCTCCCCGCCCAGAAAGCCATGAGTGGCCACGTGGTTCTGAATAAGTCTGTGACTTGCTTGCACTTGAGTATTGTAAAAGTCAAGAATTCTGCCCTGTGTCCCCTCTGGAGGCCTTGGACAGGGCAGGCAATGAAGAAAGCACATGTGAGGTGAAATACGGAAGCATCAAGTATTGTTTTTTATCAGCACTGGGATTCGAACCCAGAGCCCTGTGTTTGCTAGGCAGATGCCCCGCAAACTTGAGCCCCACTTCCCATCTCCTTTCTTAGTCCTCTCCAGACAGGGTTGTGAACACCCCCACCTCCACCCCTAGCCAGCCTCAGGCCTCCTCACTCAAGACTTCTGTCTGGCTGAGATTACAGATGTGAACCACCATGCTTGCATTGTCCATTGGGATGAGGGTCTCAGTAATTTTTTGTTTTATGGGGCCCAAGCTGGCCTTGAACTATAATCTTCCCAACTGCCCAGAGCTGGTTTATGTGGATGTCTTCCTGTTACAGAACAAAGGAGATTCAAGAGGATGAAGTGAGTGTTCTTAGGAGGCGGCAGGGGGCAGAGTGCTCGTGTGGGGTGTGTGGGGCCTTACACGAATCTCGGCTCATGCAGGGAGCGGCCCGGGTGAAGGCAAGCAGACGGCGGGAGCTCAGAGCCGGTCTTCAGGAAGGAAGTAGCGCCGTGGCTCAAGGGGTAGAGCACCAGCCTTTGAGCGAAAGAGCTCAGGGACAGCGCCTAGGCCCCGAGTTCAAGCCCCAGGACTGGCACAGAAAAAGAAAAAAAAAAGGAAAATTAAAAAAGAAATAACGAAGCCAAGTCACAGCGAAGACGTGCCACGAGGCGTAGCAACATCTGCCCCGTGTTATTTCTGTCACGGAAGCCATAAGGAAGCTTTGAAATTTCCTTTTTCTCCCTTTTCCTTTTCCTTAAACAAACAAGGCACCTGCCTCCCCGCAGCCAGCGCCACCTGCCCGCGCTCAGCTCCGCAGAGGACATGGTCGGGGACTCGAAGGCAGGCACATGTTTTGGGGATCACTAGGGTGATCCAAGTCAGATCGGTCTGCCTGGGCTGGCTTTGAACTGCAATCCTCAGATCTCAACCTCCTGAGTAGCTGGGATTACAGGTGTGAGCCACAGAGCCCCACTTACTTCCTCTCTCTCTCTCTCTTCTCTCTCTCTCTCTGACTCCCTCTTTTCTTCCTGGGGCTTGAACTCAGGGCCTGGGCACTGTCCCTGAGCTCCTTTTTTGCTCAAGGCTGAAGCTCTACCACTTGAATCACAGCAAACACGCCCAGTTTTTTCTGATTAGTTTACTGGAGATCAGAGTCTCTCAGACTTTCCTGCCTGGGGCTGGCTTTGAACCTAGATCCTTGGATCTCAGCCTCCTGAGTAGCTGGGATAGCAGGTGTGAGCCACGGTGCCCCGCCTGCTTCATCTTGTTCTGGATGCAGAATCCAGGCCCTGTTGGCTGGTGGTGCATCTAAGCAAACCCTGGCTAGGTTTTTCCCTGCATTTTCTCCTTCACCTCTGTGCCAGTCCCTGGGATCTGGAATTATCCTGCCACAGAACCTCTTCATCTGTTCCTCAGTCATCTGCCTCCCCAGGCCGCCTTCGGGGCCCATTCCCTGGCTCTGCTCCACTGGAGTTTTTGGTGATATCCTCTTCCCCCTCCTCCAGCTTTGGGCCCCACCACACCCCAAGCCCAGGACTCCTGGATGCTGAGCTCTGCCATGAGCCCTTCATCCTCCAGCCTCTGCCGACTTCATTTGATTCTTGCCACACCATTGGTAATTCTCTATCTGAAATCGCTTCCAGTCCCGCAGATCTTTGCAAAGATCCTTCTAGAATAAAATGTGGTTAAATGGCCACTTCATTTTGGCTTCATTTCTCCACTTGGCTTAACAACAACAAAAAAGGTCAGTACTAGTGGTTCATGCCTGTCATCCCAGCCACTCAGGAGGCTGAGATCTGAGGATTGCGGTTCAAAGCCGGGCAGGAAAGTTATGAGACTCTCATCTCCAATGGACCACCAGAAAACCGGAAGTGGAGCTGTGGCTCAAGTGGTAGAGCACCCAGGCCCTGAGTTCAAGCCCCAGGATAGGTATACTGCATACACACACACACACACACACACACACACACACACACACACACACACACACACACACACACACACACACACACACACACAGATGAGATTTCAGCCCTCATGGAGTGGCAGTGTCTGCTCCTGCCCGTTAACACCATCGTTTTCCCTTTTGTCTTGGACGATGGTGTTTTGCACACGGCACCATTAGACCAGGGGTGAGCTGGAATTGTCCTCCCCCCGGCCAGCCCCGGCACCTTGCTGTGGATGTTCTATGGACTCCTTCCTGTGTGTTCTGGTGCCTTCTCGAACAACTCCTTGAAAGACCTCCCAGGGTATTTGTCAGCTCCGGTCAACCACCTCCTCAGGCCGGGTCAGCCGGGGAGCAAAGCTTTCTCCTCCAAGGAGAGAGAAGTAAAACGTCAGAACACTACGTATTGCTCACAGGGTGGGAATATTAAAAAAAAATTAGGTTATCATAGACTGTCCTTGGAGAATTCTGTAGCCCCAAGTCTGACCTGAGCCGAACCATCTAGAAAAAACACTTCACACGATCTTCCTCCCCGGACCTGGCCCGTCAATACATACCGTATCATACACAATATATAGTATATATTACGTATACAGAATATATTACATATACTGTGTATTATTTAATGTTACTTAAGTATAACATGTATAATGTATAGTATGTATATATTATATAATATATAAACAATATATTTAACATTATTTAGACTATAACATATTTAAATAAATATATTTAAATTATATATTATTTAAATATAGTATACATTTAAATATATTTACTATATTATTTAAATATAATCATATATATACATATATACATATATGTGTATATATATCTATAGACCTATATCTATATAGATATCTGTATTTGTCTATATCTAATATCTACAGATCTAGATCTATCCATCTATCCATCCATCTATCTATCTATCTATCTATCTATCTATCTATCTATCTATCTATCTATCTCCAAGTCTTTGCTCACGTGGGCCATCTTCTGGAAGGTTCTGGAGCTTTCCAGATGTCTGAGGAGAGGCTGATGTGGGATCAGCCCTGTGTGTGGATGGAGTTGGGGTGTGGAGAAGTGCAGTGGCCCCTGGTCCCCCAGCAGCACACACCGGGGTCTTCTGCCTGGGAATAGCCCCTGGGTGGACGGGGACACACGTGTGCGCGTGTGCACGTACACACACACACACACACACACACACACACACACACACACACACACACACACACGGCTTCTCAAGAGCGTTCTCCAGTTCCTAGTAGCCTTTAGGAAGGCGTCCATGGGTCTCCACGTATAGAATGTTGTTTGACTTAAAAGCGAGCGTGTGTTCTCCTCTGCATCTTTCCCGCTCTCCTCCAACCAGCCAGGCGTGAGGCGGGGCACTCAGAGCGGTCAGCCGCCCGCACACGGGCCCTGGTTAAAGCGCAGCAAACACCATCAGGAGAATGGGGGCAAGGCAGCCTCGCCATGCTGCGAAGCTTGGTTTGTATAGTGAATGTCAAAAATGACCTGGAGGGGCTGGGAAGGTGGCTCAGTGGTAGAGCGCTTGCCTTGCATGCCTGAGGCCCTGGGTTCGATTCCTCAGCACCACATAAGCAAAAAGAAAAAAGCCGGAAGTGGCGCTGTGGCTCAAGTGGTAGCGCTAGCCTTGAGCTGAAGAGCTGAGGGACAGCGCCCAGGCCCAGAGTTCAGGCCCCATGACCAGACCCAAAGAAACAAAACAAAACAAAAATGACCTGGAGGATGAGGTCTTAAATGCAAAAGCTTTATGGGTGCTTGGGGGCAAAATAATAATAACAATAACAATAACAGCACAAATATATAATACTAATAACAACAATAATTATAATAAATGAAATAACACTCCCCCAAATGAGACCGTGAGATGTTCAAATGCTACTTATATCTTTTGCTTTATCCACTCCCCAAATGTAATTTGAGAAAATAGACCATTATTCTCTTTTTTGAAATCTTTGGTTGGTTGTGAGTCTTGAACTCAAGACCCTGGACGCTGTCCCTGAGCTTTTCTGCTCAGGGCTGGTGCTCTACCACTTGAGCCACAACTCTGCTTTTGGCTTTTTGAGTGGTTCATTGGAGGGATAAGAGTCTCACAGACTTTTCCTGCCTGGGCTGGCTTCTAACCAGGATCCGCAGATCTCAGCCTCCTGAGTCCCTGGGATGACAGGCGGGAGCCACCGGCACCTGGCTGTATACTGTAATTATTTAGAAACCACTAGAATAAAAAATGCAAGGAAAGGAACTGACTATTCTAGAAATCTCAGGTAGAGGAAAAGTGCGCGCTAGGGAAGTGTTGTACACACAGCTCCTTGGGCGTTTGAAACAGGCCTTTCTGGATACCTCCTGCTGTCCTTGAACTTGATATTCCCCGGCATGCTGGGACTATAGAGCTGTACCACGACACTCGGCAAACAACGTCTGTATTTAACCATCTAGTAGTCGTCAGCCTGAGCTCTAACTAGGGCTGTTTTCTCTAGTGAAGCTGCTCTTAACTCCCTCCTTCCCTTCCTTTACTACCACCACCATCATGTGTGAGAGCCATGTTCTTCAGCTAAGACAAGAATTGTGTCCTCCTGAAAAGAGTCCTTTGTTGGGGCTGCTACCATCATCACCACAAATGGTACATAGACGTCACAAAGAAGTTCCTAGAGTGAGAGATTGGGTCACGCAGCCCATGAAAGGACACAGAACTCAAGTGGCCGGCTGCCAGCCTTCGAAAAAGCCATGCGAGGGCGTTCGAGGCTCTGAGTTCAAATCCTGATACTCACACTTGTGCACACACACACACACACACACACACACACACACAAAATGTAGAGAATAACATGGGTTGAAGATGACCTCGTATGTGACAATGATTCATTTTCTTTGCAGATTTCCATGCGCATCTATAGACGAGCAGCAGCAAAAGTGAACAAAACAACAAAACAGAACTACGGTGGCCCTCTCAAATGGAAAATAAGAAAAAAAAAGCCAAATTAAGCCCATAGTTCTGTCAACTTCAGGCCTCCCACCAGGCAGAGAAAGTCGTTAAATAACACGAGGAGAATGCTCCAGAACCAATACACACACTGTGCAGAACAATCTGGTACTTGAGACAATGAAATGATAATTGTCCATTTGGTGACAATCATATGGATTAAGGTAAATTTCTGTGATTCTCAGCCACTCAGGAGGCTGAGATGTGAGGATCTGGATTGGAAGCCAGCCTTGTCAGGAAAATCCATGAGGCTCTCATCTCCAGCGAACCACCAAAAAGCTGGAAGTGGAGCTGTGGCTCAAGCGGTAGAGCACCAGCCTTGAGCACAAATTGCTCAGGGACAGCGCCCAGGCCTTGTGATTAAGTCCTAGGCCTGGTGTGTGTGTGTGCATGTGCACGCGCACACACACTCACGTGCATTTTTGTTGGTCATGGTACTTGAACTCAGGGCCTGGGTGCCGTCCCTGAGCTCTTCAGCTCAAGGCTAGCGCTCTACCACTTGAGCCACAGCTCCACTTCTGGTTTTCTGGTGGGTTATTGAAGATAAGAGTCACGCGGACTTTCCTGCCCCAGCTGGCTTTGAACTGCAATCCTCAGATCTCAGCCTCCTGAGTAGCTGGGTTGACAGGTGTGAGCCACCAGTGCCTGGCACACTCGTACATGTTTTGTTTGTTTTTGGTCTGATCGTGGGGCCTGAACTCTGGGCCTGGGCGCTGTCCCTCAGCTCTTCAGCTCAAGGCTAGCGCTCTACCACTTGAGCCACAGCACCACTTCCATTTTTTTTTCTTTTTTATGTGGTGCTGAGGAATCGAACCCAGGGCTCATGCATGCAAGGCAAGCACTCTACCACTGAGCCATTCATGCTGAATTTTGAGGACTCCTGCCCTGGGAACTCGGTTGATCTAAAATGTACCCCAACCCACCTCTTTATCAATAAGCCCTGCGCCACCCCCCCCCCCCCGCCCCCCACATCTACTTGGTCCTGTGCACCAGCCAGGCTGCGGACTCGCTTAGTCCCGGCCTGGGCCTCAGATCCAGAGGCTGTGGGAGCCGTGTGCACCCTGTGGCTCGGACCTCTCCTCCCACACGGGGTGCGTCTCCCAGCCTCCAGCCGGATCAGCCCCAGGTGCCACGCGCCTCCGTGGATCATCCATTTCCCATGGAGTCTCCCAGGGCCGCCTCTCCCCAGAGCCGGCTCCATGTCGAGGCTCGCTCTGAGGCACGGGGCCTGACAATCTGTCATCTTTGGCCACACAGAAACTGGGTTTTTTTTGGGTGGTTTATTCTGTGTGTTTTTCTTTTAAAAAAAGAATTTTTAATTGACACCTGGGCATCGTACACATGTAGAGAATGCAGGCGACATTTCAATACGCGTGTGCCATCAAATCAGGGTAATTGGCATAACATGCATCATATCAGTTCTGATTCTTTAATCCACTCGGAAGGGTTTGAGAGAGAGAGAGAGAGAGAGAGAGAGAGAGAGAGAGAGAGAGAGAGAGAGAGAGAGAGAGAGAGAGAGAGAGAGAGAGAGTCTCTATCACAGTATTTCCCAGATATCACAACAGAAGGAGGAAGGAGGAGGAGGAGGAGGAGGAGGAGGAGGAGGAGGAGGAAGAAACGATGACAAAGAAGAAGAAGATGAAGAAGAAGAAGGTGGTAATACATCTTGATTTTGGCTCTTGAGTCCTGAAGGCACAGGCGGCTCACACCTGTAATCCTGGCTGCTCCAGAGGCTGAGATGTGAGGATTGTGGTTCAAAGCCAGCCTCCTCTGGAAAGCTCATGAGACTCTATCTTCAATGAACTGCCAAAAAAAGTAGAGGTGGAGCTGTGGCTCAAGTGGTAGAGCGCCAGCCTTGAGCACAAGAGCTCAGGGACAGCGCCCAGGCCCTGAGTTCAAGCCCCACAACTGGCATGTGTGTGTGTGTGCGCTCGTGCGCACGTGCGTATGCACACACACACACACACACACACACACACACACACACACACACACACACACACACCCCACACACACAAAATTTAGGTTCTTTTTTTTTTGTAGGCTGTGAGTCTTGAACCACAGTACCACTTCCCACTTCTTTTTTATGGTAGTTCCCGAGAGAGAAAAGAGTCTCACGGGGACTTTCCTACCCCGGGCTGGCTTTGAACCACCATCCTCTAGATTTCAGCCTCCAGAGTAGCTGGGGTGACAGGCGTGATCTTTCACATCTCTTTAGTGACTCATTCTCTACTTTCCCATGCAGGTGGAGATGCGCTGTGGACACATGTAATCTCTAGCAAAGCCCAGTACCCCGTGTCCCCTCAACTTAACCACCCGGCTCCCCCAAAATGAGAGCCCCCGTTGCTTTCAGAGCCACGGGCCTGGACCTCCTAGTGCTGCCTTTGGAGTCTTCCCCCCCTAGCCCCCCAATAAAAAGGTTATGCCTGTCTTCATCATACAGGAAAATAAAAAAACGGGGGGCGGCGGGGGGAGAAAGAAAGAAAAATCTTTGCGAGCCGGTTTCCATGCGTCGTCTGGAGACTAAAAATAGGGTGGGCAAGAGCTGGAGGAGCAGCTGCGTGGGGCTGGGACGTTGCCCAGGCAACCAGTGCGGCATTTCGCTGCAATCGCCTGCCTGCCTGTAGGTTTGAGCGTCCTCCCTCCCTCCCCCCTCCCCGGCCTGTGTGTAGGAGCAGGGGGGAGGCGGTGGGGGGGCGATTTTAGGTTATGTAATGTGCAACCCCCCCCCAATGTCCCAACTTCTGGAGTCAGGAGGTCTTCTGAGAGGAACTTCTCCCCGAAAGCAAGCACCCCCACACCCCGCTTCCCTCCCGGAGAGCAGAGAGAGGCTGCCTGGTAGCCAGGGCTGGAGGTCCCAGCTCCCGAGGCCAGCGGACTTGTGCTCGAACTCAGCACCTGCAGCCGCCTGGGTTGGGCTGCTGTTATTTTACACCCCCGCCCCCGTACCCCCTAGAGCCGGCAGTGTGCTTTTGTGAGAGATAATGTGCAAGAATAAATAATACAAGCCCGGTGCCCATGGCTTGGGCCTGTCATCCCAGCTACTCAAGGAGGCCGAGATCTAGAGGATCGTGGTTTGAAGCCAGCCTGGGCCGGGAAGTCCATGAGACTCTTGATCACCTATGAATCACTGGAAAAGCAGAAGTAGAGCTGTGGCTCAGGTGGTAGAGCACCAGCCTTGAGTGTAAGAGCTCAGGGTCAGTGCCCAGGCCCTGAGTTCAAGACCGGTGATCCCCTCAATAAGCAAACAAATAACATATAAATAAAAGCAGCCGGTGCTGCTGGTGGCAGGGGTGAGATGGAATAGGAGTTCTCCTCGTCTCCCCTGCCCCTGTCCCTTGCCTTTTCCCTCTTCTGACCACCATTGCTTGAATCTCAGACAGCAGGCTTGAACTCGGGGCCTGGGTGCCGTCCCTGAGCTCTTTCACTCAAGGCTGGCACTCTACCACTTGAGCCACAGTGCCACTCCTGGCTTTTGGTGGTTCACTGGAGATCAGAGAGGGAGCGAGGCGGAGGGGCGCATGCAGCCGAGATACGAAACCCCTTTGTACAATAAGTGCAAGGCTCTATTAAAGTGAAAAGGAGGAGAACACAGTGGTAGTGATCCCCCAATCTGAGGTGGAGGGGGGGGACAGGGAGGGAGGCCCAGGGCGGCTCAGGCCCCTGAGATCATGGCCAGGGCCCAGGCCAGGCCTGAGGAGACGGCCAGTCCCGCCGGGGCCAGGCCCAAGGGGACATCCACACCCCCATTTGGCCCAAACGTGGACCCACTGGGGAAAGCCACATAAGCTCAAGCCAGATGCCGCCGAACGCGCGGAGGGGAAGACAAGGAAGTAAGTCTCGAAAGCAGCCGAAGAAAAACAGCACTGTCCACAGAGGGTGCGGTCCAGGAAAAGCAAAACTGATTCCTTCCTTCCCTTCCTTCCTCCTTCCTCCTTCCCTCCCCTCCTTCTTTCCCTTCTTTCTTCCCTCCTCCCTGTCTTCTTTCCTTCCTCACTCCCTCCTCCATCTTCCTTCCCTCCTTCATATCTTCCTTCTTTTCCTTCCCTCCCTTCCTTCTCTCCCTCCCTCCTTTCCTTCCTTCTTCCCTCCCTGTATTCCTTTCTTCCCTCCCTTCTTCCTTCCTTCCTCCATCTTCCTTCCCTTCTTTCTTCATTTCTTCTCCCTCTTCCCTCCCTTCCTTCTTTCCTCCTGTCTTTTCTTTCCTCCCTCCCTTCCTCCCTCCTCCCAGTCTTCCTTCCTCCCTCCCTCCTCCCTCCCTCCCTCCTCCCTCCCTCCCTCCTCCCTCCCTCCTTTCTCTCCCTCCCCCCTTCCTCCCTCCCTCCCTCCCTTCCTTCCTTCCCTCCCTCCATTGTTGTGTCCCCTGGGATGAGGCGCTAAGGTACAGAGAACTGGCACACAGACTGGGCTGAGCCGTGTAAGCCTTGGGGTTGGTTTGTGGGAGATTCTTAGGAAAGTCTGGGGGTTTGAGCGGGGCTGGGGCTGCTGATGACAGGGCACGGCAGGGGAGCAGACCAGAGGGCTGGTGATGAGAGTTTTGAGGTTCACCTTTGGTGCAGACAACAGGCAGGGTAGTGCGTGGTACAGTATCTGCCTCAGAAGCGTTTTCCTTGTGCCAGAGATTGTCTGTCGTGCATGTGTGCGTGTGCATGTGTGTGTATGGTGTTTTCTTTTTCCAGTGCTGGGGTTTGAACCTGGGGCTTCGTGCTTATTAGGCAAGTGCAGTACCACTGAGCTACTGCCCAGCTACTGTTATATGTATATGACGTTGTTGACCTTTTATTTTTGATGCTGGTCCTGGGGCTTGAAGTCAGGGCCTGGGCGCTGTCCCTCAGCTCTTCAGCTCAAGGCTGGCACTCTACCCCTTGAGCCACAGCCCCACTTCTGCTTTTCTCGTGGTTTATTGGAGATAAGAGTCTCACAGACTTTCCTGCCCAGGCTGGCTTTGAACCACGATCCTCAGATCTCAGCCTCCTGAGTCTCTGGGATGACAGGCGGATGCCTGGCTACTTCCTTGCTTTTTAAGTTCCCAATTAAGAACGCAGATGTCAGCATCTGCTTCCCGCCTAGGCAGAGCCGAAGACTGATCATTAGGGAAATTTAAACTTCATTAATTACCCCATGTTCGTAAGAGGCTCGGAGAGAACAGGAGTGCTGTCTAAGTAAATCCGTTCTCCTCGTGGGTGCCGGCTCCAAGGCCGCACACACAGGCATCAGGGTTGGCTTTTTTTTTGCCATTTAATTTTAATTTTAGTGGGTTTGGGCCATTAAAAAACATTTGGGTTACCGAGCATTTGATCAGCTTCTTCCAGCAGGTTCTCTCGCAGAAGCTGCTCTGTGCAATTTTGAAGCTAAAAGCGATGTCTAAATCTAAAGTGGTTTATTTTATATTACGTGTTTATTTTTACTTTGAAAATGGTTATTATAAAGGTGATGTACAGAGGGATTACAGTTCCATAAGTCAGATAAAAAGTACATTTCTTTTTGGACAATGTTTATCTTGTGTGTGTGTGTGTGTGTGTGTGTGCTGGTCATGGGGCTTGAACTCAGGGCCTGGGTGCTGTTCCTGAGCTTTTGTATTTAAGGCTAATGCTCTACCACTTGAGCCACAGAGCCACTTGTGGCATTTTTGGTGGTTCACTGGAGGTAAGAATCTCATGGACTTTCCTGCGTAGGCTGGTTTTGAACTGAGATCCTCAGATCTCAGCTTCCTGAGTAGCTAGGATGACAGGCGTGAGCCACTGGCGCCTGGCTCAAAGTTTGTTGATTTATTTTTTATTAGCATAGAGCATTCCATCTGTGAATAGCTGCAGCCGCCATCTTCTGGCTTCTTTACCCCGGGGGTCCATGAATGCTCAAAGATTTTTCTTGTCAATTGTAGCCCAGGTTTAAGGGGACAGAGAAATGTCAGTTGATGAGTGAATGTTTCATGCTGAATTGTCCCATGTCAAGATTTCTTGACCTCCCATTACCCCACCCCTCACCCCCCAATCTCCCAGACGCTGAATAAAAATTGTGGTTATGTGTGTTGCTGTCTGATTGGCTCTTGCTTTAAAATTTAAATATTTTCCTTAAAATGTAAATACTTTGTTCATTTTGAGTCCCAAAAAGTGATTTCAAGCCAAGTACCAGTGGCTCACGCCTGTCATCCCAGCTACTCAGGAGGCTGAGATCTGAGGATTGTGGTTCAAAGCCAGCTCGGGCAGGAAAGTCCATGAGACTCTGATCTCCAATGAACCACCAGAAAATCGGAAGTGGAGCTGTGGTTCATGTGGTAGAGCACCAGTCTTGAGTGAAAGAACTCAGGGACAGTGCCCAGGCCTTGAGGTCCAGCCCCAGGACTAATAAAAAATAAAAAAATAAATCTCACAGTTTGATTTCCTCTCCTTTTTCCTCTCTTCTCCTTGATAACTCAGGATTCTCATTTGTGACTAAGCTGAAATACAAATTCCTAAAGACTCCCTTAAAAAAACTGTCTTCCTCGAAACCCCTCCTTTGCCAGTTGTTATAATTGATTGTGAACGTCTGTTTGCACGTCTCTCACTCTATTTTTTTTTTCTTTTCAAAAATCTGACCACCTTAGAAGCTGGGATTATTCTTGAGTTATTTTGGTCCATCAGTTGCCTGGTGAAATTAAAAAAAAAAAAACACATACAACCCAGTAAACACTCAATAAAGACTGAATAAATAAGTAAGTCTTCCCCTTAGAGATCTTTCACGGACCTTTCTGTCCTCCTCGTTCGGTGCCTTAATTATGTCAATTACCGTAAGTGTTCCGTTCCTGATTGCTGCAAGAATTCAAGCCATTTACCCTCGCAGAATGGTTCTTATGACAAGCAAGCAAGCCGGACATCAATGTCAGGAAAAGGACATCATATCGCCGCATATCCGATGCATCTGCGTCCGGGATTTCTTCGTTCTGTCATGGCAGGGGTCATGTTTTCCCTGAGGGGGTCACCGCCATGACTCTCAGGGGCTTTAAACATTGCTTGTGGTCCAGTCCCACACACACAGAAGAGTCATGAGGTCAGACTTCACTGATAAACCTTACATGACCTCCCCAAGCCAAAGACAGTCAGCCTTCCATATTCACCTGGGCCACATCTATGGGTCCAACCAATGGTAGATAGAAAAATCTCTGCATCACCGGGCACCAGTGACTCATGCCTGTAATACCAGCTATGCAAGGAGGCTCATGGCTCCAGGCCAGCTTTTGCAAAAAGTTAGTGAGTCTGCCTGCCCCACCCCCCACCTCAGTAGAAAGAGCACGGTGGCACATGTCTGTAATCTCAGCTAGATGGGAGATGTAGGTAGGAGGATCAAGGCTTGAGGCAGGCCCAGGCAAAAGCATGACGCCCTTTCTGGAAAAAAAATAAAGAAAGAAAAGAACCTAAGGAAAAAAGTATTGGAGCTTATGTTTCAAATGGTAGAGCTTCTGCCTTGGAAGAATGAGGCTCTAGGTTCAAATCTTTGTGCGAGCCCCCAGAAAAATCTTTCGGTGGTCAATTTCTCTCCAAACCCCTTTCCCACACCAGCCTCCAACTGGCCCCCCGAACCCCAAGTCGTCCCATCCCACATTGCATTGCAGGCCGCAACTAAGCTGTGCATTTCCACTGTTGAGCTACGGTTTCCTCAAGCACGATTGTCATCAGAAAGCTAGCACCGGAAATATAGGGCTGATTCTCGTTTTTTGGACTTTTTTTTGTCCTTGCACCCCCCTACCCCGCCCCTCCCACCATGGTTTTAATTCACTCGTTTCGCAGCCGGGAAGCGGTACGGAGCTGGTGCCACTGCCTTGCTCATATATCATATGAGCATCAATGGCTCTTGCCTGTCTTCCCAGCTAAAGAGGCTGAGATCTGAGGATCACTGCCCAGGAGAACTCGAGGACAGTTCCCATGCAGGAAAGAAACATGAAGATGAGGCTGAGCAGAACCTTCATTTTGCTGAGTTTAGAAGCTTTGTCCCCCGAGGAAGAGGAAGAGAACAGTTGAATGAATGAACCTGCCAATCGCCAATGAATGAATGAATGACCAGCAACTACTAACCAACTAACCAATCACCAATGAATGAATGAATGGGCCATCAAGTACTAACTAACCAACTAAACAATCACCAGTGAGGGAATGAATGAACTATCAACTACTAACCAACCAACTGACCAGACAAAAATCCAACCAGCTAACCAATAACCAATGAAAGAATAAATATCCAACTAACCAACCAAACAACCAACCACCAACAAATAAATGAGCATCAACTACTAACCAACCAACTGACCAGTCAAAACTAACTCAACAAACATCCAACCAACTAACCAATAACCAATGAAAGAATAAACATCCAACTACCAACCAACTAACCAACCACCAACAAATGAATGAGCCATCAACTACTACCAACCAGCCAACTAGCTAAAACTAACCAAAAACATCTAACCATCAAGCTACTCACCCACAGCCAACACATGAGTGAATAAGCCAATTACTAACCAGCTAACCAACTCACCAAACATCCAATCACCGGCCAATCACCAATGAATGCATGAATGAATGAACCAACTGCCAAGCAACCAATGAATTAACCATCCAAATAGCCAACCATCAACCAACCAAGCAGGCAGGCAAACACTGAATAAGCCAGCCAGTACACGGCTGCCCACTCCAGTCTACGCAGCTCTCTGTGGTCTGGGATCTGCAAGGGCCACCTGGAAGCCTGGAGCATGGAAGCCAGGCTGCCCAGATGGTGTGGGAGGGAGGGGAGGCAGTGGGGAGGAAGGAGTAGGAAACGGACAGTTGGGACAGGAGCAAAGAAGCAGCAGAGAAGCCTACTGAACCACACCAGGCATGCTCCTGTGGCCGCTCCTGGGGTCTTGTCTGTGTCATGTGTGATCCAGGTAGAGCCCTGTGGTTCTGACTCTGCCTGCCCGTGGCTGGGTGAGATCTCCATCCAGGCCTTGGGCTGTGAAGTGGGGATGAAGCAGGTCCTCCGGGTTCTCAGGCCTGGGTCTCCACTTAAGGTTTCGTGAGGCACCATGCATGCAGAATGCTAAGGCCCAGCCACCGGTGGCTTTCTCTTATCCAGTTACCTCTGTGGGTGGCATTCTCTGGCTATAGCTAACCAGAACAGAGTGAAGCAACAGGAAATATATATCATATGAGCATCCGTGGCTCATGCCTGTCTTCCCAGCTACTCAAGAGGCTGAGATCTGAGGATCACAGTTTGAGGCCGGCCCAGGTTGGGAAGTCCATGAAACTCTTAGCTCCACTGGACTGCCAAAATGCTGGATGCAGGGGTGTGGCTCAAGTGGTAGAGTGCCAGCCTTGAGCATAAAACAAAAAGCCAAGGGACAGTGTCCCAGGCCCTGAGTTTTATTTCTTCCAAGGTGGCTGTGATTTGATTGTGCTGTGCAGAGCCTGGCACATTTCCACTGTTTCAAAACCATTTCCTCTTTGCACTGACCACACAGAGGAGGTGGCTCGTCCAATCGCTCGCTCCATGGGCAAAATAAAAGACTCTGGCTCGCTTTGGCTTTTAAGCTCATTTTCTTTTGCACGCGCTTTCTTGTCCCTCCCAAATGGAGCCATCCAATTACTCTCCTCTTTGGTCTTTTAATTTCACACATTTTTTTTTTCCTTTTTCTTTTTTGTACATTTAGAGACTGTACTGAATTCTCAAGCAAAGCACCCAAAGAGCATTTAGATGAAAGGAAATGTATTTTACCTCGTAGCCACGTCACCTGGACTAGCTCTTGTATTAAAACAAGAAAACAAGGTTATTATCACTTATTATTATTATTATTATTATTTGCTCATCGTGGGGCTTGAACTCAGGGCCTGGCCACTGTCCCTGAGCTTTTTTTTTCCCCTCAAGGCTAGCACCCTAGCACATTAAGTCACAACCCTATTTCTGTCTTTCGGGCAGCTAACTGGAGATGAGAATCTCACACACATTCCTTGCCAGGGCTGGCTTTGGACTGTGATCCTCAGATCTCAGCTTCCTGAGTAGCTGGGATGACAGGCGGGAGCTACCAAGCACCTGGCCACTTCAATCTTTTCTTGAGACTCCTCCCCCCCAACACCACAGTCCCCTCTTCTGTAGTTTCCTTGCTTAAACCCGGGGTGCTAGCCATTCCTTGTAGGCCTTTCATCCCCTGCCTCACCATTCCACCAGAACACGCGAGTGGGTGCAACCCCCTCCCCCCAAATCTGGGAGACGCGAGTCCCGGCCTCGCCTGCTCTGCGAATAATGATGAGGCCTTGGCTGAATTCTGAAGATCGTGGCGGGGTGGGAGGGTGGAGCTGCAGTCTCTTTCCTGTGCCGTCTGTTCCCCGTGGATCTCGATGTTTCTGGGGACGGCATGTCTGAAATCCCCCATCATCTTTTCTGAGTGGGTGCTGGGCTTCACGGGTGCGTTGGGGTCTGGGTTGGCCACAGTCGGGGTTGGCACTGAGCGCTTGTGGTGCCTTGTGTGACTGGGTGATTTTTGTGGGTTTTTTTTTGAAGGCATGGCATGGGAGGGGGGTAGAATGAGGGGGGGAGGGGAAGAGAGAATGCTGGCCATCTTTTCCGAGCAGAGACACAACGAGGAGGGAAGTGGTTTCCTAGGAGATGGAGCTCTTCTTTATTTAAAGTTTTCCCACAGAAAAGATTTCTGTGCTGGCTTCTGTTCAGTCACCAGATGAGGGGGGGACGGCCTGGGAGGCCCCACTCTGCTCTGCTCTCCGTCAGGAGCCATTGAGGGTCGGCTGAGTCCCGCCCCATCCCCTTCCTTCCCCCTTCCCTTTCCCACAGCCATCTACTGACCAGCGATCCCACCGAAGGCGGTGGGGCTTGGCTTCCCAGGACTGAGAATCAGCACCTTGTTGGAGAGGGAGGAGGATTCTGTTTGCCTGAGTGCTTGTGATCAGTGTCTCAGCCAGTGGAAGGTGATAGGAGTCAAGACCTGGGTGAAAGCACATGGCGGCCACCGCCCTGCCCCAGGCCCCTGATTCCAGCATCTTCCTCAGCTCCAGGGGCGACCAGTCTTCCTCAAGGTTGAGCAAGGTCGATGCGGATAGCACTGGGATATTGCACAGTGGTGGCTCGGGTTCCTGGTGTGGATCCGGGGAGATCTGTGGGTCTGAGGCTGAGATCTGAGGATCAGGGTTCAAAGCCTGCCTGAGCAGGAAAGTCCGTGAGACTATTGCCAATGAGCCACCAGAAAACCAGGAGTGGCACTGTGGCTCAAGTGGTAGAGTGCCAGTCTTGAGCTGAAGAGCTCAGGGATAGCGCCTAGGCCCTGAGTTCAAGATCTATGACTGGCGCACGCACACACACACACACACACACACACACACACACACACACACACCAGAGTGGAATGGAAGGACCCATGCCATGGCTCAAGTCTCTAGAGCTCTAAGTTCACACAGGAGTGTGGGGTCGGAACACTTCTTGTCACTTGGTCCCACAAGCATGTCAATCCTGTAAGACAGCTGTTCTCCTCTCCATCTTTTGGTGGTCATGGGTCTTGAACTCAGGGCCTAGGCACTATCTCTGAGCTCTTCTGCTCAAAGCAGGCCCTCTACCAACTTAAGCCACAGTGCCACTTCTGGTTTTCTGGTAGTTTATTGGAGTCAAGAGTCTTACGGACAAGGGCTGGGAAGGTGGCTCAGTGGTAGAGCGCTTGCCTTGCATACATGAGGCCCTGGGTTCGATTCCTCAGCACCACATAAGCAAAAAGAAAAAAGCCGGAAGTGGTGCTGTGGCTCAAGTGGTAGAGCGCTAGCCTTGAGCTGAAGAGCTGAAGGACAGCGCCCAGGCCCAGAGTTCAGGCCCCACGACCGGACCCCCCCCCCCAAAATAAAAGAAAAAAGAAAAAAGCCGGAAGTGGTGTTGTGGCTCAAGTGGTAGAGCGCTAGCCTTGAGCTGAAGAACTGAGGGACGCACCCAGGCCCAGAGTTCAGGCCCTAAGACCGGGCCCCCCCAACCCCAAAAAAAGTCTTACGGACTTTCCTGTCTGGGCTGGCTTTGAACCGTGATCCTCAGATTTCAGCCTCCTGAGTAGCTGGGATGACAGGCATGAGTACCGGTGCCTGGCTTGTAGAATTCTTGCAAGGGCAGTGAGGAGCCGGGCAGCTGGCAGGGTCTGATCAGCACAGCCAATGACACCCGCAGCGATCGCCCGTCTTTGCTCCCATCCTCGCCCAATCAGTCGCTGTAGGCCTATTTAATTAAATCTACCAGTTGATCTGATCACAGGAAGGCTTCCTTGCTTATGGACACAGACACTTTAATCACTGGGAAGATATGCCCTACATTTAACGCGATGAATTGCCATTTTGATTCATATTAAGTCTCTGGTGAATCTGTGTAGTGTAGGTCACTTCTCCTGGATTCCTTCCACTCCACAGGGATCCAAAAACTCAATTAGTTGTCTTCGTTAGTTACTATCTCTTCTTCTCATTAACTAATGGCACGGGTCTCTTTCTGGGCCACCCAACACGTTATTTAACATTATTCTGTCTCAGATTCATACAAGGCATCAAAAGGTAGACAGGAGCCGTGGACGGGAACCGTGGACAGGAGCTGTGGACAGAATACATAGCTCAGCTACTCTCAGGTTGATTCCAGATGGTTCTATGTTGACACAAGTGTCAAAAGGGCAGATGGGCAGGGGCAGAGGGAAGATACCTGCAGTTTCGGTTATCCGTTTTCTATTGTTGCTTTAAGAAATCATCACAGCCTATTGCTGGTGGCTCCCACCTGTCATCCTAGCTACCCTGGAGGCTCAGATCTGAGGATCAACGTTTGAGGCCAGCCTGAGCCAGGGAAGTTTATGAGACTCTTATCTGCAAGGAACCACCAAAAATAAAAAATAAAAAAGGGCAGGTAGAGAGTTGTGGCTCAAGTGGTAGAGCGCCAGCCTTGAGCAGAAGAGCTGGGAAGTGCCCATGCCCTGAGTTCAAGCCCCACCACCGACAAAGAAAAAAAAGAAAAAAGATCATACACTGGGCCTCACTCTGCGTCTGGGAAGAACATCACCATTTCATGAGATCCTGATGAAGGTTTCCTGGGGTCAGGGGTCAGAAGCATCACAAAAGCTGCCCGTGTGTCCTCAGAGATTCACAGTGAACTTCCTCAGGCCAAAGGAAGTATCTAGTCCTGGGTGCTGGGTGCTATTTAACTGGGTTTCTCATATTTGATATTTTGAACTTTGTGTGTGTGTGTGTGTGTGTGTGTGTGTGTGTGTGTGTGTGTGTGTGTGTGTGTGTGTGTGTGTGTGTGTGTGTGTGTGTGTGTGTGCCAGTCCTCTGTCTTGAACTCAGGGTCTGGGCACTGTTCCTCAACTTTTGTGCTCAAGGCTGGCGCTTTACCACTTGAGCCACAGCTCCACTTCTGGCCTTTTGGTGGTTCATTGGAGATAAGGACTTTCCTGCTGAGCTTCTCACCACGATCCTCCGATCTCAGCCTCTTGAGTGGCTGGGATGAAGATACAGACTACAGGGCAGTTCTTGGTCTCGCTGGGCCAGCCTGGACTGAAGAAATCCATCCCTGGGGTTAGCAAATCCGTCCCTGGGGCCGGCCAGGGCCGCCTTGCTGTCCATCGTGTCCCCCCGCGGGTTTTCTTCATGTTCTCCGTGCTGGTGCACTGCGGCTGCCCGCTGTCCCCAGCTGTTCCCAGCTCTCAGCCGCCTTGCTGGGCGCTGGGCTTGGACGTGTTTGTCGAGGGCGTGTGTCCTGCTTTCTTGGCTGGTGACTTTTCTGACACAATAGCTCGGGCGCGCCCCGCTGCCTTCCATTCTCTGCAAACACGCATTCCAGCAGCGGCCTCCACAAAGGCGGCTCAGCGCCGGCCAGGCTCAGAGAGCAGGACTTAACTGGGCCTTTTCAGGATCGATGTGAGCTGGCCCCTCCCTCAGGGACAACAGGACAGGGGACAGACAGACTCGCCAGCCCTGTGAGTGGGTTCCATCAGCCCAGGGAAGGATTCTAAGAGGCCTTGTCTTGCCTTGCAATGGGGCTTCTTGGCTGGTTTGTGGCTGTTTGAACTGCACCGCATCAGGGAACATCCTAGTACTTGAGGCACAAAAGCCATGGGCCTTGAATGACCACAGGAAGGCCACTAAATTGTGCTCCACATCTTGGCACAATTGAGCCATGCTTAGTTAGGTCAAAACTTGGTCTATCAATCTCACAAAAGACCCAAGTGGATTTCCCATGTCTGTCTGTTTTTTTTCTCTTCCTTACTTTTCTCTCTCTTTTCCCCTTCCTTCCCCCCTTTCTCTTTGGTGCCACTCCTGGGGCTTGAACTCAGGGCCTGGGTGCTGTCCTTGAGCTTCTTTGGTTCAAGGCTGGTGCTCTACCACTTGAGCCATACCTCCACTTCCAACTTTTCTTGGTGGTTCATTGGAGAGCAGAGTCTCACGGACTTTCCTGCCTGAGCTGGCTTCCAACCACGATCCTCAGATCTCAGCCTCCTGAGTAGCTAGGATGACAGGTGTGAGCCACCAGCACCTGGCTCTATTCAGAGCTATTTTTATTTAATGCAACAGATTAGGCAAGTTAGGCGAAATAGTTAATATTCCGGAAGGATACAAAATCTCAAAAAAATTTTTTCAAGAAGAAATAGAAATCTAAATAGGTCTGAAATACATAGAGGTTGAATTAGTAATTAAAAATCTTCCTACAGTGCCACCCCAGTGCCAGCTGGCGTCAATAGTAAATTTTATCAGGCCTTCAGAAAAGATAACACCATGCTGAATAAACACGTTCAGGAGGAAGGACGGGCTTCGTTCAGCTTGACAGTGCTAGTGCCGACTCAAACCCAGATAAAGGGGGCACAGGACAAGGAGCCAAGGAAAATCTCTTCCCAGGAGTGTAGCAGCATCCTCTAAAACCAAAAACGTTCCAGAAAGTGAAATGAAAACCACAATGAAAAAAATCACTAAAGACGCATGGAAATGTTCACCGTCAGAAAGCCCCACGCTCTTATACACTGGAAAAATTAAAATTTTTAATTTTTTTTGTGCCTGTACTGGGACTTGAACTTGGGTCCTTTTAGCCTTCTATTATGACTGAATTTTAAAAAAAGTTACATACCTGTCATCCCAGCGACTCAGGAAGCTGAGATCTGAGGATCACAGTTCAAAGCCAGCCTGGGCAGGAAAAGTCCGGGAGACTCTTATCTCCAAGGAACTACCAACAAAACCCAAAGTGGAGCTGTGGCTCAAGTGGTAGAGTGCCAGCCTTGAATGAAAAAGCTCAGGCAATTTGATGCTAGTACACTAGACACATAGATGTAAATATGACAATGAAATCCCTATGTGCAATTAATTTATGCTAATCCAGAAGGAACAAAAGAAAGCAACTCATGTAACTGTGCCTTGCCTACGGCTATCATCGGAAAAGCATTTACTAGCATTCACTGATAATTATTACATGTGAAGTTGGAAATTAGCAATTTTTTCCTGTCATTCCTTCAGCATTTATGACTTGCATGGAAAACCTTTTGTTTCCATTGTTCACTATGTGGGGCATCCCCAGGGAGTAATGATTTATATAATGAATCATGGTCAATAATGGTCATTATTGATTTTTGCTTATACATTTATGTATATTTGGGGTATATGCTGGTCCTGAGGCTTGAACTCAGGGCCTGGGCGCTGTCTTTGAACTTTTTCACCCAAGGCTGGTGCTCTACCACTCGAACCACAGCTCCACTTCCGGCTTCTGGTGGTTCATTGGAGATCAGAATCTCATGGACTTTCCTGCCCGGGCTGGCTTTGAACCTTGATCCTCAGATCTCAGCCTCCTGAGTAGCTGGGATGACAGGCGTGAGCCACCAGTGCCTGGCCCAAGGATCATATTTTAATCATGATCCCTGGTGATCTCACCCTAGCTTTCCCCGCCCCCTTCTCTACCCTGCCCCAGCCCCAGCCCCTTTGCCTGGGTATTTTGAGAGTGATGCTGAGCACTTTGGAGATAAAGCTGAATGCAAGCGCAAGTTGAACTGGAAACTTGGGTTTAGTGAGATGTTATTTATGAAGCTCGAATCAGCTCCTTGGAGAGTTAGGTTGTTGGTAGCTTGCCCCAGGGAGAGAAAGACTTTCTGGTACAAGAACAAGTCACAATCGCCCTGTTCATCTCCTTGCTCTTTCTGGATGTGAAGCTGTGGGATAAACGGGTTAAAGTAGATTGCTGGCAACTGTGAAAGTGGAAGGAAGAAACCTGTTGAAATTGTTCTGGGAAGGGGAGAAAGAGTGTTAGAAGGGGTGGGACTGCAATATATTGATAATCTGTGTGGAAATGTACAATGAAACACCTGTAATACTAATACAAGTTAACACGTATGCATATATAGTATAGACATACAGAAAGAGACACTCTGTCCATGTATTGCATGTATGTGTGTACGTGTATATGCATGCATGTATGTATGTATGTATGTATCTATCTATCTGGCATTGCCTCTATCTATCTATCTATCTATCTATTTATCTATCTATCTATCTATCTATCTATCTATCTATCTATCTATCTGGCATTGCCTCTCTCAGTCCTCCGTGAGAATTTGTTTTTCTCAATAAGCATTGCTGGGGGATACAGTCAGACCCCTTGTCTCGTTAGAACACACTTTCCTTTGGGGCTGTGAGGAGGTGTGACAGGACATCATAATTTGCCACATCAAGGAATGGCGTTTCAGATTTGAAAACGCTGCCCGGCTCCTGACGTAGTTTTAATGAAAGGTCTGTGGTTCACAGGGGCCAAGTTGTTTGTAAAAAATGTGTAAAAGTAGCCGGGTGTCAGTGGCTCCCACCTGTCATCCTAGCTACACAGGAGGCTGAGATCTGGAGGACCGTGTCTGGAGTCCTGGCTGAGATCTGGAGGCTGAGCAAGGGGCCGCAAAGTCGGCTGGACACGGCCCCCCGTGGATGAAGCCGGGCCGCCATTCCGATTTTAAGGAGAAGCCGGGTCGCCATTCCGATTTTAAGGAGAAGTCTAGAACCGGCGGGCCGCGGTCCAGCTCGGCCCTGCACAGGAAGCCGGCGCAAAGCGGGCCGGGGCCTGGCCCGGCGACAGAGCGCCCGCCGGACAGACGGCCTGCGCGCCAACGAGCGGGTGTGAACGGCGTGAACAGGCGTGACAGGTGTGACCGCAGCTCGGGTGTCCGCGAGGCTGGCGTGGGTCTGCGGGGTGCCCCGGACCCTCATCCCGCTCCCACTTACCTCAGCCCGCACCGTCCCGGGGCTCGAACTCCGGGCCTCGAATTCCGGGCCCGCAGGCTGCGCTTTCCCTGATTTTCTTCCCTTTCCCCTCGAGGCTGGCGCTGCACCGCTTGAACCGCAGCTCCACTCCGGGCTTTGTGCTGGTTAGCTGGAACTCGGGAGAACCCCGCAGACCCCGCGGTCCGGGCTCCATACGGGCTCCGGGGGCGATGGCTGCGGCCCCCAGCCACGCCGAGGCTCCTCGACCGAGGCTCCTCGAAGGCGGGAACCGAGCCAAGCGCACGCCTGGCTGCCGGGCCACGGCCGCCGTATGCAAATTACCGCCTGTCAATCATGCCTCTCGACCTATCAGAGGCCCCCATGGAGGAGTTTAGCCAATCAGAGGCGCCCGGGCGCGGCCCCGCCCTCCTGAGGCCCCGCCCCCGGCCGGGCCCCGCCCCCGGCCCGGGCCCCTTCGTTCGCCTCAGCGGCCGGCAGGAGGCGCCGCCGACTCGGGGTTCGGCCTCGGGTATCCCCCAGTTCGACCCCGTGCCCGGCGCCCGACGTGGGCCGCCGCCCCCGCCAGGGTGCTCGCGATCCGGCGGGGCGGAGGCGGGGGCGCAGGCCCGCGGGGAGGGGGCACGCGCCTGCGTGTGCTGTGTGTGCGTGTGCGCGTGCACGACCCGTCTCGGGGGGTGTGAACCCCAAATCCAGCCCTGGCCCGGCCACCTGTGCGGTCCCGGGGCGCTGCCGTGCCGGCAGGGCTCCTCCCACAGGGCTCCGGACGCCGACCGACCGACTGAGGTAAACCTGCTGCGGGAGGGAGGGGGCCCGACCCCCGACCCTTGACCCCGACCCCCGCCCGCGCCCACGGAGCCGCGGTGAGCGCCCGGCGTCGGGCCCGCGGGGGGCGGGGCTGGGCTGCGGGGACCCCGGGCTCGCCGTCCATCTCTGCGGGTTTTGGGGGTCGAGGGGACCCCCGGGGGGGGACTCGTCGTGGTTCTCTGCGGGTTTGGGGGGCGGGGGCCGGGGCTGGGCCGTGGGGACCCCCCTCCCCTCCTCCCGGGTCCGGCGCGGGGCTCGCGTGGCAGGTGAAGCCCGCGAGGACGCGCGCGCGCGCGGAGGGGGCGGGGCAGCGCGCGAGGGGGACGGCGGCGGGGGCGCGCGCGGGGGGCGGCGGGGCAGTGCGCGTGCGCGGAGGGGGGGGGTGTGAGACGGCGGCGGGGGCGCGCGCGGGGGGGGCACGGCGGGGGCGCGCGGAGCTGAGCGTGCGCGCGTGCGCGGGGGCGTGCGTCCGCCCGAGCCAGCGCGCGCCCTGCGAGCGGAGCCCCGGGTGCGGCGCGGGCACCGGCAGCGCCGTCGGCACGAGCCGGGGTGGGAGGAGGAGGAGGAAGGAGCGGAGGCAGGAGGAGAAGGAGGAAGGAGAGGAGGAGGAGGAGGAGGAGGCCCCGCCGCCGCCCGCGCAGCCATGGTCCGGGCGCCCCCGACCTGTCAGCCCCGCGGCCCGGGGCTTCGGCCGCACCGGCCGGCGCGTTCCCAGTGTGAGTGACTGCCGGTGCGCGCCCGCGCGTGCGCGTGCTCGCGCGCGCGCCCCCGCCCTCCGCCCCCCTCGGGTCGCCCGTCCCGGCGCTGCCCGGCGGGGCCCGGCCAGACCTCCCCGGAATTATTTATAGCGCGGGGCGGCGGTTTCCAGCGCCCCCCCCCACCGGGGTGCGGGGCGGCGGTTTCCAGCCCCCCCTTACACACACACACACACTCGGGGTGCGGGGCTCCCCCTCCCCTGCCACCCACTCCGGATCTCTCCCGGAGCGCGCTCCCCTCCCCTCGCCGCCCCCCTCCGCCCTGACCCCCGCTTCTCTCTCTCTCTCTCCCCCCCCCCCCCAGGAAGGGGCGGCCGCGGGCTCAGCCATGCTCCGCCGCCGCCGGGGGACACAGCCGGCGCCCCGCTGCTCCGCCCCGAGCCTCCGCCGCTGAGCCTCCGCGAGGAAGAGGAGGGCGAGGAGGAAGAAGAGCCGGGCGCGGAGCCCCAGCGACCGCGGGAGCCCCACCGAGCGGGCCGCGGGGGGGGGGGGGACCGGGGCCACCGACAGACCGACCGACCGGACCGCCCGCCCGCCCGCCCGCCCGCCGCCCATGCTGGGGCCGCCCCGCCGCGCCCCGCACCCCCTGGCCCGCGCCCCCGGACCCCGCGCCCCGGCCGCGTCTGCGCTCCGGGGCCGGATTTCCACGCGAGCTCCCCGGCTCCCTCCCAGGTGGATATGACAGCCAGCACCCGAGGCCGGAGCCACCCACCATGCTGGCCGCTGCCCTGACCGGCCCGGCTACAGGTTCGGCTCTTACCCACCCAGGTGAGCCCCGCGCCGGCCGTGCCCCCCCTGCCACCCCGCTCCTCACCGGGGGCGAGGGGCTCCCCGCACCCCCGTCCCCACCCCGGACCACACACACACACAAAAGGGGTCTCTACCATTCATTCCCTTCAAGTGGATTTTTATTCATTTATTTTTGGGTAGCTCCCCCCCAAAAAAAGGATCTGAAAAATAATGCTTTTTTGGGGGGTGGGGAAGACTTCTTACAAAGAAGGAGGCCTCTTTCCCCTTCATCATCAAACAGGTTTTTTTTGGGGGGTCCTGGGAGGGGGCAGGCGGGAGGGTGGGTGGGTGTCTGGGTGAATGATGATTTTCTAGTTAAATGCCATTTTCTTCACCCGGAGCTCCAGCTATCTAGATCCCCCCCCCCCCACTTCTCCCCTTGTGCCTAATGTCTCCACCCCCACCCCCACACCCCCATCTCCTGGCTCCATCTTTCCACCCCATCCTAATGATCTTCTCCACCCTTACATTAAAAATCAGGAGGGAGGATTACAGCCAGGGTCGCTGCGGCCATCCCGAGGGCGGACCGCTGGGCCCGCGCTGCCTCCCGTCCCCGGAGGCCCGGTCGCCCAGGGGCCCAGGCTGGCTGGAGAGGCAGGATTGCCAGGTTCCCCCCTCCCCGGGGGGGGGGGCACTGAGGGAGACCTTAAAATCCTGAGCTCGGCAAGGAGGGACTGTGTCTGTAATCCGCTTTTTCATTTGGATTTTTTTTGGGGGGGAGATTTCTTTATTTCTTTATGTTTTTCAATCATCCTCCACGCCAAGTGTTCTCTCTCTGAGCTGTAAATTTCTCCTGTGTCTACACATCTATTTATACCCACACATTCCTCTCCCCTCCCCCCGTCCCCCCCTTTTTTGGGGGGCAAACTGCTGGAGCTCCGCGGTTGCAAATGGCTATCTCTCCCTGAGTTCAAAACGCCGAGCGTGTGGGAAGGGAGTCCACACGTGAGGGAGCTTTTGTGCTGAACAAAGGGATGGTACTGACCCCGCACGTGTGTGTGTGTGTGTGTGTGTGTGTGTGTGTGTGTCTTACCAGCCCTGAAAATCGCATGGATACTTCCATTTCCCCCACCTCCCCCTCTCATCCATTTTCACAATATGGCAAAATGTGGGTTAGGCAGCATTTTAATGTGTGTGTGCATGTGTGTGTGTGGGGGGGGAGGAGAGCGGAAGAAATGGTAAAGACTTAGTGAAATGATTCTTCTGTGAGCCACTTGGGCAAGCCAAGGTAACTCCTGAGGGCAAAACAAGATGGGATCACGACCCGGCTTGGGGGGGGGCGGCAGCTGGAGCGTCCGTTCTTCCCGGGCCCACCTTCCTGCCTCGCTCAACAGACAGCTGCAAACTCGGGGAACAGGCACACAGCAGCCTGAGCTTGGGATCAAGGTCTGGACGGAATCTAGAGCAGAATCATCAATAATGCTTTCCCGATAGCTCATCCCCTTCTTTATGTGTGTTGCTTATTTTCCCCTCTCTGGTCTTAAAAAAGCGAAGCAGCAATGCTTTGGAACCATTGAGATGGAGGGGCAGCGGAAGGCGCTCGTCCCACCCTCTACTAGATGATTATTTAAAAAAAAAAGAAAGAATTGGCCAGAAAGGGTGGATGGATGTCAGCCAGATGCCCTGTCGTCCTCTCTTGCTTCAGAGTGTGTGTGTGTGAGACTCCAGTCTGTGCCCGAGGTGTCTCTGAGTGAGAGGTTCGAGTCCCACCGCATCCACACATCCCCGAGGTGCACCTTGGAGGTCCCTCAGCTGGCTTCCCCACCTGCTTGCTCCAGGAAGGGGGTGGGGTGGGAGAACTCTTCATCTTACTTCAGACTAGCTCAGAGGCAGGGGTGAGGCGGGCCATGATTGCAGGTGGAGTTGGCAGGCGAGTACCTTTGGGTCTCCCAGTGCTTGGTGTGGAGTGGGTTGGGGCGATGGCGGGGTCTCAGCCCCCCCCTCCCCACTCACCCAGTGGGACAAAGCCAGGTTTCCGGCTGTCATGCGTGGGCCCGGGGACCCACCAGCAATGGGGAGGGAGGGGTGACAGAAGGTGGGTGCAGAGGAAGAGAAGAGAAAGGGCGTGAGGAGGCTGTGGAGGGGAAGGACCCGAGTGGGGGTGAGGGGTTCTGACTGGCAAGGCCTCTGGGGGAGTGGCCACAGGTGGGCCGTTGCGAGGTGGGGGGAACCCCCAAGGCGAGGGGTCGGGGTGAGGGGGGAGCCTTTGTTCTCCTCTCCTCCTGGCTGCATGAATTGCCGGTCGGGTTGGCTTTTTGTCTCCTCCTGCCCCCTCCCCCCCGGCATGCGTGACGCGGTTGCTGGTGGGAGCAAGAGCAGCTTTAATAGCAACGGAGGAGCACGCGTGGTATGCAATTAAGACAAGAAATTAATAGGAAACCAAGACTTCCCAGGAAGGCTCAGTGGTGCTGCGAAGCGAGGAGGCCCAGCCCCCCTGGGGGCCGTGTTTCTGGGGTGCCGAGCTGGGGTCCCCGCATGGGGACGGCCGCCCGTGGGCTCCGGCCTGCCTCCTCTTCTCACTCATTGGCCCTGGCTCGAGGAAGCCTGTCTTGTCTGCAGAGTCTGCCTCTGCTACTGGGTGATTTTTTTCTTAGGGGTGATGCAGCAGGCAGAGGAGTAAGTGAGGATAAATGGCAGGAGAGGGAAGGGAGGAGAAAAATCCCTCTCGAAAAATCACCCTCTCTGCACCCTCTCTTTTTTTTTTTGGCTTGAACTCTGGGCCTGGGCGCTGTCCCTGAGCGCTTGAGCTCAAGGTGAGCGCTCTACCACTTGAGCCACAGTGCCACTACCTCCAGCCTTTTCCCAGTAATATATTGGAGACAAGAGACTCACAGACTTTCCCACCCGGGCTGGCTTTGAACCTCGATCCTCAGATCTCAGTCCCCGGTGTAGCTTGGATGACAGGTGTGAGCCGCTGGTGCCTGGCTTCTTTCTCCTCCTTCTTTTATTTTAGTCTGGTTGAGAAGAGCGCCTCCTACAGGAGGAGGAGGGGACTGTAGGGTCTTGCCTCTAGAAAGATGGCGGCAGATTCTTGCTGGTCCTCTTGGCTTTTGGCCTCGTGGCCCCCGTGGGTAGGGCCTGGTGCAGGGGAGGCCGGGTGGGGAACGGCACCCGGGCTGAAATCAGCAGATGGAGGAAGTGATCTTCGGCAGGGAGAAGCGGGCTGAGTGGATCTGGCTCTCGGCATGTTTTTTATATCATAAGACATCTTTCCAGATCCTTCTCCGCTGGATTTGGGGATGGGGGCGGGAGAGGACAGGGAAGATGATGATGGCATTTGATGTTTCGCTGTTCAAGAATCGACTGACGATGACATCTGCGCTCGCCTCTGTGGGCTGACGTCCCTTCAGTTGTCAGAGGACGGGGCAGGGAGAACTGGCCGCGTGTCTGTGTGTGGTTGGGCGTGGTGGTTCCAAGCTAGTATGCTTCTCTTTCCTTTCTCCGTTTTGAACTTGAACTTGAACTTGGTCCCTGACCCTATTGGCTGGCACTCTATCAACGGAGCCACGCCTCCTCCCCGCCCCTTCCCTCTGCAGTTCCTCTTTTGAACTACAAAGATGGAGGTTGACCCAAGGGGGTGGGGTGTGGATGGTCTTGGCCAGGCACGGCTCTTCTGTTTTGTTTTGTTCTTCAGCCTCATCCTCCAAGCTTCCCTGACAATTCTAGAAAGTTCTCCTCACAGTTGACTCCCATTTCCCCTTCTCTGACACTGGGTGTGCACAGCTCCAACCTCGTGGAGTCCCTCCACCCCCCTCCCCCGCCCTCTCTGTAAATAAATAGAGATCAAAAGGGGAGTTATGGGTCTAATGAATTGTTCACATTTTATTAGAGTGGATCTCCTCTTTCAACCGCAGGGGATTCTCCAGAGACAGGAGATTAGTGGTGGGATTGATGGCCTCTTCCAGAAGGCCAGGGCTGGGCCGGCAGCAGGCAGTCCGGAGAGGGGTGGGCTTCAGGGCCTGCCCAGGCCCTGGCCATGGCACAAAACCCATTGGGTGCCTTAGCCCCGGGGGGGGGCAGGGATGGGAGAGTGGTGGTGTGAGCTGGAAGGGCGCGCTTGTGTTCGGATGTCCATGTTCCTCCCAGGTTAGTGGCCTTGTGGCCTTTCTCCGGGCCTTCTTGAAGCCACCGGTACCTGCTCAGGTACCGGGTGTACTTGGTGCCCCGAAATTCTTTTCACGCACCCGGCTGGAGAAGGGGAAGCGTGTGAACTTCTCCAGGGCGGGGAGAGAGATTTCAGTTCAGCACTTGTATTTAACATTGTTGAGTGACTAGTAGCACCTAATGAAATACACACGTGTGGACTGAGTGAATGAATGAATGAGTTAATGAAGCTGGGGGCGGGGGTTGTCTGGTCTGGTGGATTAGAGGAAACCGGGAACGTCCAGCTCTGACCTGCTAGAAAGATGTCCACTGCCGGCTTCTCATTTAAGAGATGGGGGAAACTGAGGCCCAGGGTCTCCAGTTTGATTTGCCTCAGGGCTGGGGGCTCCTCAGTACCCATGTCCGGTGCCCTGCACCACTGACAGGAAGGAGACCGGGAGGAGCTGTGGGTGGATTTCAGGTGGCCCCTTGTGCAGAGGCTCTGGGCGGCGCAGGCACAGCGCACACTCTGGCCTGGGGTGTGGCCTGGCGTTCTGCGGCTCTGAGAAGTGCCCAGGTCATGCCAGAGTTGCTGTACTGGAATCACAGGGCCAAACCACCACCATATCCACCCCTCTGGGCACAGCAGTCTGGCATAGACTCGAATATTGGGATCTTCAGAGCCTCAGCCTTGTGCTTGCACACATCAGCTGTCGGCCTGTAGATTGAAGTTCTCCCGTCTCCATGCTGTGTTCATTCTTTGGTCTTCTGCTTCTGTTTCTATCTTCTGTGTTCTCTGGGTCTTTCTCTTAACGGGTGATTTGCCTTCTTATTTTTTCTTTGGGTCCCCCCCCCCCCCGCTGTAACTGATCTTATTTGATATCTTGGCGTCTTTTCTCTTTCACATTGTCTTCTTTTATTTATTTAGATTTTTTTTTTGGTGCTAGTTGTGGGGCTTGAGCGCTGCCCCTGAGTTTTTTAAATTTTTAATTAATTAATTAATTTTGGTTTTGCTCAAAGCTGGCGGCTCTGCCTCTTGAGTCACACCTCCACCTCTGGCTTTTTGGTCTCACAGACCTTCCTGGACTAGGCTGGCTTTGAATGTTGACCCTCAGATCTCAGCCTCCTGAGTGGCTGGGATTGCAGGTGTGAGCCACTGGTGCCCAGCTCCTGTCTTTTCTAAGTGTGTGTGTGTGTGTGTGTGTGTGTGTGTGTGTGTGATTTCTCTATTCAGCTATTCAATAAATACCTGCTACAGACAGATCTGCCAAACACGGGGTGACCACTGGGGCTGGACTCTGTTCTCTGCCTTCTAGTACTGTGGGAACAGAGTGCTTGGAGACCAGCTCAGGGCCGAGTGAGATATCTCGGGAAGAGGGTGTGGGGAGAGAGGGATAGTCCATATTACAATTAATTTTTTTATTGTGACGATAAAGGTGACGTGCAGAAGGGTGACAGTGACATCAGTCGGGTCGTGAGTGCATTTCTCTGTGGACCATGTCTCCCCTTCCCTTGCTCTCTCCCCCAGATTGTCCCTCCCGTCCCCACCCACGAGTGGTAGAGTTCATTCTCCACGTGGTGTCCAGTGAGGACCACGGCTGCCTTTGTTCACCCTTGTCCCCTCATTTCTGTGCCCCCCCTTCCTTTTTTGTTGTTGGTTGTTTTCTGGTGCAGATCCTGGGGCTTGAACTCAGGACCTGGATTCTGTCTTTTTGCTCAAGGCTAGTGCGTTATCATTTGAGCCACAGCCTCACTTCTGGCTTTTTGCTGGTCCCTTGGAGACGAGTCTCACAGAGGTTTTCTATCTAGGCTGGCTTTGACCCACGATCCTCCTGTCTCAGCCTTCTGAGCAGCTCGGGTGACAGGCCAGAGCCACGGGCCCCCAGCCCATATTTCAGTTTTTCCCTGAAGGATGAATTGCAGGAAAGGAGGAGAGAGTGGTTTCAGGAGGAGGAGGAAGGACACAGGGAGAAGGAGCTGGTGGGGGCCCAGCCCTCCGTGTTCTGCACCCCCACTGAGGGAGACACGTAACGCAGGGCACGCGTGTATTCTCTGGCCAGCGGGAAGGGGGCCGGCTCCTTGATCTAGCTGCACCCAAGCTGTCCAGCCGAGGGGCTAGCGAAGGACGCACGAAGCGAGCTTCCTCCCTGGCCACTGGCTTTCTTGCTGGCCAGGAGGAAGAAAGGGAAGCTGCTGGTTGACTCTCGGCCAAGGACAGAGCTGGATGGGGGCCCAGGCCCGGCTGCTCGCAGCGAGGGGCCGGCCCGGGCCCGTGTGTTTCTGGAGTGGCAAAGACAGCGCCATGCACACACTGGCCGCTTTCACAGGGGGTGCAGAGCAGGCCGGGTGAGGGGTGTGGGGGGGATTGGGCAGAAGGGGGGCGCCCAGGACAGCCCCTGGGCGTGGCCCGATCCTGTAGCACTTCCTCCCTCACTGTGGACAGGGGAAGGGGCGGGGGAGACCCCACGCACCGCATCACCCAGCCCCTGGGGTTGTGGTTTGGACAGACGCCGCCCCCAAATTGATTTTTCACCTTCCAATCTCCACGCTGTGGTTTGCATTCAGAAAGACAATTCACAAAAACGAACCGAGGCTCTGCTGAAGATGCGCTCACTTGCTCTCTCATTCGCGCTCTCTCTCTCTCTCTCTCTCTCTCTCTCTCTCTCTCTCTCTCTCTCTCTCTCTCTCTCTCGCTGGGTGGGTGCTTCCCCCCTCTATCTGGGCACCCAGCCCTTTTCACTTTAGCTGCTTTTATTCAGGGAGGGGGCCTCAGACAGTGATCTTCCCATGTATACCTTTGGCATAGCTGGGATTACAGGCGCAAGCTCTCATACCCGGCCTTCAGCCTGAAGGCCAGATGCAGTACTCTGGGGCTGGAACTGTTGGGGATGAATTTCTAGGGGCCTCTGAAGGGCAGCCCTGGAGGCAGAGGCACAAGACTCTGCCTTTGAGGCCAGAGCAGGAGGGGAACTGAGGAGAGGCCAAGGTGGATCTATAGATGTCAGGCCTGGCTGGGGGTGGGAGGCGGACATGGTGGGCAGAATGCTTCACTGGACTTCCGGGTGTTGTAAGGGGGTGGGAGAGAGTTGTAGGTGAGAGCTTCCTTGAACTAGAGCCACAGCTCTACTTCCCACCTCTCTGCTGGCTCATTGGAGATAAAAGCACTTCCCTCCTCCCATCTTCTGGGGCCCCATCGGGTCATACGGATGTCAAAATAGAGGTTGGTGGAAGAGTAAAGAGGTGAAGGAGGAAGAATGAGGAGGAGAAGGAGAGGAAGAATGAGGAGAAAAAGAAAAGAGGAGGAGGAATGAGGAGGAGGAAGAGCAAGGAGGAGGAGGAGGAAGCATTAAGAGACACCTTTGCTGGCCTGACTGTGGCTTTAATCACTGATGGTTAGCCTGGCTGGTTTTGTCGTTTTTGCACAACCACCTTTTTTGGCTTCCTCCTTTCTCTGTTTTAAAATAAATGGGAACCCAGATGTACAGAGGTAGGAAAAAGAAAAAAAAAACCAATCAAGATCAAGATTTATGGATCTGTGTTCCTGAACAAAGCCCGGTGCGTTCATTTATTTATCTAGTTCTTTTCTGTTGTCTTTCTTCTGGATGCCTGTTGGTGGAGGTGGGCTCGGGAGGAGCGGTAGTGAGTGTAATCTGGGTTTTCGGGGGGTTGGTGTGTGTGGTGGGCTCCACAATATTCAGGGAAATCAAGCCAAACCCCATGGATCTGTGTTTTCAGACCTGGGCTGGTGGGTTCCACCTAGGCAGGGACAGTGATCACAGACGGACTGAGTGACCAGGGCTGGGAGTTCCTACCAGGCAGGCCAGGTGTACCTCTGGAGTGTCAGAATGGGACCCTTGGTTGTGTGTGTGTGTGTGTGTGTGTGTGTGTGTGTGTGTGTGTGTGTGTGTGTGTGTGTGTGTGTGTGTGTGTGTGTGTGTGTGTTCTCCTTGTTAGAAACTCCAGGAATTGTGGCTGAAACTCAAAGGTCCCTGTCTGCTTTGATTTGCATCCATCTCTGCTGGAAATGACTTGAGAACAATTCCACTTTGGCCTACCTAGGATTCTGGGCCGCAGGTGCCCTATCATAGGGAGGGGTACGTAGAATCTACTGGAGTGAGATGGAGACTAGACTTGAAGGGAGGGAAGGCCTTGCCGGTCTAGCTGTAGTCATGTAGGAGGAGGGCTGACCCATGGCACCTGTGTTGGTCATTCGGCCTTCATCTAGCTTCATCCTTCATCCTCCAACTCCACTTCAAAGCTCTTCTCTCCTCCAGTTGCACCCCAAAGGGGCTGTCCACTGCAATTCTCGATTGTTCTCCGCAGCTGGAAATAAGCTCTGAGCATGTCTGTCCTCGAACTCCTGTCCTCGTCTGTGTTCCTAGCATTTTTCCTAAGTGGTTCTGGGGTCAGGTTTTATGAGCGTTTTTCACCCCTTCGTCATCCCAGTTCCTCTCTCTGTCCTTCTGTTTTCTGGAACAAACACGATCTTACTTCCTTAATCTTCCCAGCCTCTTATTTATTTAGTTGGTCATGGGGCTTGAACTCAGGGCCTGGGCGCTGTCCCTGAGCTAGCACTCTACCACTTGAGTCACAGCACCACTTCTGGTTTTCGAGTGGTTCATTGGAAATAAGAGTCTCACAGGGACTTTCTTGCGCAGGCTGGCTTCGAACGATGATCCTCAGACCTCAGCCTTCTGAGTAGCTAGGATCACAGGCATGAGCCATCGGCGCCCAGCTGTTTTCTTTTAAAATTTATTCTGTGCCTATTTACAAAGGTGCTTTACAAAGGTGCTTTGGTTTCAAGAAGAAAAACCCCCAGAAGGTTACTTCTGAAACACACCCGATCCTTTCAAGAACCTTCTCCTGGAGTCTGTTTTGCCAGTGAATCTACATTTATTTACAGAAAGCGAGATGAGAGCAGTTAAGGAAAGACACAAGTAGGTTTCTAGAATGAGGGAGCTTGAGATCATTAGTGGTTTTGAAAAAATAAAAAAATAAAGGGTGGGGTGAAGGCGCTACAGGCCTTTGGTGTGACTCTGACTAGGATAGTCTCCCGTTGGTACTTGTGACTGGTCTCTGCTGGTGGTGACTTCCGGCAGCTACGGTGCTGATGGGATGGATGTCCTTGGAGGCTCGTGGCTGGCCCGTGGCGTTCTGTGTCAGGTTCACACGTGGAGGCCTCAGGAGACTGGCCTTGTGTGATTCTCGCTGCCCCTCAGAGGCACAGAGGCAGGGGCTGCAGAACTCGGGGTGGCACGGATACCACCCAGGTTTCCGAGTAGGTCTCCTGAGAGTCGAGCTCCTGGTGCGTGGCCCACTGGGGGTGGAAGGCACGGTTCACGTTGTAAGCGAAGGAACTCCTTAGCCGCACTGGCTTTCGGACGTCCTCCAAAGTGCGCTTCTAGAGCCTTCTCTCTTCCCACATCACACAAGGCTGATTTGGTTCGAATGAATGACTAGAATTCCTGCAAAATAGCCCATTTCTTGATGTACTTTGTGGAGGACAAGAGGGCGGGAAAGGCCTGGCACTTGCCACGCGCGTGGTGATCCCGTTTCCCACAAGGCTGAGTTCTGGCCGCTGTCCTCTCCACCTTCCCCTTTCCTGCTGTACATACGTCCCCAGCGCCCCCCTGTGCATCTGGGAGGCCGTCTACTCTCCTGCGCCTGCCTCTACCTGCATTCTGTCCGTGAACTCGGACTCTGTGTGGAGACTGACCGTGATCCTCCCCACTCAAGAACGGCCGGCAGGAGTGCTGCTTCAGTGATGGGTTTTTTAATCATTGTTGCTTTCAAAGGAACTTTCCAGAAAGGATGTGAAGCCAGGTGTGGTCGCTTTCTCCTATCATTCTAGCTACTCCTGAGGCAGAGATTGGGAGGATTGAGGTTCTAGATCAGCTAGGGTAAAAAATTCAGGAGAAGCCAGGTGCCAATCGCTCCTGCCTGGAACCCCAGTTTCTCTGAAATTTGAGGATTGAGGTTCAAAGCCAGCCCAGGCATAAAAGTCCACGAGACTCTTATTTCCAATGAACCACCAGAAAATCAGAAATGGAGCTGGGCTCAAGTGGTATAACACTAGGCCTCTAGCAAAAGAGCTAAGGGACAGTGCCTAGGCCCTGAGTTCAAGGCACACAACTGACCCCTTCCCCCCTCCACCCCCCCCAAAAAAAAAGTTCAGGAGACTTCATCTCAATGGAAAAAAGCTGGGCCTGGGCGTTCATGCCTGCCATTCCAGCAATAGAGAGAAGTATACCTAGAAAGATTGCCACCCAGGTGTCATGGAGGAAAACGTGAGACCTCATCTCAACAAATACGCATGCGTGCACACACTAAGGCTTTGCTTTTGTTTCAGATATCTATCATGCCCACTATCGTCTCAGAAGATGGCTTGAGATAAGCTAAGCGTATAATAGTTCTGCTCTTATTCTCCTATTGAGAGAATAGGACATCACGAAGTGCCCAGGTCCTTAGAATGACCATCTGAATGCTTTTCAACAGCTTTGCATTAACCCGAGGCAAGGAGGGGGAGGCAGGGAGCCCTGTGGTAGCCCGGGGTGTGGGGAGGGTGGTAGATGAGGCTCAGTGGTGTGTCATCTGCTTCTTGTCTTTTGCTGGTCCTGGGGCTTGAACTCAAGGCCCGGGTGCTGTCCCTGAGCTCTTTCACTCAAGGCTGGCGCTCTACCACTTTGAATCACAGCACCACTTCCAGTTTTCTGGTGGTTCATTGGAGATCAGAGTGGCATGGTTTTTCTTGCCTGGGCTGGCTTTGAACCTCGATCCTCAGATCTCAGCCTTCTGAGTAGCTGGGATCACAGGTGTGTGGTGCCCGGCGGGGCTCCACGCTCTGAAGCCCTTTGTTCTTCAGGTGTATCGTCAGTGTTTAGGGTGACTCACAGTGGGAGATTGGAAGGAATACATGTGTTCCCTGTCCTGCATAATGAGAGAGTGGGGAAATGGGAGAGGGTGCGTGGCTGAACTTGAGGGATGTCTGGGACTGTGGGTTGGTGTGAACATCTGTGGCCCTTGTTCCCCTGGTGTGGTCATTTGCTGAACCCAGGACAGGCTTAGAAGCGGTGGTTCTTCAGCAGTGCAGAGGGCGAAGTGGGTTGTATTTTCAGAACTTGTACTTCATTATAGTTATCACCATTAGAATGGTTTCTTTTTTATTGGTTGTGGGGCTTGAACTCAAGGCCTGGGTGCTGTCCCTGAGCAAACTTCAGGCTAGTGCGCCATTCTGGTTTTCTGGTGGTTCATTGGAGATAAGAGTCTCATAGACTTTCCTGCCTGGGCTGGCTTTGAACCATGATCCTCTAGATCTCAGCCTCCTGAGTAGCCGGGCAGGCGTGAGCACGGGTGCCGTCTCAACTGACACTGGAGTTCTTCACTGTTCTCCTGGCCTCTGTCCCCTCTGTCCTTTCTTACTGTGTCATCCCATGCTGGCAGATGGAGGAGACTCGGGAGCCGGGCTCTCAGGGTTCATGCTCTGGCCCTTACGAGTCCACTGGGAAAAGGGCTTTGCTTCTCTGCGATCCAGGATTTCTTATCTATCAAGTGGGGGTGTCTGTGACACTGGCTGCCGGAGTGGCTGTGAGACGCAGGCAGTCATTTCTCTCTGATCCTCGATGGCGCTTGCTGTCACCACCCCAGCGGGCAGCCTCGCAGCAGTGTGGGGCCCAGGGCCACCTGGCATGGCGGAAGCCAGCTTGCCTAGTCCCGTGCCAGCTATCTGGGGTCCTTTCCATATCAGAAGGTGGGTCCCAGGATTAGACCAATGCTGACTTCTCTGAGAGTCTCATCATCAAAACATACCAGGCAAGAGAAGGAAAAAATAGAATAAAATAAAGGCCAAGCCAGGCACTGGTGGCACATGCCTGTCATCCCAGCTACTCAGGAGGAAGCTGAGATCTGAGGATCAGGGTTCGAAACCAGCCTGGGCAGGAAAGTCCATGAGACTCTGATCTCCCATGAACCACCAGAAAACCAAAAGTGGAGCTGTGGCTCAAAGTGGTAGAGCACTACTAGCCTTGAGGCCCTGAGTTCAAGTCCTAGGACTGGCGCGCGCACACACACACACACACACACACACACACACACACACACACACACACACACACACACACACACACACACACACACACACACACACACACACGGCAGGGATTCTGGACATGAATTCTTACCTACATTTTACAGATGAGGAAACCAAGGTGCCAAATTCTCCCCTGTGTGCCCCGGATAGCGCAGCCAGGAAGGAGAAGGAGCTGAGACTCAAGTTGCAGGCCGTCTGGATCTCAGGCCCTGGGCTCATCCTGCCCGGCCTGCGTCTCGGGCTGGCTTAGGAGAAGCAGCTTGGGAGCGGGAAGGAGAAGGCTTAGAGGTCACCCAGTGAGCTAAGGAAATGTGACATGACCATCTCCTCCCACGGGAAAACTCCTTTGGTTTTTCCATCCAACACTTGTATAAGACAGGATTAAAAATTGTTGTTTTCTATCATATTTAGAAAAGATGATTGGGAAACTAAGAAAAAAGTTAGAATTTTATATCAGCAACTGAAGAAAGGTAAAGTGCTAGGGTGGTCTCCATGACAGTAAGGGGTGAACTGTCTTTAATGTCTCAGAGACACAAGTGGGGAACTGGACCCAGGGGCTCACTCCTGTCATCCCAGCAACTCAGAAGGCTGAGATCTGAGGATCATAGGTTCAAAGCCAGTCTAGCCTGAACAGAAAAGTCCATGAGACTCTTATCTCCAGTGAACCACCAAAAAGCCAGAAGTAGAGCTCTGGTTCAAATGGTAGAGCTCCAGTTGGGAGTAAAAAAAAAGCTTTAGGAACAGCATCCAGGCCTTGAGTTCAAGCCCTTAGGACTGGTACACGTCCATGTGTGTACATGCACACACATGCACACCATGAACTATAAATTAGGGACTGGTGGCTCACACAATATCACATGTTGAGAGCGCATAATTTGTATTGGAGCGTGAGTTTGAGAACACAGAGCTTATTTCACAGTAGGATTTTTAACACATGAATTGTAAGGAAAATAATAAACAGCTTTGGGCTCAATGAGGGATTCCAGAATGCCTTTAACACATCAGCAGACACACTACAGGCCTAATGCTTGCCTGGTGCAAATATCACCCAGGTTTCAAACGACAGCTGAGGGCCAGTTTATCTATCATCTGTTTAGGAAGAGATGGTATCTGGGAATCACCAAGTTACAAACACAAATATTGGAAAAATACTGAAGCAGATAGTTCTCCATACCTTGGAGACACTAGGACATGGTAGCCCTTGCATTACTTTTCTAAGCCGGCTGTCAGTGTCACGCCTGTCATCCCAGCTACTCAGGAGGCTGAGATCTGAGGATCAGGGTTTAAGGCCAGTCCAGGAGGAAAAGTCCATGAGACTCTTATCTCCAATAAACCACTCAGAAAACCGGAAGTGGCGCTGTGGCTCAAGTGGTAGCGTGCTAGCCTTGAGTGAAAGAGCTCAGGGACAGCATCCAGGCCCTGAGTTCAAGCCCCAGGACCTGTACAACAAATGGCTTTCTAAAGAGCAAGTCCTGTTGTGCCTGTGACTCTGTAGGGAGGGCCAGCTCAGCAGGCTGCAGGGGACGTGTGTGTGTGTGTGTGTGTGTGTGTGTGTGTGTGTCTGTCTGTGTCTGTGTCTGTCTGTGTCTGTCTGTGTCTGTGTGTGTGTCTGTGTGGCTTCTCACTTCCGCCTGGAGTTCTGAGACACATCTACACTTGGTTAACAGATTTGAAAACAAAGAAACAAACAACAACATTGAGTCTTTATCCCAGAAAAATACACTTTTGTGCAGACTTCCAAAATCTTCCTTTCCTCCCTCCTTCCTTCTCCTCTTCTCCCTCCCCGTCTTCTCCTCTGTGTGCCAGTACTGGGGCTTGAACTCAGGGCCCTAGGTGCTTACTTGGCTTTTTTTAGTCAAGGCTGGTGCTCTACCTCTTAAGCCACAGCTCCACTTCTGGCTTTGTCAGAAGAGTCTCATGGGCTCTGGTTGCTCGCCCTGTGCTGGCTTGGGACCTCGATGTTCAGATCTGAGGGGCGGTGGGCCAGAGGGCAGAGGTGGAGGCTGGGTTTATTTATTTATTTTTTGTCCATCGTGGGGCTTGAACTCTGGGCCTGGGCGCTGTCCCTCAGCTCTTCAGCTAAAGGCTAAGCACTCTACCACTTGAGCCACAGTGACACTTCTGGCTTTTTCTGTGTATGTGGTGCTGAGGAATTGAACCCAGGGCCTCATGCATGCAAGGCAAGCACTCTACCCATGAGCCACCTTCCCAGCCCGGGCCGGGAGGTTTGTAAGGCTCTGTGCCACAAACAGGTGTCTCAGGTAATAAGGGCGGGGCCCCGCCCTGCCCTGCCTGGTCCTGTCCTGTCCCTGCTCTGCCCCGCCCCTTCTGACCACGCAGCTGGCCTTGGCACCCTTTGGCGATGGGAGGAAGGAGAAAGCCACAGCTGCTCTGCCCTGGCCGGGATGTGTGGGCCGGATCCCCGGAGCGTGTGTGGCTTCTTGGTGGAGGTCTGCCTGCCCGCGTGGCACTGGCAGGCATCTGCTCCATCGCCTTGTCCGCTGAGTGGCAGCGATGGCGAAGAGCTGACTGGGAAGGGTGGGCAGACATGGTGGGGTCCAGAATGGTGGATGGAAATGGATTTTGAATTATTCCTGGGGCCGGCTCCGCTCCTCTCTGTCCCCCTCCCCATCTGACCGCCCCCCCCAGTCTGTCCTCCCCCCTATCTGTCGTCCTCCCCGTCTGTCCCCCTCCCCATCTGTCCCTCCCTGTCCGGCCCCCCCCCGTTTTCCCCCCTCCCCATCTGTCCCTCCCCATCTGCCCCCCCATTTGTCCCCCTCCCCATCTGTCCCTCCATGCCCTTTGGGCTGCATCCCAGAAGCAGGTGGAGGACGAAGCCAGGGCCAAGCTGAACTCCATGCTGCTCACTGTGTGACAGAGCCAGCTCCGTGCACTTGGGCGAGCATGTGTGTGTGCGTGTGCGCGCGCGCGTGTGTGCACAGGGAGCTCACATGCATGCCCATGCACACACCATGAATGTGTGTGGATGCGTGCATGCTTGCACACAAGCATTTGTGGTCATGCATGCCTATGCATGCATGTGTGCATGCGCACGTGTGTGTGAAAGGGAGAGGATATGAGGCCACAAAGGAGCACTCGTTCCTTCCAGCTGTGATCCTCCAACCTCAGCCTCCCGAGAGTAGCTGGAATGACAGGCGAGAGCTGCGGCGCCCAGCCTGAAGAAGCTCTTTAGTTCGGTGGCCTTGCGCCATCCAACCAGCAAAGACACCTCCCCCAACTTCCCCACCCCCACCCCCATCTTCAGGACCTTCCCCACACCAGTGTCTCCCACAGAGCTCCCTCCCCAGGATGGGTCAGCCCTCCTTCTTCCACTTGCCAGCTTCCCTCCGTCCTCTCCCTCTCTCTCTCTCTCCCTCCCTTCTGTTGTGGAAATTAAGTGCATTTTGTATAAAACCGGTGCATATAAACAGCTAATCTAAGGACACTCATTGATAAGAAGTTTTTTCGCCACCCCCTTTCCTTTTCTGACTTATTTGCAATACAGTCTAGAACCTTCTTTTTTCACGCATTCCCTCACAGAAGGCAGGCAGGTTAACCAGCTGTATTTCTGTGGCAGGGCTGTGGTTTCAAAGAAAAGTGAGCTTTTGTCTCTGCTGTTAGACAGAGAGCGAGGAAGAGAGAGAAAAGAGGAAGAGAGAGAGGTGGAGAGGAAGAGAGAGACGGAAGCAGAGCCAGAGATAGAGAGAGGAAGAGAGGGAGAGGAAGGAAAAGAGGAAGAGGAAAAGAGGGAGGAAGTGAGAGGAAGAAAGAGTGGAAGAGAGAGGAAGGGAGAGGCTGGCTGTACTTGGAGTTGTGTGGTTTGAAGTCTTTGTAGAGTTTTGACAAATGGGGGTAATTACACAGCTCTGCCATCCGTGAGTTATCTGTATCTGCTTGGCTTGGGAGTTTAGTAGGATTTCTGCAAGCAGGCAGCTCCTTTGGCTCCAGTATCCCGTTAACAAGACGTGCTCCTTTGCCCAAAAAGGTCTCTCCACCCTTGCACTCTGGCTGTGTGTGTTTCCACACGGGGTTTCCTTATTCAACCAACAGACTTCCTATTGGACCTGGGAATGAATTCTTTCCAGTCTAACCACCAGGCAGAAACCGTTAGGAATGACCGTGTGTGTGTGTGTGTGTGTGTGTGTGTGTGTGTGTGTGTGTGTGTGTGTGTGTGTGTGTGTGTTTGTGTGTGTGTGTATCTATCTCTGTGCGTGCGTGTGCACACATGCTCTTTTTGCTCAAGGCTAGTGCTCTACCACTAGAGCCACAGCTCCACTAGCAGCTTTTTGGTAGATTATTGGAGAGAAGAGTCTCATGGACCTTCTTGCTGGAACTGGCCTTGAACTGCGATCCTCAGATCTCAGCCTCTTGAGTAGCTGAACCACCAGCGTTTGGCCTATGATACTTTTAAAGCATCAACTTGTAATATTTATGTTCTTATGCTAAAAATACTTATTCTCTTCTCACTCTATGGAGGTTCAAGTCCAACCAGGCATGTTGTATTTTAATCTGGCAAGTCCGCCCTGCCCCTTCTGTGTCTCTTTTCATGCAGTATTTACAAGGGAGAGGGGGGTATTTGAAACTTGCACCCCTGGACGTGATGTTTCTAGAGGCTGGCGGTGGGCCTTCCTATTTCTCTTCTCTGGTCCATCTGAGAACTCTTCCGCTTTGCACGTGGTGGGGCCTGACAGCGTTTGACAGAGATAGGGGTCATCTTTAGCAGAGCTCTGGCTGGTGGCTGAACCATTTCTACCAATGCTATATTGGACCAGAAACTTGGTTTGCTCAGTAAGTGTGAAGCGGGGCAACGCTTTATAAGAATTGTGCCCAAGCCGGGCACTGGTGGCTCACGCCTGTCATCCCAGCTACTTAGGAGGCTGAGATCTGAGGATTTGCAGTTCAAAGCCAGCCCAGGTAGGAAAGTCTATGAGACTCTTATCTCCAATAAACCACTCAGAAAACCGGAAGTGGTGCTATGGCTCAAGTGGTAGAGCACCAGACTTGAGCTGAAGAGCTGAGGGACAGCGCCCAGGCCCAGAGTTCAAGCCCCATGACTGACAAAAAAAAAAAAAAAGTATTGTGTCCAAGTGTGGGTCAGAGGTGGGAGGCATGGCTCAGGCTGTAGAATGCTCGTCTAGCAAGCCGAAGGGCTCTGAGTTCAAACCCCAGCACTACCCAGGAAACCACAAATGTAATCCTGATCTTTAAATAATAAAGGCTGTATATGAGGGACCAATGGCACCCTGCTGAACTGTGAAAAGCTAAGCCATTTCCCCTAAAATCAGGATCAAGGCAAGGACGTCCACTCTCTCTAGGCCTGTCCAGAATAGTTCTGGAATTCCTAGCCACAGGAGTAAGGCAAGAAAAAGACATAAATGAAGTGTGCCAAAGTGCGAGTCATAGGCTGTGATTGTGGGTGCAGGGCACTAACGGTCCTGTGGGGAGGTCGCTCACCCCCGCCCCCCCAAGTCCTGTTTGTTTCTTCATGACTTGCCTGTGGATGGGTTGAACTGGACAAGCTGGGTTAGCCCCCTTTATAGACAGACAGTGAGAGCCACAAATAAGCAATGAGCCCAGCAGCTGTTTACTGAGCAGCTCCTGGGTGTGGTGCCGGGCGCCGGGATGTACGCCACTTCTCATGACAACTGAGGAAAGTGATCCTCCTTTTTCAAAGGAAGTGTGTGTGTGTGTGTGTGTGTGTGTGTGTGTGTGTGTGTGTGTGTGGTGCATCGCAAAGAGGTCAGGTAACATGAACCAGTGGTTTGGCCTAAAAAGGGCACATTGGATTTTTTGTGGTTTGTTTTGTTTTTGTTTTTGTCGGTCGTGGAGCTTGAACTCAGGGCCTGGGCGCTGTCCCTTAGCTCTTCAGCTCAAGGTGAGTATCCTACCACTTGAGCTACAGCGCCACTTCCAGTTTTCTGGTGGTTTATTGGAGATAAGAGTCTCATAGACTTTCCTGCCCAGGATGGCTTTGAACCGTGATCCTCAGATCTCAGCCTCCTGAGTAGCTGGGACCACAGGTGTGAGCCACCAGTGCCTGGCTCACACTGGGTTTTTGACCCCACCAGAAAGTTTCCTCTTTCTCAACCCCAGCTTGGGCCCTGGATGACATTGGGCCTGGCTGGGAAAACAGGAGACACTCCTGGGTGGATTGATCTATCCTGTTGTAATGATTTGTGACAAGGAGCATCCTTTGTAGCCTCTTGTAGTATGTGGTACCCCATCTTGACAGTCTGCCCCCCCCAAATACACCGATTTCCCCCCGCAGAGCAGAAACCACAGCTCCCCTCAGAAGTGCTGGCTGTCCTTTTCTTCCTGCCCTCCTTCCCCCAATCTATTTCCTCTGCGCTTGTGTAAATCAACCTGTGGTGGTCAAAGGATTAATTCAAGGGCTGGAGGATTTCTTAATCATTGTGATTCTTTTTTATTTTTATTTTTTGGGGCTGTCTTTTGCATTTGTCCTCAAATAATACAAGGAGATTCCCACACCTCATCCCTGTCATAACTCAAAGTAACTTTGAATGGGATGGGTTTGTCTCCTTCGGGCCCCTGTACTTTCAAACATATCTGTAGCCTGGCCACAAGTTAAAGGTGATTGGCTTCAAGCTGTCTCCACCTGTCATCTGCCCCATCGTCCATCAGTGTGCGGTGGGGTTTATGATCATTGTCTGCAAATCCATGGGATGGAATGGCTTCCTTGCTCACCCGTGATCATGATAGGCTGAGGTCTCCCAAGTGTGTAGGTGGCAGTACAGAATTGTGTGGTGAGTTCAAGGCTGGTGCTGTACCACTTGAGCCACAGCACCACTTCTGGTTTTCTGGTGGTTCATTGGAGATCAGAGTCTCACGGACTTTCCTGCCCAGGCTGGCTTTGAGCCATGATCCTCAGATCTCAGCCTCCTGAGTAGATGGGATGACAGGTGTGAGCCACCAGCACCGGATGTATTATTACCTGGTGTATATAATACACTTGCTGTATTATGACTGTATTTTGTTCTGAGATTTCTCCGATGCAGCCAGCAGCTTTGGCGGCATCTCGGATACATTTCATGTCTTGTCTCTCCTGATGTCTCTTGGGAGCACATGGGTTCTTTGGCCAGTGGATGAGCTCGATCCTTCCTGAGAACCTGTGGGTCCCCTGGGTATCTGTTTATTTAGAGGACGTGGGTTGGGGGGTCAGTGTCTGGCATCCAAAGAGAGCAGGATCTATGGGGCCATGAGTGTGGGGCGGTGCTATTTGGGTGTGGTGGGGGACTGGGACTGCCCTGGGCGCCGTGTAGCACCCCCTCACTCCAAGCCTGCCCCCCATCCGGGCTGAACAAGACTCTGTTCTTTTTCTGGGAACATTTTTGAATTTCAACCTAGAGGAAGGGACATATGGGTCATCATCCCCTCCCCTCCCCTCCCCTTCCCTTCCTCTCCTCTCCCCTTCTTCCCCTTCCTTTTCTTTCCCTCCCTTTCACTTCCTTTCCCTCCCCTTCCGTTCCCATTCCCCCTCTCCCTCTCTCCTCTCTCCCCTCCCCTCCCCTCCTTCTTTTCCTTCCTTGGAGACAGTGTGCTTGTATTTGCCCCAGAATATCGTTCTTTATTCCTTTCCATTCAACAACAGTTTGACATTTTGCATGATACTAGTATTAGATGTCACCTTATCCTTCTCTAATCATAATTTTAACAACCAAAAGTCAATTGGTGTGTGTGTGTGTGTGTGTGTGTGTGTGTGTGTGTGTGTGTGTGTGTGTGTGTAATACTGGGGCTTGAACTCAGGACCTCCTTTGCTCATGCTCGGATTTTTCTTTCCTGGTTGACACTCTACCACTTGAGCTATGCTTCCTGTCTCTAAAAAGTCAGTTTATTAAAGTGATACTTTAATAAATTAGTAATTAATTAATTAAGTGGAATAAAGGTACTCTACCATTTGAGCCATGTATCAAGTTCATGGTGGCTTTTTAAAATTCATTGTGCTGGTCCTGGGCCTTGAACTCAGGGTCTGGGCGCTTTCCCTGCGCTATTTTTGCTCAAGGCTGGTGCTCTACCACTTGAGCCACAATTCTACTTCTGGCCTTTGCTCTACCACTTGAGCCACAATTCTACTTCTGGCCTTTGGTGGTTCACTGGAGATCAGAGTCTCATGGACTTTCCTGCCCAGGCTGGCTTCGAACCTCGATCCTCAGCTCTCAGCCTCCCGAGTAGCTGGAATGACAGGTGTGAGCTACCAGGTGCCTCCATTTTAATGGGGGGAGGGGTAATCTATTCTGAGATCTTGGCAGGACATGTAAGTCAGGGAGTCGCAGATGCTCATCTGGAACGTTCTCCATGTCCTCAGACTTCCTCCCAGGAAGTTTGTCTGCTAGTTCTCCATGGCGGTGACCTTCGGGCTGGCTCTTGGTTGGAGCCCTCTCCCTCTCCCTAGTGTCTGACCGGGTCAACAGTGCCACCCTCCCCTGAGGCTCCCCGCCCCCCAGGATCGCCTCTGCGGCTGCGCTTGTTACTCTGGTGTCTTTGCAGGCGCTGGCCTAGCGCTCTTCAGGGAGGTCAGCCATGAGTCACACGCAGACGAGGCCCCAGGGCCCCTCTGACTAGTGTCAGCATGTCCATAGGGAGCTGAAGTAGAGTCCGCTTTCTCGTGCCTAAATAAACACCATACTTGTAAAACTCATGTTTTCTTGCGTCGAGGCCTGAACAGAGGATTTGGCCTGGGCTGAAGTGTGTTTGTGTGTGTGTGTGTGTGTGTGTGTGTGTGTGTGTGTGTGTGTGTGTGTGTGTGTGTGTGTGTGTGTCTGTGTCTGTGTGTGTGCTGGTCCTGGGGCTTGAACTCAGGGCCTAGGTGCTGCTCTGAGCTTTTTTACTCAAGACCAGCCGCTCTACCACTTGAACCACAGCTCCACTTCTGACTTTTTGCTGGTTCATTGGAACTAAAGACTCTCATCAGACTTTCCTGCCAAGGCTGGCTTTGAACCACGGTCCTCAGATCTCAGCCTCCTGAGTGGCTAGGATTGATAGGTGTGAGCCACTGGCGCCTGGCTCAGACCCCCACCTTTTATTTGTGTTCTCTCTGCTTCTCCGTCAAGGTGGACATTCTCCACAGGCATGGTCTAATGCTGTGTCGTTGTTCGTAGGGATTTTGTTTAACATCACTTATGCATTTATGTGTTTAAGCTAGCTGGCATTCAAAGGACATTTAACACCCACCTTTGCTGCTTAGTGTTGGGAGAGCAGCAAGAGAAGGGGATGGAGCAGAGGTCACAGCCGGGACTTTGGATGAGACTAAAATGTGGGTTGTGTTGGACTTTATCCCATGAGAAGACAGAAGCTGGGGTGGGGTCCTCAAATTGGGTAAAAATCTCCGACTGGGGGAAGACTCTCTTGATTTTTCAATTTTTTTTCCAATTTTTTATTTTTAAAGTCGGTCATGGGGCTTGATTTTAGGGCCTGGGTGCTGCCCTTGAGCTCTGATTTGCTCAGGAGTAATGCTCTACCATTGGAGCCACAGCTCTACTTCTAGCTTTTCGTGGTTCATTGGGGATAAGAGTCTCACGAACTTCCCTGCCTGGGCTGGTTTCGAACCACAATCCTCAAGTCTCAGCCTCCTGAGTAGCTGGGATGACAGGCGTGAGTTACCAGTGTGGAAAAGGAGAAGATGAGACAGACCGTTGGGAAGAGAAGATAGGGCAGGGCCATGGGGATGGTGCCATCTGCCCAGGCCAGGGACAGCTTTGCCCTGGCTGTGGTAGGGGAAATGTCCGCCTGTGTCTGCTCTCTCAGGTCCCCAGTCCTCAGGGAGGTGAAGGCCTGCTTGTCTAGTGGAGCCTGGCTCACAGGTTTTCTGCTGGCTGGGCCAAGCTGTCAGCTCCCTCCTACTGGGAGATAAAGAGGAGAGGAAAGTAGTGCGGCCCACATTGGCATCACCCCAGGGCGAGGATCGCAGAGGGCACCGCAGCCTCTTCTTGCTCAGGGAACGGCGGAGAGCGAGGAGGTGAACGCTGGCCTCGCTGGAAGCCCGGCCGGTCTGCAGCCACTGCGGCCGCCTCCAGTGTAGAGAGCAGAGGACATGGGAAACCCCCAGCTCTGAAAGAAGTGTGAAGGTGCAGGCGATCGGAAGGTTCTAGTTTCCAGATCTTTCCTTCCCGCCTGTCTTCCCTTGCCAGAGACAGTACCAGCCCTCCCCTCTCGCCTTTGTGGCTTTTACTTACATGTCAAAAGAAGAGGGTGTCTCTCATTTACCTAGAATTTCACTATCTAGCTAGTCCCAAGGTGTTAATGCTCCTAAGGTCATAGAAAATGATAAGAAATACTGGTGTTAGAGGAAGCATGGGTGTGTGTGTGTGTGTGTGTATGTGTGTGTGTGTGTGTGTGTGTGTGTGTGTGTGTGTGCGCGCGCACGTATGCACCAGTCTTGGGGCTTGAACTCAGGGCCTGGGCGCTGTCCCTGAGCTTTTGTGCTGGTACTCTACCCCTTTGAGCCACAGCTCTACTTCCGGTTCTCTAGTGGTTCATTGTAGAGAAGAGTCTCATGGGCTTTCCTGCCTAGGCTTTGAACTGTGATCCTCAGATCTCAGCCTCCTGAGTTGCTTGGATGACAGGTGTGAGCCACCAGCACCTGGCTTAGAGGAACATCTTTTAATCAAGGCCCCATCAACTATTTCTGAACTGGGCTTATTAAGATAGATGTCTAATAATAGCTTGGCATTTATTTATTTTTAGCAGTACTGAATACTTGGGATTCAAAGCCTTGCCTTTGCTAAGGAAGAGCTTTATCACCTAAACCAGGGCCCAGGCCTTTGCCATTTCCCCAGTGCCGAGCTGGTAACTCGTAGTTGTGGTTTGGTGGGCTCGGCTGTGTGGTCATTCCTTAGAGTGAAGTATGGCCATCGGTGGCTCAGCCCTGTGCTTTTGGAGTCAGCCAGGTGAAGAGCTGGATGCTTCTAGTCCTTCCTGACTCAGTTTCCCAAGATGGCCATGACCTGCCCTTCCTCTGACCTGGACAGGCCGGCTCCCCTATCTCTTACCTGTCCTCCTGGCCAGCACGCCACACCCGATCTTCAGGAATCTTCCACGAGGGTCATGCAGACGTAGCCATGCTCCCAGGGGTGTAGGAAGAATGGGCGGTGATTCTGGAAATGCATCTGGACAGGGAAGGGCGGATTAGTTCAAATAGTCTAACCCCCCCCTCCCCAAAATGCTGCTGCCCGGCCAGCCACCCCTCATGTTCCTCCAGTGGGACAGCCATGGCGGGGTGTGGACCAAGATATGATTCACTTTGTGGCCCGTGGCTTCATTTTGGTTTGTCCCTCGCTGTGTTTCTAGTCCCTAGGCCTTCGTGAATCGTCAGTCTCTTATTAGTGTATTAGAAACTGCGTTGAGCCGCTGTATTCGTGAGCTATACAGGACAAGGGAGAAGCAATCTGTTTGTCTAGACACGGCTATAACCAACAACGCCACAGTTTACTAACACTCTACAAGTGAACTTCTTCATGCAGAGGTTGGAACAATTAAACCTCTGTAAGAGACCAGAGAGCGGCCCGGCCCAGTGCAGGTTGCTTGCATCTGTGAATCTTAACTCACTCCGGAGGCTGATACCCGGAGGATCGTGGTTTGATAGCCAGCCCAGGCAGAAATGTTCGGTGAGATTTCACCACAGCCAGCATTTCCTGTACGTCTCTTACAAGGATGGGGTAATAAGATCCGGGGGTTCACTGCTTCAGGACAGGAATCTGGGGCCCAGCTGCCCCTCATCTCACACCATGGGTTTTCAGAGGGAGCTTTGCCCTGCCCCCGTGCAGTACAGAAAGCTTTCGTAGGGACCAAAGGGGCCACAGGCACCATCAAAACACAAGCCAGGCTGGGGGACCCTGGCAGTTCTCATGATTTAGGGATTCTCTTTATGGGGGAGACGAGATGATGTGTCTGTCTTCTATTCCTGGGCTTGTGGGGCTGGGCCTTCAGCTGGCTGGGGTAAATACATACACCCTTTCAAGCGATTGACAAAATAGCGGGTTATATGTTTCTGTGGATTTTAGATTCCCTTCGTTTATATGAGTTTGCAGCTGACCTTTCTACATTATATGAAAGGAAGAGATGGAAATAAGTTAACCTACTTGAGGATTCATATATATATATTCATATATAATTCATATATATGAATATATAATATATATAATAGATGATTACCTAATTTAGCCCCATCAGAATATGGTTAATTTGCCTCTTTTTTTTTTTTGTAATTTTACTTACAATCCATCTGTGCCATCGTTTAAAATGTTATTTGTACAGCCAAGCCATAAAATAATTGCTCCCCAAAGATCTGGGTTCTTATTAGTTTTGACAAGATACTCCAGCCCTTAAAAATTACAAATGAATGAGATTTAATTATACTGGTGGTTGTAGAAGTTTGATTGGGAGACCTGAGTGTGTAGAGAGTCGAGGTGTGTACTACTTGGTGCGTGGAGACCTGGAAACTTCTCAGGTCCAGATGAATAATTAACTACAGGGAGATAAACAAAGAAAGGGTTTGCTGCTTAAGAAGTACATCTTAAGTTGGGCACTGGTGGCTCACATCTGTGATCCCAGCTACTCAGGAGGCTGAGATCTGAGAATCACAGTTCAAAGCCTGCCATGAGACTCTTATCTCCAATGAACCACCAGAAAACCAGAAGTGGAGCTGTGGTTTGAGTGGTAGAGCACTCTCCTTGAATGAAAAAGTTCAGGGATAGTGCCCAGGCCTCAGGACTGGCACCACAAGGAAAAAAGAAAGAAAGTAAGTATATTCAATGGACATATTCTGAAGTTCTAGAATATTCTCTTGAGGCCCTTGGACCCACTTCCAGGGGACAGGTATAGTCCTTTTTCCCAGGTCACCAGTGATGGGAAAGCCGTTGGTGATTGTGGGAAAGGTAGGAGGGTGGTCGTTTATGTGGCTGACGGGTCAGGATACCGTCCATGTAACAGGCTTGTGAAAGAGTGGATTGAAGACTGACCCCCGCCGAGCTGCACACTGTACCCAGGTGTGTCCCCCTCTCCACTGCCCAGTGGTCTGGTTTCTGGGTGGACTACAGGTAGATTCCTTCTCTGTCACCGTGGTGGCCCTCTAATTTTTCCTTTTTTGGGGGGATGGGGTGGTCATAGAGCTTGAACTCTGGGCCTAGATACTGTTCCTAATTGTGTGCTCAAGGATAGTGCTTTACCACTTGAGCCACAGCGCCACTTCCGGTTTTCTGAGTGGTTTCTTGGAGATCAGAGTCTCATAGACTTTCCTGCTGGGGCTGGATTTGAACTGCGATGCTCAGATCTCAGCCTCCTGAGTAGCTGGGATGACAGGCATGAGCCACATGCCTGGCCTCCCCTTTCCCTAACCCTTCTGCAGGACAGCCCCCTGTCCTCCTGCCGATTGCAGAAAGGTCCCTCTAGGCCCCAGGGCCAGCCTCCCAGGAGACGCGCACTGCGCTTTCTTCATGCTTCTCATCTCTGGTGGGGAGATGCGGCCACCTGCCCTTGGCCTGAAGTCCTCAGATCCTCTGTTAAAAACTTGTTGGCCACAAGTTTTTGGCAAGAGTCCCGAGCTGCCTTTTGACCCAGCCCTGCACCCCAAAGTCCTCAAACGGAAGAGATCACACTGAGATCATCCTCACTAGCTGGTGATACCATTTGGAGGATTTGGTTGGGGGTAGGGGGCGTGATCGGATTGGCTTTATTCCAAACACCAGAAGGTACAGATCTCCCCTGCCTCCCCCCACCCCCGCCAGTCCCCCCTCACTCCCAGGAGCTCATTGTGGGGTGTGTCTGCCCTTCCTGACTGGGGCTGGGGCTGCCCAGAGAGCCATGTGGCTCCGGATCGAAGGGTGGATGGAAGGAGGTGGGGGCTGAGGGGAAAGGGAGAGGAGAGTGTGGACCGTGTGTGTGTGTGTGTGTGTGTGTGTGTGTGTGTGTGTGTGTGTGTGTGTGTGTGTGTGTGTGTAAGAGGTGGAGGAGGAAGTGGGCAGGATGGGAAAGATGAATGGATCTACACCTTTCAAGGTACTTAAGAGAGTGGCTTAGTTGTCCTGGTGCAGGAAGGATGTGGCTGGTTGTGAAGGGGGAGGAGGGGGGTGGGGGAGTGAGAGAGAGAAGGAATGGAGTCTCTCTGCTTCTCTCTCCCCTCACCTGGGCAGGCCACGACCTTTCCTTTCTCCATGGCGGGTGTTCAGTGGTTTCCAGCCGCAGTGGCTGCCCGGCCTCTCTTGGGAGCCTGTTCCATGCTCCGCCGAGTTTCCGTGTTTTCTCATTCTCAGTCCGCACGGCCCTTGGCTCGCTCTCACCCCATTATCTCCTCCTTAAACCCCTCATCCCGCGTCCATCTCTTGTTTGGAACTTCATCCTTCTGTGTGTGTGTGAAGGGGATGAGTTAGAGGGCACACGGGAAGGTGAGCAGAAAGCAAACGCGCTGCGGGGTTGGGGTGCTGGCTGGCTGGGCTCCAGGTCCTTCCGGGGGGGGGGCATCTCCTCGAGTCCTTCCACAGATCATGGTGAGGGTGGAGGCCCGCTCTCCCCCCCTCCCCCAGTCAGCCGGTGAGATGGATGGAGATCGTGGGACAGGCCCCACGGCCCCGTGCTGTGGCCAGAGTTTATTTGTCATGGGAAAATGAACTATCTTAGGGACAGGGACAGGTAAAGCTGACGGATGGGATGGGTGGATTTGGACGGACCACCTGGGTTTCCTGGTGGCTGTGGATGGTTCTCGATCACTGCCCTGAACACGAAGGCTCGCTCACCTGAGTCTTTTCTGTGCTTGCGTTCTGAGCACCTTAGGGGATGGGAATAAGAGCATTGTATGTGTGTGTGTGTGTGTGTGTGTGTGTGTGTGTGTGTGTGTGTCTGTCTGTCTGTCTGTCTCCCCCTCCCCCCGCCAAAAAAAACCTCCAACAACCTCCTCAGATCTCCAAGAGAACTTTAGAAACCAGACTTTGAGATCATTGAACTTCATGGATGATCGATAAAATTGAGGAGCAATTACATAAGAATGCCGCTGTGGCTGTTGGAGGTCTGCGCTCAGAGTGTATAGGAATGCCTACACCCAGTGACACAGGCCCTTACTTCATTTGAGTCTTTAACCTTCAGCCTTTCCTGCATGAACGCCAGTTGGTAAAGTTTGTTACTTTGATGGCAAAAAAAAAAAAAAAAAAAAGGCAAAATGGCCTCTGTTTACAGAAATGTAAGGAGCCGGGTAGCAGTGGCTTACGATGATAATCCTATCTGCTGAGGAGACTGAGATGAGGAGGATTGAGGTTCGAGGCCAGCCCTAAGGACCCATTCCCCACCAGTGGTTGGCGTGTTGGCATGTTATCTGTCCTCCCATTTGCATGGGAGGCTGAGGTCCTGAGGTCTGTGGTCTCAGGCTAGCCTCGGTGGAAAAGTCCTCAGGACTCCATCCCGGTGGCAGAGGCTGGACACAGCGGTGTGCTGCTGTCAACCCAGCTCTCCTGGGGAGTGGTGAATAGGCAGATCAAGGTCCAGGCATCTGCCACAAGCAAGAGCCGCTCTCATAAATAATCAGTGCAAAAAGGGGGGGGGCTGCAGGTGTGGTTCAGTAGCAGAATGCAGTCCAGCCATCACAAGGCCGCCCTGAGTTCAAATCCCAGTGCGGTCAAATGCAAGTCAGGTATTTCTTTCACACACAGGTCAGTGACTTTCCACAGATGTTCATAATGGTGTCCCCACTGCACGAACCAAGACAGAGCATTCCCAACTCCCCTGTGTCCCATTTCACTGTCTGACTCAACCCTCCAGGCAGCCATCCGTCCAAGCCGGGTCCCTGAGCATTACAGTCTGTCTGTTCTAGAAGTGCGTATGGATGGGATTGCACCCTGGAAACTCTGGAGTCTAGCTTGGTGTTGCTCTGGGAGATGTTCCTCCATTTTTGTTACAGTATCATCACAGTTTGATTTTTTTTGACAATCCTGGCCTTGAACTGGCCTGGATGCTGTCCTTGAGCTCTTTCAAGGCTAGCAACTCTACCACTGGAGCCCAGTTCCACTTCCAGTTTTCTGGTAGTTCATTAGAGGTAAGAGTCTCAGGGACGTTCCTGCCTGGGCTGGCTTTGAGCTGCGATCCTTAGATCTCAGCCTCCTGAGTGGCTGGGATTACAGGCGTGAGCCACTGGCACCCGGCTATAAATCCTTTCTTATGCCATCAGCTGTCATAAATGGTGATACTGTCTGCCAGACCGGGAGGAGACTAATACATAACCTCTTGTATGTCATCATTTGCCATTCAGTTTTTCTTTTTTCTTTCTCTGTACTGTGGTGTCTCCTTGTAGATCGAGTTCTCATTTGATACTATTTTCCTTCAGCCTGCGGGCTGTTCGTACAGTCAGCTTTCTTACCTTAAAACGCCCTTCCTTTACTGTCATTCCTGAAGAATTTTGTTTCTTTTAGTAAATTCTGGACTGACAGTGTTTTCCTCTTTTTTTTTTCTTCCCTCAGCACTTTAGAGATGCTCTTCCATTTTCTTCTCATTTGAAGTTATTTGTACCTTTTATTTCCCCAGCACTTAATACTTTTGTTTGTGTGTGTGTTTCTCAGTTTCCTTTTGCCTCTTGCAGGAAAAGCTAATGTACGGCTGATGCTGGCTCCATTGAAGAAGCAGTCACTTCCAAATCTGATGATGTTAACTAGGTGTGCGCGGCTTATATTAAAATTTCTTGAGGCATGCAAGCTTCTTGGAACTTAAAGTCTGTGTATTTTCATTATATTTGAGTTTTTACTTGTCATAGCTTTATTCTCCCCTCCCCCCATTACTGTCTTTTGGAACTCTAATTAGATTTATGCAGCTCTTCCAATTTTCCTTCATTTCTTACCCTTCTTTCTTTATTTCTGTGCTATGCTTGAACTCTTCACTTTTTTTTTTTTAACTGCAGTCAGGAAATTCTCTCCAGGCAGAGAGCCAGGGAGAATAAAATTGATGGATCGATCAATGGTATTATTAATCTGTCTGCAAGTTCACCAACTCTTGTCATCTCCAGTTTGCTGTGAAGTTCATACAGTGGTTAAAAAATATTCAGTGATGGCACTTCTTGGTTCTGGAATATTATTATTTACCTTTTCTTTCATTTTTCCCAGAGACTAGGCAAGCACTCTACCACCAAACGACACTTTCAGCTCCACATTGTTTTAGTCTTATTTACTTATTTATTTTTCCACTCAATCCCAGCGACGTCTGAATCACTTCTTGCATGACTGCGGGGGGAAGAGGGGGTGCTGTCCCGGGGGAGACCCATCAAGGGCATTATTTTCCTCGTTCTAAGAACTCTGTGCTGGAGATGGATTGCATTTCTTTTCCTGACAAGCACATTTAAGTTTTGATTGATATTATGTCCTTGTTGAAGAATTCTCAGTCTTGAACCACGCATTCCATTTCCATGCTGCTTCTACACTTATGATTTGTCTTGCTGAGGTTTGTTTTGGGTCCAGATTCTATTGCTCACGCAAGTCCTGGGACTTGAACTCAGGGCCTAGGCACTGTCCTTGAGCTTTTTGGTTTTGTTCATGGCTAGTGTTCTACCGCTTGAGCCACAGCTCCGCTTCCAGTTTGTTTTTATTTTTAGTGGTTTCTTGGAGCTAAGATTCTTATCCTTTTCTGCTTGGGTTGACTTTGGACTGTGATCCTCAGCTCTCAGCCTCCTGGATAGCTGGGATTACAGGTGTGAGCCACTGGTGCCTGGCCTGATAAGATTTGTTCAGTGCTGGACTCTTTTCTTACCACTCATCTCCTATGTAGGGGCTCAGTTTTATCTTAACTGTGTTTCTGGGTCCTCTTTGGGGTAAAGATCAATCCTCTTGGCTGGAAGACATGAAAAGGAAGATAAAAGCCAAGTACTTACCTCTCTCTGTCATCTTTTAACTTTACGCCGGCACACAAAAACCTCTCCTCACTTCCTGGGTCATTTTCTTTTGAACACGTTTCTCACAAGCCTTCAGTATTTCCCCCCCTAAGTTCTAGCTCCTTTCCTTACAAGTTTACCCTTGTATTTTTATCCTGTCCTGTTTTAGATGTTAAGAGTACATGCTTTCCTACCTACCGTACATTTTTTTTTTTTGGTTACGTAATCTGATTTTAGCGCAGAATGTTCCAGATGTCTGCGTCGACTTCTGTAACTATGTTCTGTGAAGACCATGGCATGGTCAAAATGGAATCATTTAAATGCACATGTCTCTTCATTCCCGTTGTCTTTTGGGGATGTGCCCAGGGACTCACATTCATTCTCCCTGCCATTTTATTTTCTTCCAGTTTTTTGCTTTTGTTTTTTTCTGGTCCTGGGGCTTGAACTCAGGGCCTGGGCGCTATCTCTGAGCCTCTGACTCAGGGCTGGCTCTCTGCCTACCACTTTAAGTCACAGTGCCACTTCCAACTTTTTCTGGTTCATTGGAGATAAGAGTGTCATGGACTTGCCCTGCCCGGGCTGGCTTCGAACCCAATCCTCAGATCTCAGCCTCTGAGTAGCTAGGATGACAGGCATGAGCCACCAGTGCCTGGCTCTTCCAGAAGTTTTATCATTGATTTTCACATCTTTTTCTCCTTCCTTGGTATAAACTCTAGTGGGGTGTAGTTTCTCCCACGTGCTGATCAGGGGTTCACCACCTGTAAACTGTAGGCAAATCTGGTTGGCCATTTTGTGTTTGCACACGTGCTGGTCATTGTCCTTGGGCTTTTTTGCTCAAGGCTTTGCTCTACTATTTGAGCCACAGCTCCACTTCTGTCTCTTTTTTTGTGCATGACTGAGGATAAGAGTCTCACAGACTTTCCTGCCTGGGCTGGCTTGGAACCGTGATCCTCAGATCTCAGCCTCCTGAGTAGCTGGGATGATAGGCGTGAGCCATTGGCGCGGCCTGTTGGGTTTTTTATGCATGAAGTTTTATTGACACAGACAACATTCGTTTGTTTTCGAATTGTCCCCGGTGGCTCTTGCTCCCCAGAGACACAACTGAATTGCTGTAACTGAGCCACCAACCACGTGGCCCTCAAAGTGTAAAACATGTACTAGCTTCCACTTCACAGGGGAAAAAAAATGCCAGCTCTGTTACTGGGGCTTCCTTGAGTTGCAGAATTAAACCCCAGGTCACAGCTCTCTCTAGTGATTCCTTAGCCTTCTGGAAGGAAAAATCAGATACCTTGTTTTGAAAGAATTAAGTTCCCAGCATGCCTCAATAATGGAAATTTCGTATAACTCATATATCTTGCCTTGCTACCAGTTCTTTTCTTTTCTTTTTTTTTTTCTGGTTGGTCCTAGGGCTTAAATTCAGAGGTGGGGTGCTGTCCCTGAGCTCTTTCGCTCATGGCTAGTGCTCTACCACTTTGAGCCACTTCAGGCTTTTGAGTGGTTTATTAGAGATAAGAGTCTCATGGACTTTCCTGCTTGGGCTGGCTTTGAACTGATCCTCAGATCTCAGCCTCAGGAGTAGCTCAGATTACAGGCGTGAGACACTAGTACCTGGCTCTTGATACTAGTTCTGGTTCCTTTCTTTTCCCCTCCCTCCCACCCTCCCTTCTTTCCTTTGTCCCTTCCTTCCTCTCTCTTTTCATTTCTTTCTTGGTGCCATTCTCAGGGCTTGAACTCAGGGCCTGGGTACTGTCCCTGAGCTTTTTCACTCAAGGCTGGCGCTCTACCACTTTGAGCCACAGCTTCACTTCCGGCTTTTTTTTGGTGGTTCATTGGAGATCAATGCCCCATGGACTTTCTTGCTAAGGCTGGCTTTGAACCCCAGTTCTCAGATCTCCGCCTCCTGAGTAGATAGGATAACATGGGTGAGCCATTGGCTTTAGGCTGTCACAGCAGGTCAGCCGCAGAGCTAGGAAGAAGATTCTGGGGGTGGCACATACCAACCAGGCCTGGGTGTTGCATTCTGCAACCACGTGGGTTTTGGGGAGGCTGGAGCTGCTCACTTGAAGATGCAAGGCGCCCCCTGCCCCTCAGCTGGGGTTCCCCCCAGCCCCTGCCTTCTCCCCTTCCCCTGCCCTGGCTCTGCACATGCTCCAGTTGGAGTCTTTTCTTTCCTGAACACCTGGCCTCCTAAAACAGGAGCCGGCCCTCGGCTCAGCCCTGCCTGCGCCTACCCTGCCCTTCCAAACATTTGTTCCTTTTCCTTTTTCTTTTCTGCCTTCTCTAACTGTCAATCACCCCCGCCGCATTCTCTTTGTGAACCTCGGTTTTCTTGATCTGTGAACTCTTCAAATGGAAAGGCTGCTGCTATTTTAGCTGGGGAGAGAACGAGGAGGGCAGGCGAGTTAATGGCTGCGCGTGAAGGCCGGTCCCTCTGGATGGTGACAGCGGACATTCTTGTCAACATTAAAATCATCGCCGGGTCATCTGTGCTGACTTTCACCCAGCTCACCAACCCCCCGCCCCCCCAATGCCTTCCCAGCTGGAAAATTCCCTCGTGGGGCTCACGTCTGTGTGCCCCGAGGGGCTGAGGGGGGTCCCGGTTGGTTTCTAAGGCTCCCCTCCCCCTCCCCCAGGAGCTCAGGGATGGGGGGAGGATTATACAGTAGAGGGAGCACCAGGGGTTCACTGACCTGCCATCCCCTCTCCTAGGCGGAGGTGCAGCGGGGAATGCACAGCCTCCTCTCCCCGCACGACAGTGGCAGAGGAGGCCCTGGTTTTTGAGGAGTCTCCCAGCTAACATCTGGGGAGCTGCAGCCGCCCCCCACTCTCCTGTGGCCTCCATCGGGACACTGGGGCTCTTCTGACACCACGTCCCTGAGCGATGTCCCCCCCCACACTCTGACCTGGCCCACAAGACGGGAGGTTCCAGGGAAACTCAAGCCCCGTTCCATTTCTCTCTGCTCTCCTGGTCCTTGGCCATCTTTAAAGTGAGCAGCTTAAACACAGCGGCCTCGGCTGCTGCTCAGCAGCTGGGCATGTGGGGCTCACGTCTGTCATCCCAGCTACTCTGGAGGTTGAGATCGTGAGGATTGTGGTTCAAAGCCAGCTGGGCAGGAAAGTCCATGAGACTCTGATCTCCAATGAACCACTAGAAAACCGGAAGTGGAGCTGTGGCTCAAGTGGTATAGTGCCAGCCTTGAACACAAAAGCTCAGAGACAGCACCCAGGCCCTGAGTTCAAGTCCCAGGACTGGTGTGCATGCACATGTGTGTGTACACACACACACACACACACACACACACACACACACACACACACACACACACACACACACACACACACACACACACACACACACACACACACACACCCTTATCTCCATTGCTGACTGTAGTCCCAGCTCTCTGAGAGGCCGAAGCAGGCCAATGGCTCACAGTAGCCCAAGCCACACAGACTCCACTGAAAACAAGATGGAATGTGAGAACATTCAATGTACCTGACTCCCTGTGTCCCCCCCAAAAAAAGTGGGGTCCATCCTCACGTTTGTGCTAAGTTCAGGTGGTTGGGCTTGTGTGGTGAACATTAGAATGTATTTCTTTTCCCAAGTGTCAGTGTTTCTCACTGACTTTTGGACATGGTGCGTTACCTGTGGCGGGGTTTCTCCTGGGGACTCTGAGAAGTGTACTGAGAAATAACCCAGGGGCAGGTGGGTTGAGGGGGTGGTGGGGGCCCTAGAGTTCACCACAGTCAGGTGGTCGGGGGGAGAGGAGAGAGGTCTGTGGTACAATTGACAAAAGCACATTGGCTAATGTCAGAGGGAAAAACACATTCGATTTAAAGCAAAGGGGGAAGGAAGGAAGAAAGGAAGGAAGGAAGGAAGGAAGGAAGGAAGGAAGGAAGGAAGGAAGGAAGGAAGGAAGGAAGGAAGGAAGGAAGGAAAGGAAGGAAGGAAGGAAGGAAGGAGGGAAGGAAGGAAGAAAGAAAGGAAGGAAGGAAGGAAGGAAGGAAGAAAGGAAGGAAGGACGGAAGGAAGGAAGGAAGGAAGGAAGGAAGGAAGGAAGGAAGGAAGGAAGGAAGGAAGGAGGGAAGGAAGGGAAGGGAAGGAAGAAAAAGAATGGAAGAAAGGAAGGAAGAAACAATGGAAGGAAGGGGCTGGGAAGGTGGCTCAGTGGTAGTGTACTCGCCTTGCATGTATCAAGCCCTGGGTTCGATTCCTCAGTCCCACATACGCAGAAAAAGCCAGAAGTGGTGCTGTGACTCAGGTGGTAGAGTGCTAGCCTTGAGCAAAAGAAGCTCAGGGACAGCGCCCAGGCCCTGAGTTCAAGTCCCAGGACTGGCAAAAAAAAGCAAGGAAGAGAGGGGGGTGGGGGAGAGAGGGGGGGGAGACCAGGGTGTTTTTGAGGATCTTAGTAGTAGGAATGCACGGAGTATTTTGTTTCCCAGAGAGAAACTACTAGAAGGAATGATCTGGTAGGTTTTTGGTGTCCCTGAGTTGGGCAGAGACATTGAAGCGTCATGGGGCAGTGCCATCCACTCACGTTTTCATCCCCTGGGTGGGTGGCAGCGACCATGCGCCCCCCGCCCCCCAGTGTCCCTCTTCAGCCCCGTGGGTGTCGCCCTTCGGCACCGTTGGCCAAGATGTGAAGCCTGGGCTTTGCTGGGGCGCCAGGGGCTCAGGCCGCCCTGGCCGCTCCTCATGAATACATTTGCATCAATAATCGTCCATTTGCCTTGGGTCACGCGTGGGCCTCCAAGGTCCGTTTCACACGGCTGTCAGCTTGTGTTTTTGTGGCAGGGGTGACAATTCTACGAGCCACGGGATCTGGCTCTGGGAAAGTCAGGGAGTCTCCCCGCCCGCTTCTGTGGCCCTCACTACACATCTTGTAATCCGAACCCAAACAGCACCTCGGTGTCCCCAAAACCCAGCGAGCCCGCCTCCCGCCAGTCAGCGCCAGGGCCCGGCCTACGCCTGGCTGTGCACTCCCTCCATGCGTTCTGGACCTTTGGGGGAAACATGGAATCACACTCACCCTGGCAGATTTTAGGCTGTTTTAAGTCCAATGAATGAATATTGGGAATGAATGAGAATAACCTGTGTGTGTATGTATGTGTGTGTGTGTGTTGGTCGTGGGGCTTGAACTCAGGGCCTGGACACTGTGCCAGAGCTTTATTTTTGCTCAAGGTTGGTGTTCTACCACTTGAGCCACACCTCCACTTCTGGCTTATTTGGTGGTTTGTTGGAGATGAGATTCTCACGGACTTTCCTGTGCGGGCTGGCTTGGAACCACGATCCTCAGATCTCAGCCTCCCGAGTAGCTGGGATGACAGGTGCCTGACTTGTGTGCTGACTTTGTGTGCTTTGTATATATTGGATTATGTATTGAGACTCTGGACTCCCGTCTGTGGGAAAACAAGGGCGGGGCTATGCCAGTGGAATAAATCAGAGTAAGTTAGCGGAGTCCACAGCCGACTTCCACGCCAAGTGTTAGGGGAAGAAATTCTGGGGGACTTTGAAGCCATCCTTTCAGAGCTACTAATCATATATATATATATTTTTTTTTAAAAAGACACCCCAACTTTGTAATGGGTAATTTATAAATCCTTAAGAATTTAGGGAAGGAACTAAAGAGTCATTCTTTTAATACCATTTTGTTTGTTTTTTGGCCTTCACCCATATCTTAAATGCATTTTTGCAAAGCCAGGCGCTGGTGGTTCATGCCTGTAATCCCAGCTACTGGGGAGACTGAAATCTGGGGATTGCGATTCAAAGCCAGCCCAGGCAGACCAATCTCCAGTTACCCAGCAAAAAGCAGAAATGGAGGCGTGGCTCAAGCGGTAGAGCACCAGCTGAGCACCAGCTCGGGAGGCGGGGGTGGTGATCGGGGGACACTAAGCAAGAACAAGAAACTTGGAGTTCAAGCTCCAGTACCAGACACACAAAGTAATAAAACAGACCAAAGGGAGCCGTGCTGGGGCTTGAACAACACATGACAGCTGGAAAGCAGGGGCTTTCAAATATGAAGCATTCCTCTGCACACAGCTCAGTGGACGATACGCTCTTTTCCTCAGCCTTTGCTCTGCTGAATCTTCGAGAGCTCTTGCTAGTCCCCTTTCCCAGTGCGGAAAAACTGAGGCGCAGAAGAATTGAGACACCTGCTTTTGGAAACACACCCGGGGCGGAAGGCGGAGCTGGAGGCCGTCTGATGGCGGCTTCTGGGCTGGGTCCTGGGCTCCCTCACCTCCTCCCTCAGTCCCAGTTCCTGGGGACCTGAATTCTGCCATTGATAGTGCCAGTTTCCCACTGTGATGTCTTTATTTGGCATAATCCACTCAGCATGCCCCCAAAAGCCTGGAGAGGTGGCCTAATTTTATCAGAGCACAGGAAATAAAAAAAAATCTCCCTTACCAAAAGAAAAAAAATTCTGTATTTTTCTAGCCTCTCGATTAACAAGAAAGCTGAAGCGGAAGCTTTGGTGGGGTTTGAAATGGGCGGCTTAAAATGCGATGCTTACCTTCACCGAACCAACGCGAGGCTGGCTTTGAATCTGCGCGAGTCAGTCCTGGGGTGTATTTTCTATTTTATTTTATTTCCCCCCTCGGGAGGGTTCTGGCTGCTTCCTGTGTGCGGTTTTGTTTTTTGGTGTTAGAAGATCAGTGTTATTCAAACCCTGAGCTTCTCAGCCAGCCCAGGTCTCCTTCCTCCGCCCTTGGTTGTGTTGTAGTTTGGGGGTCACTTCCAGCCTCCTGCTCCCCTCCTGTTCCGCCCCTTTTCCCTCAGCACCCCAGCGTCTGACCACGTGGCCCCCGCCCACAAGTGTGTGCTGTCCATCCTCCCCCAGCCTCTCACGTCTGTCTGCAGGACAGAGAGAGGAACTTCCCCCCAACCCGCAAAGACCCCTCCACCTACCTGGGGGTGCTGGAGCTCCTTAGAAGGTGCAGTGCAGGTGCTCATGCCTGTCATCCCAGCCACTCGGGAGGCTGAGATCTGGAGGATCGTGGTTCAGAGCCAGCCTGGGCAGTCTGTGAGACTCTGATCTCCAATGAACCACCTCAAAAAGACAGCAGTGGGGCTGTGACTCAAGTGGTAGAGCACCAGCCTTGAGCACAAAAGGTCAGGTACAGTGCCCAGGCCCAGAGTTCACACACACACACACACACACACACACACACACACCCCACACACACGTGTGCGTGAGCGTCAGTGAAGATGGCGGGGTTTTGTTAATGGGACCTGATGTGGATTCTTCTCGTGGCGAGTGTGGCTCGAGGCCTGGGTTGAGGCCTAGAATGTACTGGAACTTAGGGCAGGAAGGGGGGAGAGGGAGGCGGGCTGGGTGGAGAGGGCGAGAGCCGCCATAGGACCAGGCCGTGGGCCCCACGACTAGCTGCAGGACGCGTGCTGCTTCCCCGTGGCGTGGTCCTCTCCCCCGTGGCGTGGTCCTCTCCCCCGTGGCGTGGTCCTCTCCCCCTCAGCGTGGTCCTCTCCCCCGTGGCGTGGTCCTCTCCCCCTCAGCGTGGTCCTCTCCCCCGTGGCGTGGTCCTCTCCCCCTCAGCGTGGTCCTCTCCCCCTCAGCATGGTCCTCTCCCCCTCAGCGTGGTCCTCTCCCCCATGGCGTGGTCCTCTCCCCGTGGCATGGTCCTCTCCCCCGTGGCGTGGTCCTCTCCCCCGTGGCGTGGTCCTCTCCCCTGTGGCATGGTCCTCTCCCCCTCAGCGTGGTCCTCTCCCCGTGGTGTGGTCCTCTCCCTGTGGCGTGGTCCTCTCCCCGTGGCATGGTCCTCTCCCCGTGGCATGGTCCTCTCCCCCTCAGCGTGGTCCTCTCCCCGTGGTGTGGTCCTCTCCCCGTGGCGTGGTCCTCTCCCCGTGGCGTGGTCCTCTCCCCCTCAGCGTGGTCCTCTCCCCGTGGTGTGGTCCTCTCCCCGTGGCGTGGTCCTCTCCCCGTGGCGTGGTCCTCTCCCCCTCAGCGTGGTCCTCTCCCCGTGGTGTGGTCCTCTCCCCGTGGCGTGGTCCTCTCCCCGTGGCGTGGTCCTCTCCCCCTCAGCGTGGTCCTCTCCCCGTGGCATGGTCCTCTCCCCCATGGTGTGGTCCTGTCCACGTTCTCTATGGCTGTGCCCCGCCTCTCTTTGTGGCCCTGAGCCCCAGCCTGGGCTATGTTCTGGGAACTTGTGTCTGACTTCCCCCTGAGAAGTGTTACTTGCCTCTCCTTCCCCTCCTCCCGCTCTTCCCCCTCCTCCTCCTCTTCCTCCTCCTCTTCTTCCTCCTCCTCCTCTCTTCCTCCTCCTCCTCCTTTTTCTCTTCCTTTTTCTCCTCCTCCTCCTCTTTTTGTTTTTGTTTTTTTTTCGTGGGGCTTGAACTCTGGGCCTGGCGCTGTCCTTTGCTCTTCAGCTCAAGGTGAGAGCTCTACCGCTTGAGCCACAGCGCCACTTCCAGTTTCCTGGTGTTTTTTATTGGAGATCAGAGTCTCACGGACTTTCCTGCCCGGGCTGGCTTTGAACCACGATCCTCAGATCTCAGCCTCCTGAGTAGCTAGGATGACAGACATGAGCCACCGATGTCGGGCCTCCTCTTCTTTCTTCTCCTCCTCCTCCTCTTCTTTCCTCCTCCTCCTCCTCCTCCTCCTCTTTTTCCTCCACCTCCTCCTCTTCCCCCCGCCCCCTTTTCTGAGGTTGGGACTTGAATTTCGTACCTAACGCCTTTGCTCATTGGTGGGTGCACTAGCAGCTGAGCCGCGCCTCTCTGGTGGTTTGCGGTGAGCAAGCTGTGTGTGTGTGTGTGTGTGTGTGTGTGTGTGTGTGTGTGTGTGTGTGTGTGTGTGTGTGTGTGTGTGTGTGTGTGCTGGGCTGTGACTGCCACCCGCCCAGGCCGTCCCGGCGCAAGGACTGGATGTTTCAAATGCTCAGCTCAGCTGCACCTGACCTTCCACCCCAGTGTTTCCTTAATTGGCCTAGGACCCGGGTGATGGCTGGGCGGGGAGGTGGGGGGGGACGCGGGGAGGTGGGGGGGAGGACGAGGGGCGCAGAGCGGAGGAGCTGAGCTCAGCGTGGCAGCCCACGGTGATTTGTTTATGACTTCAGAGCTAACAAACTCCCTCATTTGAAATGAAAGCTAACTTAATATTCTTTATTGCTTCTTGGAATCCGATCTTGGCAAGACTAATGAAAAAACCACCTCGCGAGGCAAGAGGATTCTTGTGGAATTTTTCACAGAGTAAAACTGAAATGACACGGATCCAACTGTCAGAAAGACCCCGTCCTCCTCCCATCACCAGCATGCCTGTCTCCCTCCCTCCCTCCCTCCCTCCCTCCCTCCCTCCCTCCCTTCCTTCCTTCCTTCCTTCCTTCCTTCCTTCCTTCCTCCCTCCCTCCCTCCCTCCCTCCCTTCCTTCTTTCCTTCCTTCCTTTCTCCTTCCTGCTTTCCTTCTTTCCTTCTTTCCTTCCATCCTTCTTTCCTTTTTCCCTCCCTCCCTCCCCCTCCCTCCCTTCCTTCTTTACTTCCTTCCTTTCTCCTTCCGGCCTTCCTCCCTTCCTTCCTTCTTTCCTTCCTTCTGTCCTCCTTCCTTCCTTCCTTCCTTCCTTCCTTCCTTCCTTCCTTCCTTCCTTCCTCCTTCTCTCCTTCCTTCCCTCCCTTCCTCCCTCCTGCCTTCTTCATTCCTTCCCGCCTTCCTCCCTCCCTTCCTGCCTTTCTGCCTTCCTCTCTTCCTCCCTCCTTCCCTTCCTTCCTTCCTGCCTTCCTGCCTTCTTGCCTGCCTGCCTTCCTCCTTCCTGCCTTCCTCCCTCCCTTCCTTTCCTTCCTTCCTGCCTTCCTCTTTCTGTCCTTCCTCCCTCCCTCCCTTCCTTCCTTCTTTCCTTCCATCCTTCCTTCTTTCCTTTTTCCTGCCTTCCTCCTTCCCTCCCTCCCTCCCTCCCTCCCTCTCTCCCTCCCTCTCTCCCTCCTTCCCTTTCTGCCTGCCTGTCTTCCTTCTTTCTATCCTTCTTTCTTTCCTTCCATCCTTCCTTCTTTCCTGCCTCCCTCCCTTCCTCCTTCTCTCCTTCCTTCCTTCCTTCCTTTTCTTATTATCTTCCTACCTTCTTCCTTCCTTTTTCCTTCCTCCCCTCCTATCTTCCTTTCCTTCGTTTGTTCCTTCCTATTTTCCTCCTTCCCTTCCTCCCTTCCTCCCTCCCTCCGTCCCTCCCTCCCTCCCTTCCTTCCTTCCTTCCTTTTGTACCTGGGGCTTGAACTCAGGGCCTGGGTGCTATTCCCAAACTTCTGTAAACCATGGCTCATGCTCTACCACTTGAGCCGCAGCTCCATTTCCCACCTTTTTTTTTTTTTTGCTGGTTCATTGGCAATAAGAATCTCACCAACTTTGCTGCCCGGGGCTGGCTCTGAACCTCGATCCTCCGATCTCAGCCTCCTGAGTCGCTGGGATGCCAGGCGTGAGCCACGGCACCCGGCTACCTCTGCCCCTTCCTGAGCCACCCTTCGGAGTCACAGCACGCGGGAGGCTCTGGGGACGTTGAAGTGACGTCCAGTGGCAAGTGTCCCCACGTGTGGCGAGCGGAGGGAAGTCGTGAGTCCGCCTGCATTTTCCAGAACGCGCGCCTCCTTGCAGGTGACGGCAGGGGCGTTGGAAATCACCGCCAGCGGTTTTTGTTCTGAGCCACCAGGCCAGCCTGGATGAAGTACCGGGGGCAAAATGGAGGTGCCCAAAGGCTTTTGGGGATGTCTTGCTTGACAGACTGACCGCAGGTGTTACTTCGGCCTGAACCGCAGGAGCCTTTGAGGCTCTGAAATCTTGTCGCTGGGCACGTGCGTCAGCTTGACGTGCGGTGGGGTGACGTCGGCACTCGGTTGCTCAGTCACCAGGGCACCTGCCGTGCCACCACGGTGGAAAAGTCCCGTGGGACAAGGAAGCCAAGAGGCCACCGCGCTTCTGTGACGCGCCGGAGCTGGAGAAGCTTAGGCTCAAATGGGAACCCAGCTAGATACCAGGGGACACACGCATGCGTGCCAGGGACGGGGGACCCCGCTGCCTTATTCCAGCCTCGAAGAGGTCGCCCAGGGACGAGGGCAGAGGCGGGCCGGCTTGCTGGGAGCTTCTGACCCTTGCAGGTTAGGGCCTCTCTGGTGTGGAGAAGTGGCAGGGCTGCAGAGCAGAGGGAGGAGGGCTCGCAGGCCGCCCTGTTCCCAGCCAGTCTGGCTGCTGCACACCTCGAACCCAGGATCTGTGGTTACCAGCGGATGCCAACGCTGGGAGCCAATGCCTTCCAAGGGGAACACGGCTTCTGTGGCCCAGGGACACCGGCCTCCTCTGAGCCTCCCTCCCTCCAGGCCTTCACGCAGAAGTATTGTCTGTATCATTCCTTTAGTTCAAAAGTAGGGTCAGCTGTGTGGCGGCGCAAACCTGTAATCTCAGCGACTCAGAGGGAGAGGCTGCAGGATCCTGAAGTCCAGGTCCACTTTGGGAAAGGGAGTGAAAAATCTGTCTCCAAAGTCAACAACAGCAACAAAAGAAATAACAAAGGCTGGGCAGGTGGTTCAGTGGTAGAGCGCTCTCCTAGCACGCATGGAGCCCCAGGTTCGATTCCTCAGTACCACTTACACAGAAAAAAAACAGAAGTGGTGCCGTGGCTCAAGTGGTAGAGCGCCAGCCTTGAGCAAAAGCAGCTCAGGGACAGCGCCCAGCATCAAGCCCCAGGACTGGCAAGATTTTTTTTTTTAAAGGACTGGAAGGATGTGGCTCAAGTGGTTGAGCCCCAGGCTGTGGGTTCAGTTCCTACTACCATGAGCACAAACAGACAAGCGCTTCCACTACCCGGTGTTCCCGTGAGTCCTGAGCTCATGCTGGAGGCGGGGAGACAGAGGTTGGGCCTGGTGCTCATAGATGGGCATCTGTGGGGTCTCATGTAAGGGCATCGAGAGGTTTTGGGGGGTCTGGGGTGGGCCAGAAGGGGCTTGGGAAATGTCCTCTTGGCCAGGGTGATGCTTAACTTGGGGTTTGGAGATGCAGGGGGGGGTTGTCATTGATTGTGGGTGTCCAGGCTCAGCGGTAGTCAGATGTGAGCCCTGGGGCCGGCACTGTGTGCGTGCGTGACGGGTATCGGCTTGGGAAGCGGTGTGGTCCAGTGGAGGTTGTGTAAGAGAACCTTCCCCCACACACACACGGGCCGCCGCCAGCTGTCACGGTCCCGCGTGGTTGAATGGGTGCCATTGCTTCTCAACATAATGGGATACTGTTTCCCTAACACAAAAAGCAGGAGGCGTGTTAACAGAATTGATCATCAATACCTGTCCGGTAATCTCTGAACAGTCCAACATAGTGATGTGTTCAAATTCGTGTGCTTCTGATCTAGCTATAAAACACAATGACTGCTGAGAGCTTTGCTTAAAAAAATGTTGTTTTTGTCGGTCCTGGGTCTTGAACTCAGGGCCCCGGTGCTGCCTCTGAGCTCTTTCATTCAAGGCTGGTGCTCTACCACTTGAGCCACAGCGCTACGTCTGGTTTTCTGGTGCTTCATGGGAGATAAGTCTCATGGACTTTCCTGCCTGAGCTGACCTTGAACCGAGATCCTCAGATCTCAGCCTCCTGAGGCTCTGGGATGACAGGTGTGAGCCATTGACACTCAGCTTTATTTTTTTATTGTTATCATAAAGATGGCATACAGAGGGATTACAGTTGAATAAGTCAAGTAATGAGGACATTTCTTTTTGGACAACGAAAGCCCTTTTCTCTACTGTCAGCTTTTAACTCTTTTTTCCTATTAACTTTCTTATCTGTCTTGCTTGCCCTCCCTCCTTCCCTCCCTCCTTCCTTCCCTCCCTCCCTCCCTTCTTTCCTTCCTTCCTTCCTTCCTTCCTTCCTTCCTTCCTTCCTTCCTTCCTTCCTTCCTTCCTATACTGGAGCTTGAACCCAGGGCCTTGCACTCTTCTTGCTTGGCTTTTTTGCTCTTGGCAAGGAGTTTTACCATTTGGACCACAGCTCCATTTCCAACTTTTTGCTGGTTTATTGGAGATAAGAGTCTCACAGACTTTCCTGCCCGAGCTGGTTTTGAACTGAAGTCCTCAGATCTCAGCCTCCTGAGTGGCTGGGATGACAGGCGTCAGCCACCAGCGCTTGGCTCCTGTATTTGTTTCTCGCAGGGCTTTACCTGCAGGTGTTGCAGGCTCGGGACAGGGGCAGTCCTGGCTGTCAGCCACGAGCCCCGTGTTCGTCTCTGCCAGGGTACATCCAGCTTGGCTTTGCTTGGCAGGAATGCTTTCTGGGTTTGGAGCAAGGGTCAGGATTTCCTGTGCCTCTCCCTCCCCCCGTTGCTGGGCTTCTCCGCGTCCTAGGATGAACAGTGGCTTCCTCTGTAGACAGGAAGTGGAGAGAATCACTTCCCCGTGAATCTCTGCAAGGCCACTCTCCTCGGCGGGCTCTGAGTCCGGCCTTTCACACTTCCACATGGCTCTGAGCTGTGACCTCCAAAGAGGGCCAGGTTGGCCTGGGCTGCAGAATCCAGAGTGCTAACATGTTCCCTGAGGTGTGGTTCAAACATCCCTGCTTTCCCTGGGCGCCAGGGCTCACGCCTGTCATCCCAGCTACTCAGGAGGCTGAGATGGGAGGATCACAGTTGGAGTCCAGCCTGGACAGGAAAGTCCGTGAGACTCTGATCTCCAAGGAACCACCAGAAAACTGGAAGTGGAGCTGTGGCTCAAGTGGTAGAGCTCCAGCCTTGAGCTGAAGGCCTCAGGGACAGCGCCCAGGCCTGAGTTCAAACCTCAGGATGAGCACAAATTAAAAAAAAAAAAAAAAAAATCAGTGCTTTGGTGAGCGTAAGGAAGGCTGGAGATGGACAGGAGGAACACCGAGGCCTATTTTTTTGGTAAGAGCTGTGGAGTGTGGACTTGGGGTCCCAGGGGCCCCCGCTCTGCCCTCTCACTCTCAGCAAGGCGTTTGTCAATCCTGCTCAAGTACTCCTCCTCTCCCGGACAGCGCACAAGGGTGCTTTGTGCGGTTCACTTATCAGTCATTTGCAGGCCACTTTGGCTGACTCGGGGCCAGGGCCCAGTACCCTGGGGTGCTTGTGCGTGGGTGATCATAACGGAGAAACGACGTCTGGAAGCAATTCACAGCAAACGCGGCGAGAAGCAGCAGTGTTATTTAACTTCCAGGCGAACAAAACTCCCGGGCAGGACCTGAGCGCGCGTCTGCACGCATCGGGGCTGCTGCCACCGGGAAGGAACGGAAACCAGGGGGCGTGAGCCAGGCAGGGAGGGATGGGCTCGGTTCATCCTGCGTTGGGACCTACCCTCATTTTCAGAAGACAATCTGTTCTGGAATCGGGGTCTTGAGTTCAAATTCACCACCTGCCGGTGACTGGAAAGGCAGAAATGATTGATAGAGTGGAACTGATTTCTGACGGGCTCAATCTTAGTACATGGCCTCTCTTTGTCTCCTCTTCACCCTCCTCTTCCTCCTCCTCCTCCTTTTCACCCTCCTCTTCCTCCTTCTCCTCCTCCTCCTCTTCCTCCTCCTCTTCTTCTTTTTCTTCTTCTCTCATTTCCTCCTCCTTTTCACCCTCCTCTTCCTCTTCCTTCTTCTTCCTTTTCTTCCTCCTCTTCCTCTTCCTCCTCCCCCTCTTCCTCTTCCTTTACTTTCCCCTTTCCTCTCTTCCTCTTCCTCCTCCTGCTCTTCTATTTCCTCCTCTTCCTTTTCATCCTCTTTCTCTTCCTCTTCTTCCTCTTCTTCCTCTTTCTCCTCCTCTTCCTCTTCTTCCTCTTCCTCCTGCTCTTTCTTCTCCTTCCTCTTCTTCCTCCTCCTGCCCTTCTGTTTCCTCCCCCTCCTCCTCCTCCTCCTTCCTTCAGTTCTTCTTGGCTTGGAGCCCGTGGAGTCTGGCGGGGGTTCGAGTCCCAGCCGATGTCGGTCTCGCGTGGCTGGTCTCGCGTGGCAGCCCGGCAGCTGTTCTGCGTTCAGTCACAATCCAAGTCTGTTCCACCACAGAGGCTGGGCCGGGCCGAGCTGCGGGTGCTGTTGATCAGTTTTCTCACCTGTCACACGAGGAAAATGATTCTTACTCCAGCTGAAGCCGAGGCAGGGCGTCTGGTGGGGAGAAGCCGCCCATCAGCGTCCACGCCATGTCCTGAGGTCTAGGGACCATGACTGGCGCCATGGCGTGCCTCAGGGAAGGTTCCAGAGCACATAGAGGAGTGCGAGGCGGGACCCGTCCCCACTCCGTGCCTTGCATACCCAGATCCTGCTCCAGGAGACCAGCAGCTGGGTCCTCGGGGCCCACCGCTAGCCAGTTGGCCACCCCTGTGGCTGAGAACCAGGAAGGCTTGGGTTCGAATCCTTCCTCGGCTCTTCCTGTCAGGCTCTGTGAAGCGATGGACCTCATGGCCAAAACCTCCAATGATGAAATGTGGATGTGCGTGTAAATTGTGACACAGCGAGGTGTGCAGGTGTGTGTACATCGTGACACTGAAATGTGTGTGTGTGAATTGCAATACTGAAATGTACAGGTGTGTGTAAATCATGACAGTGAAGTGTGCAGGTGTGCATGTAAATCGTGACAGTGAAGTGTGCATGTGTGTAAATTGTGACAGCAGAGTGTGCAGGTGTGCATGTAAAACATGGCACAGCAAACTGTGCAGGTGTGCATGTAAACCGTGAGACAGTGAAGTGTGTGTAAATCGTGACACAGCGAAGTGTGTAGGTGTGTAAACTGACAGTGAAATGTGTGTGTACATCATGATACAGCAAAGTGCAGGTGTGCGTGTAAATCATGGCACAGCAAAGTGTGTGTGCGTGTAAATGTGACACTGAAGTGTGTAAATCGTGATAGCAAAGTGGGTGTATGTGTAAATCATGGCACAGCGAAGTGTGCGGGTATGTGTGTAAATCATGACACTGAAGTGTGCATGTGTAAATCATGACAAGCGAAGTGTGTGGATGGGCGTGTAAATCGTGACATACTGGTGTGCAGGTGTGTGTAAGTCGTGACAAGCAAAGTGTGCAGGTATGCATTCAAATCAGCACAGCGAAGTGTGCGGGTGTGCATGTAAAACGTGACACACTGAAGTGTGCAGGTGTGTGTAAATCATGGCACAGCAAAGTGTGGGTGTGCGTGTAAAATGTGACACACTGAAGTGTGCAGGTGTGTGTAAATCATGGCACAGCAAAGTGCGTGTGTGTGTGTAAAACATGACACCCTGAAGTGTGCAGGTGTGCGTGTAAATCGTGCGGTAAGCGGCATTCTTATCTCCGCAAGTTCTGTTCCTCACGAATACGAGGAGGCCCTAGCCAGAAAGAATGACCTAGAAAACCTCTGCGCCTCTCTCTGACGCCACGGCCCTGCAGCCGCGGGCGGCCGGTTGGGCTCTCTGAGGAGGGGAGATGGTGCCCCGCTCTCTTCTGTCTCGTTCTTTGTTTCTTCCTCGTTGAAAGGCAGAGCCTGGCTGGTCCTCGTGTTTGTCCATCTTGTGTTTTTGGAGGTCGAGTATCGGGGGGTTGCCGGGCTGGCCGCACCCTCCCCTGTGCTGGGATTACAGGCGTGCACAGTGACACTGGCTTTGTGCGGAGTTAGGTCCTTCTCTGCTATGGTAGCAGTGGTGGGAGGAAGGGTGGGACACAGTCGGGACCCAGTGGTGAGGACGGTCAGGCCCCGGACACGGTGTCCCAGGAGAGCTGTGCTCTGAACCATTTATTATATCCTATGTTACGTGTAATATACTGTGGTTGCAAGACACTAACTTATATGTAATATACTGCGTATAATATTACATACTATAATATGTTATAGTCATTTTTATGACTTCAATTAAGACATGTTTTCATAATATAGTTGTCATCGCTCAGTTTTCTATCTTAATTTTATCCATCATCTATCATCAGTCTTTTTTGTTTTTTGTTTGTTTTTTGTCAGTCGTGGGGCTTGAACTCTGGGCCTGGGCGCTGTCCCTCAGCTCTTAGCTCAATGCTAGTGCTCTACCACCTGAGCCACAGCGCCACTTCTGGCTTTTTGCTGGTTCCTTGGAGACCAGAGCTCCATGGACTTTTCCTGCCTGGACTGGCTTCGAACTGCACTCCTCAGATCTCAGCCTCCTGAGTCGCTGGGATGACAGGTGTGAGCGCCGGTGCCCGGCTGCTGGGGCAGTTTTGTGTGTGCGTCTGTTTATGGTTTGGAGAATCTCGCCATGGCGTTGGACACAAGGCTCCTGTGGGAGGCGCGTGTGGAGTTGCCCTGCTTGCCCATCTCGCCCGTTGTTCTTGACTTCCACAGCTGTTGTTTGGACTTGTACACACTCGCTCGCCGGGTGAATAGGCGTGTGTTTGCTCCTTCCTCTGGGCTCTCTTCTGGGCCTGCCTTGGTCTCTCACCTTGGCCCTCACGCGGCCTGTCAGTGCCGAGCCCCGTGCGCCCTCACTCTGTCCCCGCCTTCCTCCCTTCCTCAGGACCCTTGCACTGCCCGGCCCGGCTTACCTCCAGCTTTCTTGCCAGTCGAGGGAGCCTCTCGGTTGGCAGGGCCTCTGGGGGGCCTCACACACAGGCACCCTGTCCGTATCCTGCGTGTTTTAATTGTCAGCAACGTTGTACGGACGTGGTAGAAATGGACACAAGGCGCCGGGCGCTGGTGGCTCACGCCTGTAATCCTAGCTACTCAGGAGGCTGAGATCTGAGGATCACGGTTCAAAGCCAGCCCGGGCAGGAGAGACCATGAGACTTATCTCCAATAAACCACCAGAAAACTGAAAGTGGTGCTGAGGCTCAAGTGGTAGAGCGCTGGCCTTGAGCTGAAGAGCTGAGGGACAGCGCCCAGGCCCAGAGTTCAAGACCCACGACCGACAAAAAAAAAAAAAAAAGAAATGGACACAAGGCATTTGGTGCACACAGTCCCAAAGCTTAGGACAAAATTGCCTGGGAAACTTTGATATTTCTCTCAGCCAGTGAGAGGAGAATGGAACACTGTGGTGCTGGAGGTTTTCCACTTAGTTGTGTGTGTGTGTGAGTGTGTGTGTGTGTGTGTGTGTGTGTGTGTGTGTGTGTGTGTGTGTGTGTGTGTGTGTGTGTGTGTGTGTGTGTAGAGCGGTCTTTTCTTTGTAATCCCCCTGTATACCACCACCATGATAGTAACAATAAAGTAAACAAAAATTAAAAAATAAAATAGAAAAACTCAGGGACAATGTCCAGGCCCTGAGTTCAAGCCCCAGGACTGGCATCCAAAAAACAAAAAGAAACCAATGAGACCTTAGGCAGGGTGCAGTAGCGCATGCCTGTAGTCCCAGCCATGTGGGAGGCAGATGGGGGAGGATGGGGTTCTAATGTAGCAGGATAGCAAGGTTCTGTCTGTGTGTGTGGGAGGGAGTCCCGGGGCTTGACCCCAGGACATTGCCCCTGCTGGCGCTTTCCACCTGGAGCTGCACCACCATGCCCATCTTCCTGAGATCATTTCTTTTTCATTTTAAACTGTTATGATGAAGGTGATGTGCAGAGGGGTGGTCCGGTCATGAGTGCATTTCTGTGTGGACCGGGTCCCCCTTTCTCCTGCTGTGTCCCCCGGTTTCCCCTCTTGTCCCCACCCACGCGTGGTAGAGTTCATGTTCTGCACAGTTCTGAAATGCTTGACCTTTTACATTTTGGTCCAAGAGGCTTTGATCTTTGAACACCAACAGAAGCAGATGTTGCCTTGGCTTCTATTGTGTGTGTGTGTGTGTGTGTGTGTGTGTGTGTGTGGTGGGTACTGGGTTTGAACTCAGGGCCTTGGGCTTGCTGCATGAACCCTCTGCCACTTGAGCCCCGTCCCCAGGCCTGTTCGCTTTAGTTTTCTTTTATTGTGCTGGGTTTGTTTGTTTGTTTGTTTATATTTCCACATGTCTGCCTCCCACTTAGTGGGGTTACAGGCGTGAACCCCTGTGCTTTGTCTTCTGAGACAGAGCTTTGCTATCTTGCCTCAAACCTCCATCCTCCCCTCTCTGCCTCCTATGTAGCTGAGATTATAGGCATGTGCTACTGCACACTGCCTAACTTCTACTCTCTGTGTGTGTGTGTGTGTGTGTGTGTGTGTGTGTGTGTGTGTGTGTGTGTGTGTGTGTGTGTGTGCGCACACGCGCGCTAGTCCTGGGGCTTGAACTCAGGGTCTGGGTGCTGTCCCTAAGCTTTTCTTGCTTAAGGCCGGTGCTCACTACTTTGAGCCACAGCCCCACTGCTGGCTTTCTGGTGGTTCATGGGAGATGAGCAGCTTCATCCCCTTCCCTACAGCTGTGGTGGCCAGTGTTGAAGCAGCAGTATAAACCAGGGGGAAGCGGATGCCCACGAAGCCAGCCTCATCAGTTCTCTGGGCCTCAGTTTCCCCCTTTTGCAGAGCGAGGGGGCTGGACCCAGTCAGTACTGGAGTGACTCGGGGGGGCTCCTCATTCACGGATGGGTGGACACGTCGCGCGGGCCGGTCGCACGTGGTGCCCGGCCTTCAGATACACGCAAGGCAGAGAGCAGGCGCTAGAAATAAACCCGGGAACCTAAAATTAGATCATGACTCACGCTCCGCAGAAATAATCCCGTCCCCAGCGACTCACATTATGTGATTTCTTGAAGTCCAGGTAGGCAGTGCGAGACCCCGGACAGGTCGATCTGCACTTGAGTGGGTTCCAGCCGGCCGGCCGGGGTTCCAGACTTTCTGTAGTGGAATGGTCCATTCGCTAGAACACATGGTCTTAAAAAAAGAGTTTCATAAATGCCGGATGCCCTGGGCCTGTCATGCCAGCTACTCAGGAGGCTGAGATCTGAGGATCGTGGTTTGAAGCCAGCCTGGCATGAAAGTCCCTGAGACTCTGATCTGCAGTGAACCACCAGAAAACTGGAAGTGGTGCTGTGGCTCAAGTGGTAGAGCACCAGTCTTGAGCGGAAAAAAATCAGGGATAGCACCCAGGCCCTGAGTTCAAGACCCAGGCCCTGAACACACACACACACACACACACACACACACACACACACACACACACACACACACACACACACACACACACACACACACACACACACAGAGCATCCTATGGAAGGGACAGGTAGAGGCTGGCAGTGCATGACTCCGTGTCTCTCTTCTTCCTCTTCTGTCCTTCACCTGTCTCCATTAAACGGTCCCTAAAATGATCAGGACTAGATATAATATATAACTTCCCCATTTCCCCCCCATTTTTTGAAAGTCGTGTATGTCTATTGTGGAATATTTGAGGGAGGGGGAGTGGAAAATAAGAAATCACTCAGATTCCAACGAAGACAGTCACTGGGAGGGTGCCCATGATTCCAGCATTTTCCAGTTTTGACGCAGGTCTTAGCTAGCGTTGCTCCCGCAGCCGTTTTGATTGAACATCCTAGCCAGAGCATAAGGGCTTTTTTTTTTTTTTATCCCCCTATGCTATTAAAAACTCAGTAAACATAATTTTTGAGGCTACTTAGCATTCTGTCACGAAGCTATCGCCTCAATTTTCTTAGCCACCTTCTTACTGTCAGCTACTTAATTACTCTCAATTCTTCACTCTTACAGACGACCTGGCACGGATGTTTTGGGTGTTTTCAGCTCTTCCGTTTGTAGTGCACAATGTCTCCTGAGGACAGATTCCCAGAGGTAGAATTGCAGGGTCAAAGGTCAAAGGTGGGCTAGCATTCGAGGATCTAGAGCCACGAAGCCCAAATCACTTCTTCATTCTACTCCCCGCAGCGGGGGCTGGGGGTCCCCTGGAACCTGGTCTACCACCTTCTTCTTCTTCCTCCTCCTCCTCCTCCTCCTTCTCTTCCTCCTCCTCCTCCCAGAGAAATCCATCCAGTATGACTTATGAGGTAAACAATTAAATGCGCTGTCACCAGAGCCAAGCCCGAGCGATTATCTACACTTCTGAAGTGTCTGCGGTTTCTCTCTCATGATTTACCCTGCTCACGTCTGCACCAAAATTGTGAATTCTTTTTTTGGGGGGAGGGTCTTGTTGTGGGGCCTGAACTCTGGGCCTGGGCGCTGTCCCTCAGCTCTTCAGCTCAAGGCTAGTGCTCTACCACTTGAGCCACAGCTCCACTTCCAGCTTTTTTCCCCTGCTTATATGGTGCTGAAGAATGGAACCCAGGGCCTCATGGATGCAAGGCAAGCGCTCTACCACTGAGCCACCCTCCCAGCCCCGAAATTGTGAATTCTTTATTGTGTGTGTGGACACGATCGTGTGCCATCGGCTTGTAAAGTCAAAAATAAATGCGAGCCTCGTTGCTTTTTAAATGTCACATAAGTCATGTGTATCATGCGCACCATATATGTCATGCTGAATCACCTGTCACACTGGATCATACATGTTGTACTAAACTTATGTATTTCATCAGCTTTGGCCCCTCAGTACTGGGGCTTGAACTCAGGGCCTTCTGCCTGCTCCACTTTCTTGTTCATGGCTGGTGCTCTACCATTTGAGCAAGGCTCCAGCCTAGCTTTTGGCTGGCTTACTGGAGAGGAATGGAGTGTCATAGACTTTTCTACCCCAGATTGGTTTGGAATCTCGGCCCATTAGATAAAGTGAGATATGTTCACACAGACTTTCCATGGGTTTCTAGGGGGCCAGCCGTTGGGGGGTGGAGGGGGGAGGTGGAGGGAGGTTCCTGGCAATTTTATTAAGTTTCCGTCATCTGGCATCAGTGAATGGTGATTGGGCTGTGTTGAGTGAGTGACAACCCCCCCCCCCCCGCCATGGATCTGTTGTTCAGGGATCGTCCTGTCACCCCTGGTTTTTGCCTTTCCCACTCAGGACCTAAGGGGTTTGGTCCGCTGCTGCTGGAATCTCCTGGGCCATCAGCTATGATGGCTCTCGTGCCGGTGCGTTCCGCGTGGCTCCGTGGTCGGCCACGCGACGTGAAGTCGGCGTGGGTCACTGGCGAAACCCCGTGTTTGCCATTCCAAAACAGGATTGTTCTCACAGGACACCAGAGCCACTCAAGACCATTCAGGAAAACCCACATAAAACCCCTCAATGCTGGCCGGGCGCTGGCCACAGCCCACGGCCCCGTGAGCCTGTCTGCATGCTGACCCAAGCCCAGAGAAACTCAGAGGAAGAGACTCTGGGGTTTCTTCTGTGTATTTGTGTGTGTGTGCGCATGCGTGCGTGAGCGTGTGCACATGCGCTTGCAGGTCCTGGTCTTGAACTCAGTGCCTGGGCGCCGTCCCTCAGCTCTTCTGCTTAAGGCTGGTGCTCTACCACTTGAGCCACAGCTCCACTTCTGGTTTTCTGGTGGTTCACTGGAGATCAGTCTCATGGACTTTCCTGCCCGGGCTGGCTTTGAACCATGATCCACAGATCTCAGCCTCCTGAGTAGCTAGTGATTATGGTACCAGGGCCCAGCGTGAGGTGGCACTTCCCCCCTTGCCCTGCCTTGCTTCGGAGCCAGTAGACTGGGTATCACGTGGTGAGATGGGGAATGGGGAAGGGGTGCAGGTGGGGCTTCGGTTTGCACACGATTCCAGCTCCCCGGTCCTTTAGCGAGTGTCACAGGGAAGGTAAATCCACCCTGTGTGATCGTGCATCACGAGATGTTACAGTAGTTTAAAAAACAATCATCTTCATGCAAATGTTTATACATATTTACATATGAAGGATATTATATAGAGAATACATAAGGAAGAGTATAAAGAATATAATGGAGTATGTGAAGAAGACTAGCATATACATGAAGAATATTATTATGTAGAAGCATATATAGAGGCTGGAGAATGGCGAGCGTGTTATATGGAGTCTGACATACAAGCGTGAAGTACAAATTGCGAGTGGGCCTTGGGCAGAAGATCTCTCTTCTCCCTCCTGTCTCTCCTGTTAGCCCCGCGTGGGGACAGAGGTGAGGAGCTCATGGGGTCGTGTGCAGCTTGTGTGCGTTCAGTGTGGCCACGGCGGGCGCGTCCACAGAAGGGTCTGTGGGCTCAAGCCCGGCCTCTGTGGCCTCTGAGCCGTGAGGTCATTGTGGGCCAGCGCAGCTGCCCCGGGCTCGGGCGCCGTCCAGAGCAGCAGCACCTGTTCACCGTGTAGTGGTCATCTGAGCGGGTTGTCCTAGGGGCTGCGCGTAGCCAGCAGCCCCGTCTTCATTTCTAGGTTGCCGTCCGTGAGAGCAGGTGAAGGATGGTTGAATTGGATTGGCTTCTTTTTAGCTTGAGTGCTTTGACTGCCTGCACTTTGGTGGTTGTGATGATGATAGCGGTGGTGGTGGTGATGGTGTTGTTGATGATGGTGGTGGTTGTGTTGGTGATGGTGGTGATAGTGTTGTTGGTGATGCTGGTGGTGTTGTTGGTGATGGTGGTGGTGGTGGTAGTGGTGATGGTGTTGTTGGTGATGGTGGTGGTGGTGATGGTGGTGTTGGTGGTGGTGGTGGTGATAGTGTTGGTGGTGGTATGGTAGTATTCTTGGTGATGGTGGTGGTGGTGGTGATGATGGTAGTGATGGTGATGATGTAGGTGGTGGTGATGGTGGTGGTGATGGTGGCGGCGGTGGTGATGATGACAGTGGTGGTGATGGTGATGATGATGATGATGGTGGTGGTGGTGATGTTGGTGATGATTGTAGTGGTGGTGATGATGGTGATGATGGTGGTGATGATGATGTTGGTGGTGATGATGATGGTGGTGATGGTGGGGTGGTGATGATGATGGTGGTGATGATGATGGTGATGATGGTGATGATGATGATGGCAGTGGTGGTGATGGTGGTGATGATGGTGGTGATGGTGATGTTGGTGATGATGATGGTGATGGTGATGATGATGGTGGTGATGATGATGATGATGATGATGGTGATGATGATGATGGTGATGATGGTGGTGGTGATGGTGATGATGGTGGTGGTGATGGTGATGTTGGTGGTGATGGTGGTGATGGTGATGATGTTGGTGGTGATGATGATGGTGGTGGTGGTGGTGGTGGTAATGGTGATGTTGGTGGTGATGATGATGGTGGTGATGGTGGTGGTAATGGTGATGATGTTGGTGGTTATGATGGTGGTGATGGTGGTGATGATGGTGATGGTGATGATGGTGGTGGTGTGATGGTGATGATGGTGGTGATGATGGTGATGGTGGTGATGGTGATGGTGGTGATGGTGGTGATGATGATGGTGATGGTGGTGGTAGCGGTGGTGGTGGCCATGGTGGTGAGGATGTGGAGCCCAGTCCGCAGTGCGAGGTTCTCATCCTGAGACTGAGCGAGTGTCTGCCGCAGCCCCTGCTCTGCGTCTGCTCCCCCACCCCCCACTGTCAGTCCACGCTGCAGCTCCATGCACTCCTGTTTTCTTCTCGAGAAAGGTTGCATGTCTGCGTGGGTGACAGCGTGTAAATGCCATTGCTAAAGAGTCTGTCACGGACCATGAGGGGACCCTCCCCGTGCCCGCGCTGGTGGCTGATGCGCCCCGCTGACCCTGGCGGGTGGGAGCGGGGGCCGAGCGGCCCTGGGCTCAAGCTCTTGATGGAGCTACATGCCAGGAAACAAGCCGGTCAGCACCCCGAGGGCAGGAGGACATGGAGCACGAGCAGGGGCTTCCTCCTAGAGCCGCGATCGCCATCCCGTCAGGAGAGAAGTGTCAGCGCTTTGGCAGGAGGCCCACACTCGCATCTCCCCAGTGTGTACAAAGCAGGTTCACGCTGCCACCCTCGTCAGAGGTGTAAGATAAATAGTGTGCTCCTGTTGGCTACCAGCATGAGATACGCAGCACATCTAAGGTGGCTCAGTGGTAGAGCGCTTGCCTTGCATGCATGAGGCCCTGGGTTCGATTCCTCAGCACCACATAAGCAGAAAAAGCCAGAAGTGGCGCTGTGGCTCAAGTGGTAGAGTGCTAGCCTTGAGCTGAAGAGCTGAGGGACAGTGCCCAGGCCCAGAGTTCAGGCCCCACAACCAACAAAAAACAAACAAACAAACAAAAACCACGTTCTCAGTTGGGGGCTCACACCCGTCATCCCAGCCACTAGGGGCTGAGATCTGGAGGATTGCGGTTCAGAGCCAGCCTGGGCAGGAAAGTCCGTGAGATTCTGATCTCCTGTGAGCCACTAGAAAACTGGAAGTGGTGCTGTGGCTCAAAGTGATAGAGCACCAGCCTAGTGTGAAAAAGCTCAGGGACAGTACCCAGGCCCTGAGTTCAAGATCCAGGACCAGAGCTAATGGTACCAGGCTCCACATATGCTAGGGTGGAAGAAGGACGCACTGGCTTCCTTTGAACCCTCTCTGGGCTGGGCAGAGGTGAGAGAGCCCGTCCCCATGGGCTCTTCCGTGTCCTAGCCTGGAGATCTAAACACCAGAGCGAGTGAACCCTGAAGCCTGCCCCCACCCCCCATAAACAGCCACGCCATGTGAAGGCGGAGTGCATGCTGGGCTGAGCGATGACCTGTCACAACAGCACATCTGGTTTCTGCTCTGCTTGGCAGCTGCCCTCCCCACTGGAGGCTGCTGGCAGGTGTGATGTGGCGTGGCATGGCGTGGTGTGGCAGGGTCAGTCCTCCCCTCAGCTGTGGATAGTCAGGTGGGAGAAATAGTTTGGTCTCCGTGGTTCACCAGTCACTCCCGTGGCTTTTGGACATCACAGAGCAGCCAAGAGGAGATGCAGAGTGTGCCATGACATCATTTGCTCCCCAGGACTGATGGTTAAGTGGGGAACCTTCGTGGTGCAAAGCTGAGGCCCCCCGAGAACAGAGGTGCCCGGGGCAGCCGCATACGCCTGGATCTAGCTAAGGTGGTAGTGTCCAGGCAATAAGGGCATGGGCATGCCCATTCTTTTTTTTTTTTTTTTGTCAGTCATGGGGCTTGAACTCAGGGCCTGGGCACTGTCCCTCAGCTCTTTAGCTCAAGGCTAGTGCTCTACTACTTGAGCCACAGTGCCACTTCCGGTTTTCTGGGGGTTCATTGGAGATAAGAGTCTGGGCTGGCTTTGAACCACGATCCTCAGATCTCAGCCTCCCACGTAGTTGGGATGACAGGTGTGAGCCACCAGTGCCCGCTACACCCATTCCTCATCAGTGTTGGAACAGCGTGTTTACGACTGAAAGTCCACCATCCACAGCCATGGGGTGAAGGCAACATGGGAGCCCCTCCGGAGGAGATGGATGTGGGGCATCCCAAATTGCAGGGCCCACACCTGACTCCATCTCTCACAGGGAAGTTGTGGGGCCTGGGCTGGCTCGGGGATCTGGACCCAGCCGGCTGGAGTACAAGGTGAAGCTCCAGCTTTATCAAAGGATCGTAGAGTAGTCAGGAAAGCAAGACGGCTGAGAAAGAGGCAGGACCAACACTTCAAGGCCCAGGGAAGACAGAAAGAGAACAGAGACACCGTCCTGGGTCTCATTGCTGGGGGGACCAGCCTCGCTGTAGGAATGTCTGGATCCCTATATATAACTTATCAGGTCCCAGTGTATTTATTTATTTATTTTTGTCTTTTACCATCCAGCATGTTTGCTAGTAGATTTACAGACACATTCTAGTTACCACACAGGAGGGAAATCACGCAAACCTCTGTTTCTCTGGGTCTGGCTTACTTCGCTTAATGTGATTTTTTTCCCCCCAAGTTTTACATTTCCTTACAAATGGTACAATATCATTCTTTCTGATAGAGGAGTAGAATTCCACTGTGCATCTACACCACATTTTCTTGATCCGTTCATCCACCGAGGGGCATCTGGGCTGATTCCGTATCTTGGCTATGGTGAAAAATGCTGCAGTGGACATGGTTGTGCTGGTGGCTTTAGTGTGGCCTGGTGTGTGGTCGATTGGATAAATACCCAGGCGTGGAATGGCTGGGTCAGAGGCGAGCTCTGTGTTTAGTCTTTGAGGAACCTTCATACTAAGCAACCTGTTTTTTTTTCCCAAAATTTTTATTGTGATTAAGTGGTTACATAATCTCCCAAATTTCACAGTATTGTGGGATAGTGATACTCAGTTAAAGTCACAAACACATTCTAACGTTCATGGGACAAATTGTCTATCATGGTCTATAACATTTATGAGTTCTATGAGCTTTGCAATAGTTATTTCTTCCACATTGGGTGATATGTACATTTCTTTTGTTTTGCATAGCATCAGCTGTTCCCTCTTTCCCACTTGTTCCCTCCCTCCCATTGCTGCCATTGAGTTGCTTGGTTCATTTTGGTCAATGTCCAGTGCAGCTGATGGGTCCCGCTGTTGTATGTTTTTCCCTGATTCCCTCTAGTTCTGTGTCCTCCTCCTGGTTTCCCTTCGGTGTGCACACATATACCATACATGTGATCAGCAGCATGGGGTTATTTAGTAGTGATTCGGCCAGATAAATGGAAGTCCTTTGTTTCTTAAGTCCTGTTAATTTTGTCGTATCACTTAACGTTTTGGATTTAACATCCACTTATCAGGGAGACCATGTGCCATTTGTCTCTTTGCACTTGGCTTACCTCGCTCAGCATGATTTCTTCTAGCTCCATCCATTTCCCTGCAAATTCCATTATTTTGTTCTTTCTAATGGCTGCATAATATTCCATTGTGTAGAGATACCACAATTTTTGGATCCATTCATGCATGGTGGGACATCTGGGTTGTTTCCATATCCTGGCTATTGTGAACAGTGCTGCAATAAACATGGAGGTGCATGTGTCCTTGTATCCTGGTTCCTGTTGTTCAGGATAGATGCCTAGAAGTGGTATGCCTGGGTCATAAGGTAGGTCAATATTTAGCATTCTGAGGACCCTCCAGACTGCTTTCCAAAGTGGTTGTGTAGGTGTACATTCTCACCAGCAGTGTTACAGTGTTCCTCTTTCTCCGCATCACCTCCAGCATTTGTCATTGGCTGACTTGTGGATGTGGGACATTCTGACTGGGGTAAGGTGGTATCTCAGGGTTGTCTTTATTTGCATTTCCTTCACAACCAGGGATGGTGAACATATCCTCATGTGTTTCTTTGCCATTTTTATCTCTTCTTCTGAGAAGTCTCTCTTTAGTTCCCTTGCCCATTTAGTAATTGGTTTGTTAGGTTTGGGAGGGATTAGTTTCTTGAGTTCCCTATATATACTGGGTATTAACTCCTTGTCTGATATATTGCTGGTAAATATTTTTTCCCAGTTAGTTGGTTGTCTTTCTAGCTTGGTTGCTATAGCTTTAGCTGTGCAGAAACTTTTTATTTTAAGGTAGTCCCATTTGTCGAGTCTCTCTCCAATTTGTTTGACCCTGGGACTCTGTTCAGGAAGTTCCTGCCTGTGCCTATTAGTTCAAGTGTGTCTCCTACTCTGTCCTGCAGTAGTTTTAGAGATTCAGATTTAATGTTAAGGTCTTTAATCCATTTTGAGTTGATGTTGGTGCATGGTAATAGGCTGGGGTCTACTTTTAGTCTTCTGCATGTGGCTGCCCAGTTTTCCCAGCACCAATGGTTGAAGAGGCTGTGTTTCTTCCACTGTATGTCTTTGGCTCCTTTGTCAAATATCAGCTAACTGTAGGCATGTGGTTTTATTTCTGGGTCTTCTATTCTATTCCATCAGTCTTCGGGTCTGTTTTTGTGCTAATACCATGCTGTCTTTGTTATTATGGCTCTATAGTAGAGTTTGAAGTCCGGCATTGAGATCCCTGCCATGTTGTCTTTTTTGCCTAGAATTGTTTTGGCTATTCTAGGTCTTTTATTGTTCCATATGAATTTTTGAACTGTTTTCTGTATTTCAGAAATGTACGTCATTGGGATTTTAATGGGAATTACATTAATTTGTATATTAATTTTGGCAGTATTGCCATTTTCACTATATTAGGTCTGCCTATCCAAGAGCATGGAAGGTCTTTCCATTTCCTAGTGTCTTCTGTAATTTCTTTCTTTAAGTTTCTATAGTTTTCGTTAAATAGTTCTTTTACATCTTTGGTTAGGTTAATTCCTAAATATTTTATTTTTTGTGAGGTTATTGTGAATGGGGTTGCTTTCTTTATTTCCCTCTCTGCTTGTACATTGTCAGTGTACAGGAAGGCAACTGATTTTTGTGGGTTAATTTTGTATCCTGCTACTTTGCCAAAGTGATTTATAATTTCTAAGAGTTTGGGGATGGAGTTTTTGGGATATGAAGGTATAGTATCATGTCATCTGCAAAAAGGGATAGTTTAACTTCTTCTTTCCCTATGCAGATCGCTTTAATGTCATTTTCTTGCCTTATTGCCCTGGCTAAGGGTTCCAGGACTATATTGAAGAGGAGTGGAGACAGTGGGCATTCTTGCCTTGTTCCTGATTTTAGGAGAATTGGTTGAAGTGTTTCCCCATTAAGTATAATATTGGCTATTGGTCTGTGTTATATGGCTTTCATTGTTTTAAGGAATGTTTCTTCTATTCCTATTTTCTCAAGAGCTTTTAACATGAACGAATGTTGAATTTTATCAATGGCCTTTTCTGCATCTGTGGAGATAATCGTGATTCTTGACCTTGGTTCTGTTGATGTGTTGGATTACATTTATTGACTTATGTATGTTAAACCATCCCTGCATCTCTGGGATGAAGCCTGCCTGGTCATAGTGTATGATTTTTTTTAATGTATTTCTGGATTCTGTTAGCTAGAATTTTGTTAAGGATTTTTGCATCTGTGTTCATCAAGGAGATTGGTCTGTATTTCTCTTTTTTGGTTGGGTCTTTGCCTGGTTTGGGGATGAGTGTGATATTGGCATCACAGAATGAGTTTGGGATAGCTCCCTTCTTCTCTGCTTCTCTGAAAAGCTTGAGGAGTATGGGTATTAGTTCTTCTTTAAAGGTCTTATAGAATTCTGTTGTGAATCCATCTGGTCCTGGGCTTTTCCTTATTGGAAGACTTCTGATTGCTTCCTGTATCTCATTGTAAGATATTGGCTTATTTCATTGATTTACTTCTTTACTCAGTTTGAGCAACTTGTATTTCTCTAAAAGCGCATCCAGTTCTGAGAAGTTTTCTTTCTTTAGAGAGTATAACTTTTGAAAATAGTCCTTTATAATTGTTTGGATATCTTGGGTACTTGTTGTGATTCTTCCTGTGGCATCCCTGATCTTGTTAATTTGGGTTTCCTCTCTTCTTTTCTTAATTAATCTTGCCAAAGGTCTATCAATTTTATTAATTTTTTTTCAAAGAACCAGCTTTTTGTTTTATTAATTTTATCTATGATTTTCCTATTCTCTATTTAATTAATTTCCACTCTTAATTTGATTATCTGGCTCCGTCTAGTAACTTTAGGTTCCATTTTTTTTCATGTTTTTCTAGCTGTTTTAATTGCAACATGAGATTATTTACTTGGTCTGTCTCTATTTTCTTGATGTGGGCACTGAGGGTGATAAATTTGCCCCTCAAGACTTAAGCAGCCTGTTTTTAAGGTCAGCAGAAATTAGGCCCAAGCTAGAGGGGGAAGGCAGGTCTGAAGAAGCCCTTCTGACTCCACTCTCAAGTAATTCAAATCAAAAGAAGGTCCTTGTCTGCCTCTTAAATAAAAACCTGACTCTTAGATAAAAAATTCCAGGAAGAAATATCAGCCACCTGCTCCTTGCCTGATGGTTTCGCGTGAATTATTTTGATATTCTCAGCCGCTTGGAGGGGGAGGAGTTGGAGTCCTGTTTTCTAAGCAGGAAAATGACACCTGGTCCTCCTCCTCCCGACACAGGTGAAGGTCCGGGTTTCATTTCAGTGGCTCTTTTTTGGATGCCAGCCTTCGACGTTCCTCACTGTGTCCAGTCTACATGGGAATGTTCTATTAGTTTAATGGTTTCAGTCTGCCATTCTCATTTTCTGTGATTTTCTTGCCCATCGGTGGATACTTAGCCATTTTCCCCTCTGTCTCCCAGGTGGAGTTAGGTGATCCTTCTACTCATCAGATGAGCCGGGCTGCAGCTCCGATCATGTGGCTCTGTGGCTTCCAGTCTGTCTGTCTGTCTGTCTGGCTGGCTGGCTGCTTCTCATACTGCATTGGATCTCTTTTCCCAACATATTCCCTGACACGGGGGAAATGATCATTGAACCTTGGTCCCCGAGTTCTGTGTTCAGTGGCTGGAAGATGAAGAGGCTGAGGGTCCCAGGAGGAAACCTTCTGGAAGCTCACAGAGAGGCCAGGTTATCTCAGATCCGCTCTCTGTCTCCACCCCAGTGGCATCGTGGCATCTGTGGGCTTCGCTGGTGTCTGAAGTGTTCTGGCCATCAGTCTGCAGCTGCCCAGACAACCTTCGTTCCATGTGGCGATCCTCGCCTTGCCCCAGCTCTCTCCGCTCCTTCCAATATCTTCCTTGACCTCCCTTCCTCATTGCGATCTTCCTCCAGCCCGGTTTTTGGACTCCTCCTTTTCCGCTTCTCGTCTCTCTCCCCTGTCTGTTCCCATCCGCGTAGCCAGGAACAGAGATTCATGTGGTGTCACTGTTAAACCGGCCTGCTCTCCTCTGTTGCCACACAGCCCTTGCCAGAATCAGGGTTAGCAAGTGTCCCACTGTCCACGCCGCCCTCCAGGGAGCAGCTGGGTTTGTGGTGATTAAGAACCGGCTGCTGGTATTATCGGAGAAACATTGAATGCTTTCAGTGTTGGCTCTTGCAGAATACCAAAGAGAAGAGCTAGTCACTGTCTGTGGGACTTTGGCTGGCTTGTCAGAATTGGTCATTTTCTATGAAGATGCACACGTTGAAGGGGTTTATAACCTTTGTTAGGTAGTGTGTGTGTGTGTGTGTGTGTGTGTGTGTGTGTGTGTGTGGTGGGCGCTGTCCCTGAGCTCTTTCACTCAAGGCTGGTGCTCTACCACTTGAGCCACAGCTCCACTTCCAGTTTTCTGGTGGTTCATTGGAGATCAGAGTCTCACAGACTTTCCTGCCCGGGCTGGCTTTAACCATGATCCTCAGATCTCAGCCTCCTCCTGTGTTGCTGGGATGACAGGTGTGAGCCACCAGCACCTGGGTCTGGATTTTGTGATTTTTTTGCTTGTATCTTTCCCCTTGCTCTCTGTGGTCTTCTCTGATCAGATGTGATCTCAGAAGCAGTTTGGCTTAGACCCTTGCTCTCTTTGACTTTCCGTCTTCACTGTTCGTTGTGGCTGTGATTTGTGCCAAGTGCATTTAAGATCCTCTTTCCTTAAGAAAGGATTCAGATAAGCGAATATCCCCCACAGACAGGAGTCTCGTTTATTGCCACACAGATTCAAAACAGATTTGAACATGCCAAGGTAGACATCGCTTTCTTCATTTGTTTTCTTAAGGAGCAAAGCTCTTGGTAGCTGTTCACCATTTCTAGACTTATGAAGATTTCTCACCAGGCACCAATGGCTCCTGCCTATAATCCCAGCTACTCAGGAGGCTGAGATCTGAGGATCAAGGTTCAAAGCCAGCCTGGGCAGGAAAGTCCATGGAACTGGTGTCTCCCCGATCCCAGGATGTGTAGCGGGGCCATTCTATTTCCCCAAAGGAAGTCCATTCTGGCCTTTGACCTCATAGTGGTGTGAGATAGCGGACAGATTTTGTTTTCCCCAAATAGCTGCCCACCACCCTTGTGGCCTGCCTCGCGTGGCCGGTCCACACATTTGTTGCTCACGCTAAATGTTCCACTTTGGGGAGAGCTGCTCAGTTCCATATTGGCCCTGCTACTATATTTGAATTTAGAGACCATAACTTAGACCCCTCCCAAATTGACTTGGAACTTAAAAAACAAACAAACAAAAGCAACAATATGAATGCCAAATTATTTTGGATCCGTTTTGCCGAGTCAAGTTCATCATACCTCTTGGTTCAGGCCAGCTTTTCTGAGTGATTGACACAATAATAGCGTTTGGCTCCCGAGACACATCATTCAAGTTTTTCTCTCTAGAGTTCCTGGGATGGTCTTTCTTTATTAATTCCTAAATCATTATCTTTTCAGTTGATGTTGCTATTCTGAAGATTGCATTTTCTAGTGGGTTTTAGAAGAAATGTGTTGATTTTTTTTTCCCCCTAGGAGGATGACATAAATACAGTCCCCATGTTCATTCAGATAATTCTTAAATACTGCTGGGTTTTTCGGTGTCTTCGTAAAAGGAAGTTGTCCTTTGTGTCTTCCCGCCCTCCAGCCTTTCGCTTCCATGACTTTTTTGTCGGAATTTCCAGTAGCATGCAGAAGACTAGCTTTGGGTTTCCTCAAGATGGTAGTGCATACCTTTGTCATTGTGTACAGCCTTGCCAGGTAAAGGCTGATCACCAGAGAAGTTTGTATCAGTTTCCTCTGTTCAGACTCTGCCAACAAGGAGCCCTTGTTAAAACATTCTGCCATTTCCACTATGTGTAAGTGTTCCCATTAGCCAAATATGTCTTTGTCATTTTATTTTTCCAGGTGTCCTTTTGTTTTTTTTATGTGAATTTTTTTTTTGTATATAAATCCTGAATTTAAACCATCCTTGCATTCTTGATAGGAGCCACATTTGATTGTTCTTATTATTTTGAGCGTACGCTGTGTGTTTTGCTTCACTAATTTTTGGTTTTGCCTTTATGTTTATTTATTATGTTTGTATTTATTTATTTGTATTTTTATTCTTTTGTTTTGTGTCAGCCCTCGGGCTTGAACTCAGGGCCTGGGCACTGTCCTTGAGTTTTTTTGCTCAAGGCTAGCGCTCTACCACTTGAGCCACAGTGCAACTTCTGGTTTTCTGGTGGTTAAATAAGATATAAGAATCTCCCAGCATTTCCTGCCTAGGCTGGCTTTGAACCATGATCCTCAGATCTCAGCTTTCTTTAGTAGCTAGAATTGCAGGTGTGAGCCAGTAAGTGTCCAGCAGCCTTTATGTTTATAAGTGGAAAGGATTTATGATAATCCTTTTTCTGTTGTACACACTTGTCTGGCTTTAGCATGACACTTTCTTTGGTTATTTTGCTTAACTGCTATGGACAAGGCTCATTTTGTCCCTAAAAAATTCATTGTACCTTTAAGTCGTACAATTCATTGTACTTAACAACATCATCAGAGCCCATTTTATTTCCTTTCATTTTTGTCAGGGTTGAGGTAAGATGGTCGGGAGGAAAGTAGAGGAGTTGGGGGAAGGAATTTGAGTTAGAGGATTAATAACTTGCATTCTTTCTTTAGTGGTTAGTTTATTGTTATTATCTACCTTCTTTTGAGCCCCTTTCTCTACTGGCTATTTATTATACATTGAATTTAAGAGCAGCTAGTTTTCAGAATATTCTCTTATTACTTTGAATTTCTGTTGCCTATGCTATCGTTTCATTTAATTTTATTATCTGTATGTCGTTGTACAAAGGAGTTGCCAGCTGACAGCTGTCCACGAGTGCATGTGGGTTTACTGTGGTCATGTATTTTGCCTGCATTGACCTGTCTTCTCCTTGCCTGGTCCCCTCAGAGAACTGTGTCTCTTCAGAGCTCAGTCCTGTGTTTGCTTTTTCTTTCCATTGTCTTGTGTTTTGTTCATTCATTCTTTCATTGTTTCCTTCCACTCAGGACCGACTCTGTGAAGTGTTCAACAACTGAGTATTTAATTGTGCTCAGCCATGTTTCATTCCCTCACTTTCTTACATTTAAAGGTATAATTTTCTCTCTCAATGGCTTTGGTCATGCTCTAGAAATTCTAATATTTAGTGTTTTTGTTGTTACTCTGTTAGAGACTTTTTTTTAGTTTGCCTTATGATGCCCTCTTTAACCTTAGAGTTAACTAATCATAAGGTTTTTAAGTTGTTGAATATGTAATGTTTTTAGTGTCTTTAAAACTTTCATTTCTTATTTTAATCATGTTACAGAAAATGACAGTTGTTTAATTTTTATGTTGGCTGGTGTACACTTGTAGATTTTGTGTATGTTAGCCCATCTTCTTTGTATTTCTAGATATCTGAATTATAGTTCGTGCTTTTGAAAAACCCTTTATGTCTTACATAAGAGATTCTCTTTGTCCATTGGCATTTTCTGTTTCTTTCCATGACATTTTTTAAGGTTTTTCCTTTTCTTAAAAAATTGATTTCACTCACTTTAATTAATTAATTCGTTTAGTCCCAGGGTTTGAAGGCAAAGTCTCACGGCTCTACCTCTTGAACCATACACACACACTCAGCCCTGCTTTTGGCTGATTCATTGAAGATGAACTCTCTTGGACTTTTCTGCCCTGGCTGGCTTTGAACAGTGATCCTCTCTATCTCAGAATCCAGGGTAGCTAGGATTACAGGTGTGAGCCACCGGCTCCTGATTTGTTTTTGTTTTTGTTGATTGTGGGGCTTGAACTCAGGGCCTGGGTGCCATCCCTGAGGTCTTCAGCTCAAGGCTGATGCTCTACCACTCAAGCCAAGCTCCACTTCCTCCGGTTTTCTGGTGGTTCCTTGAACATCAGAGTCTCACAGGCTTTCCTGCCCAGGCTGGCTTTGGTCGTGATCCTCAGATCTCTGCCTCCTGAGTAGCTGGAATGACAGGTGTGAGACACCGGCGCCCAACTAGTTGTTGTTTTTTGTTTTTGTTTTCTTTTTTTTTTGTTTTGTTTTGTTTTTTGGGTCCGGTTGTGGGGCCTGAACTCTGGGCCTGGGCGCTGTCCCTCAGCTCTTCAGCTCAAGGCTAGTGCTCTACCACTTGAGCCACAGCACCACTTCCGGCTTTTTTCTTTTTGCTTATGTGGTGCTGAAGAATCGAACGCAGGGCCTCAGGCATGCAAAGCAAGCGCTCTACCACTGAGCCACCTTCCCAGCCCTGTTTTTTTAGTTTATACCGGTCTAATGCCAACTTGTAGGCTGGGATGAATTCCTGATTAGGGTATCTGTGTAGCGTCAGCACATGACACTGCTCACGGTCTTTTTCAACATCTGCCCCCTTGCATTTGATGTTGTATTGGTATCAGAATTCTGCTAACATGCAAACCGCGGCTCCTGCAGCCCCGCTGGACTTAATACTGTGTGGGGCTGCGTGTGAGGAATCTGTGCCCAGTGTCTGGTCAGCATTGGAACTCGAGGAAGCTGGACCTGAGACACGGTGACCACACCCTGTCTGCATGCACGGACCGGTGTGTGTGGGGGAACGGATGTTTCCTGCTCCCCTCGAGGTCCCGTCCTAACCTCCGGGCCCCTACTCTCGTCCAGCCCCTCCCATCCTGGAGATGAGGGGTACCCTGACATTACCCCCGAAGGAAGAGGCCAGCATTCTGAGACTTCATTCATCCATCCATTCATTCATGCACGCACATACCCACCTGTGCAGACAGGCAGACCCACAAGGAGAAAAAGAAAAGGTTTTTTTGAGTCAGATGATAAATTTGGGTTTGAAACTGGGTATCATCTTTTATATTATAATCATGTGACCATGATGTGGGCCTAACCTTTCCATACCCTTCCTTGTGTGTCAGATCAGGACAAATGATGACCTACTATGCTTTTTGTTTTTGTTTGTATGTTTGAATAAAGATTTAGCCCGGCGCTGATGGCTCACACCTGTCATCCTAGCTACTCAGAAGGCTGAGATCTGAGGATCACGGTTCAAAGCCAGCCTGCAGGAAAGTCTATGAGGTTCTTATTCGGAAAAAGCTAGAAGTGGTGCTGTGGCTCAAGTGGTAGAGCACCAGCCTTGAACATAAAGAGGCTCAGGGGCAGCACCCAGGCCCTGAGTTCAAGACCCAGCACCAGCCCAAAAGAAAAAAAAAAGATCTAATAATGCATCAAAATCACCTAACATGTAGACTAGATGGTTATGGATCAGAATGTTCTAGGCCAGCAATATTATATATCCAGCCTCAGGGTAGAAATTCATACCGAGCACCACACATCGAGTCTGTCCTTATTTATCGCATTAATTAATCAACTTATTATAAAGTAGTATGAACTCCGAGTGAGGGAGTGGGAAATGAGATATTTCTTATTAATTCATGAATTAATTAGAGACCCCAAGACAGCGAATGGAGATGAGACAAGATGTTCCTTATTGGTTAGCTTTACTTAAAAGACACTATTTTATGTATTTAAATTTCCAGCCACGTCAGGGCTGGCACTGAGGGCCCCGGGCTTGCTAGGTGGGTGCTCTACTACTTGAGCCACACCTCCAGCCCACCCCTCCCACAGACCAGACCCCAAGAGTGAAGAGAAATGGGGCGAGATTTTCCTTCCTGGGCACCCATGCATCCTGTGAGATGGAGGTCCTGTAATGTATTCCTCAATACCACAGCAAGGTCCCAGGCTCAGATGTAGCTCAGCAGTGGAACTAACCGACTAGCATGCCTGAGTCTCTGGGTTCCATGGTAGGGGGGTGGGGGAGGCTGTAATGTCGGCCGACAAATAGATGCTCAGTAATAGGCGCTCTACCACTTGAGCCACAGCTCTACTTCCGGTTTTCCTGTGGTTCCTTGGAGATCAGTCTCATGGACTTCCCTGCTCTGGGTAGCTTTGAACTGCGATCCTCTAGATCTCAGCCTCCTGAGTAGCTGCGATGACAGGCGTGAGCCAACAGGGCCGGGCAAGTTTTAGTTATGTAGATAGATATGTGCAGGCTTTGGTGCTGGCCCAGAGCCTACGATGGTCAGCTCTCCTGGGGAGCGGAGGGGAGAAGCTTCTGGAAGTGGGTGCACACTGTGTCTGAAAGGCAGCATTGCCCCCACGCTTGTCTTGGACTACAGGCTATCTCTCAGTGACCTCTTCCTGTCTGAAATGGAGTTTGTATTCAACGCAACCTCTTGGTTTGTCGGCCATCCCATTACCACAGACTCTGTAATGTATGGCCTTGTAAAAACGCTACTCTCTATCGGTATGGAGTGCAGGAGACCCGTTCTTCTGAGTGTCCCTGTGGGCCCCCGACTGTTTCACGGGTACAGTGAGCAGATCGTGTGTGGAGACACACTCCGGGAACGTTTCCAGAGAGCAAATAAAAACCTCCTTGCGGACGGGAGGGAGCCATTAGCGTTCACACGCCGCCGGGGCAGAGAGCGGCCCCGCTTTGACAGGTGCAGGAATGTAATCGGGCGTCGGGGATCGGCAGGATTACAGTCCCCTGGGAACGAAGTGAGCTGTCACTTTTTTTTTTTTTTTTTGGCCAGATTCTAAATCTTTTGCTTCTTTTCGAGAACCAGTTCTTGGAATCTAGCAAATATTATATATATTTTATATGCTATATTATATATTTTATTATGTTTTATGTTACTTATATCATTACATATTTATATTATTTTTATCTATATTATATATATATATATATATTTTTTTCCCCCTTTCCCTGGCTCTTTAAGGCACTGAATCCAGCTGTCTTTCACTGACAGTTCGATGCTGTTCAGTTCGGTGTTGGGGTTTTTTTGTGTGTGTTTTCCTGAAACTCTGAGATGCGGCCGTCCAGAGTTGGTTTCCTTGCTGGCCGGCACGCAGGCCATCCACAGGGACTGTGGTCATACTCCATAGCTGCACCGAGACGTGCAGAGACTGCCCTGGTGTGAACCACCGAGCCACGCGTCTCGTCTGTGCGCCAGACGGGCGATCGATGCAGGTCTCCTCCTTGGCCGACTGACCACAGCAAGAAGGGTTCCAGGAGGTTTTCTGCCAAGAACTGGGGTTTGAGCTTCCTCCGCCACCGAATGTCCCTGGCATCTTATTCTGGAGTCATTAGCGTGCTTTGCTGTCTGTCTGAAGGATCTGAGGACCTCTGATCTGTGTGTGTGTGTGTGTGTGTGTGTGTGTGTGTGTGTGTGTGTGTGTGTGTGTGTGTGTGTGTGTGTGTGCCAGTACTGGGTCTTGAACTCAGGGCCAGGTTTTGTCACCAGCCTCCGCTGCTCCTTTGGCCTGGCCAAGAACAGCCTCAAGTTGGTTTCTAACAGATGCATCCAGGGGTCCCCAGCCATGGGGAGACCCCCCTCCATCCCGCAGACTCCTGCATGTACACCTGGCATCGCAAATCCCAGCTCTCCTCGTTAGCCTCTGTGGTTTCTGCAGTGGCCTCTTTGGGTGACCATCAAAAGTCTGCCAGGAAAGCACCAGAGATGAGAGACTGGGCTGAGCCGGGTGCTGTGGCTCACGCCTGTCGTCCCAGTCACTCAGGAGGCTGAGATCTGAGGATTGTGGTTCGAAGCCAGCCTGGGCAGGAAAGTCTGTGAGGCTCTGATCTCCAATGAACCACCAGAAAACCAGAAGTGGCGCTGTGGCTCACGTGGTAGAGCGCCAGCCTTGAGTGAAAGAGTTCAGGGACAGCGCCCAGGCCCTGAGTTCAAGATCCAGGATTAAAAAAGAAAAGACAAAAAGAGACAGGACTGGATATGGAAGTTGGCTTTGGTGACCTCTAGAAGGCATCAAGGTCACTGGTAGACAGGAGGACAAGACTTGGGGTATTACATGGTTCTGGCCATGTATAATCGTGTGTTTCTCTCTCTCTCTCTCTCTCTCTCTCTCTCTCTCTCTCTCTCTCTCTCCCCCTCCCTTTTTCCCTCTCCCCCCCACTGTGTCTGCAGGGAGTCGACAAGCTGAAGATGAAGGCCCGGACCGAGTGCTGTTCCCCCAAGTTCTGGCTGGTGCTGGCGGTGCTGGCGGTGTCCGGCAGCCGGGCCCGATCCCAGAAGAGCTCCCCCAGCATCGGCATCGCGGTCATCCTCGTGGGCACCTCGGACGAGGTGGCCATCAAGGACGCCCACGAGAAAGATGACTTCCACCACCTGTCCGTGGTGCCCCGCGTGGAGCTCGTGGCCATGAACGAGACCGACCCCAAGAGCATCATCACGCGCATCTGCGACCTCATGTCTGACCGCAAGGTGCAGGGCGTGGTGTTCGCCGACGACACGGACCAGGAGGCCATCGCCCAGATCCTCGACTTCATCTCCGCGCAGACGCTCACCCCCATCCTGGGCATCCACGGCGGCTCCTCCATGATCATGGCGGATAAGGTGAGTGAGGGGGCGGGGCTTGGGTGGGCGGGGCCCAGGGCTCAGACCAGTGCGGGGCTGGCAGAAGTGGCTCAGGGTACGTCGGGTGGGTGCACCATCAGCTTTGTGCGGAGACCAGACGCTGGGTTCTAGAACCTTCCGTGTTGTGTGTCTGGAAGTGAACCCGGTAGCTCTGACATGTGGGGCTCGGTGGCCTTGTGGAAGCAGAGCTCTCTTCTTGCCTGGAGGTTTAGGCTCTCTTTCCGAGCTGGTTAGGAGAATTTAAAAAAGATAAAACGAACCTGGAGGCGGGTTGCTGGTCTCCATGGAGACGACACCGCCCATCTGTCCATCCGTCCATCCATCCGTCCATCTATCCCGTCCATCCATCCACGCCCTTGCCTGGGTCACGGTCCCTGGATCGCCTTGGCCGAGCTCCCCCCCACTCTGGGGGTGTTAGATCTAAAGGCAGTGGTTCACCCCCAGCCCTTCCCTCTCCCACTGGATTGATCGTCTTGGCGGCTGCGACGTCGGCTTCGAGCCAGGGCCTTGTACTTGGCTCTGTTTTGTTTTCCTGTGTGCAGTGTCTGGTTTCCCCCCCTCGCCCCCTCTTCCCTCCTTCCTGCCCCCCCCACCCTACCCCCTTCCATCTGGGCATATGGATTACCACTCACTGAACCTCCCTGTGCGCGGCCCTCGGCCCTTGTCCCATCATGGGGTGATTTAGTTCACCGCAGCGTCATGTGTGTGCGTGCACGTGTGTGGGTATGTTGCACGCATACGTGATCGCCTGGGATTTCTAGAATGGTCTCTAACCCTAGCAACGGCATCCTCCCATTTCTGGCCCTCACCATGTTTTCAACTCTGCCCCTGGTTTTGTTCTTCAGAGACACACTACGAGGTTAATGGCTTTTGTCAGCCCCTCCGGGCTCGGCCCCATGCCCCTTGAGAGTCCAAGGCCCCGAACCCCCGATGCGGCCCTAGGCCGAGGGGAGCAACAGCCTCCTGTGTCCCCACCCATCACGGAAGTCGGCCGTGGCTGGTGTCTCCTTGGCTCGCCCTCTGCACAGATCTAGGACAGGCCCGGGCCCGGGCAGAAGCTTGAGACCACAGGAGACACACATTTCTGGTGTTCACCGGCTGCATGTGCATCGCGGCTGTCAGGAGAAACATCTGTCCTGCCCGGCCCGGCCCTGCGCTCACAGGGACAGGACAGGGCCTGGGGTCCCCCCATCCCAGCCCATCCAGAAAACAAAGGGGGAGACAAGGTTCCCACAGGAGCCTGAAAAGGCATAGTTGGCTTTCTACCCAAATAGTCTCTACAAGTGAGGAAGCGAAGAGGAGGGAGAAGAGGGAGAGAGGGAGGAAGGAAGGGAGGCCGGATAGGGCGGGTCAGAGGCTGGTCACCAAGCATCAGGTGCTTGCCCGGTGGCCACAGTGAAGACTGCATTTGGTTCCCCCAGGGCTGAGGTCTTGGTGGCACTGAGATTTCTGGAAGTTTTCTGGAGAGTTAGATTCACACACTGTGAGGTGTCTCACAAAGGCATATAAATCATCACAGTCCACCGCATAAGAGAAAGAGAACCCTTCACAGGATATTTTTGTTGTTTTGCTGGTCCTGGGGCTTGAACTCAGAGCCTGGGCACTGTCCCTGAGCTCTTTTACTCTAGGCTGGTGCTCTACCACTTGAGCCACAGCACCACCTCTGTTTTCTGGTGGTTTATTGGAGATCAGAGTCTCACGGACTTTTGCCCGGGCTGGCTTTGAACAGCGATCCTCATAGCTCTCTGAGTAGCTGGGGTGACAGGTGTGAGCCACTGGCTTCTAGCTCCAAGGAGATGTTGGTAGAGGAAAGATGTCATTGTCACAAAGCCTTTGGCACCATCAGGTCGATACTTGAGAATCTGGTCTGATAGTGTGTGGTCACTTTTTCTGGGCTCCAACCGACCAATACAAACGTCATGGGCATTCCAATTTCCTGCTGAGACAATGCGTGTTGTTCTGTGGCAAGAAGACACAGGGGAAGGGGTGAACAAGAGGGGTTCAAAGCCCAGAATGGAGTCTTAAGTTCCTGTGCGGGACTTGGGCCCAGTGATCAACTCTGCCTCCCAGGGTTGATTTCCCGGCTTATGCAATGAGGACAATATGTCGGGCCTCTGGTCATGGGGGATTAAATGAGATGATGCGTAGCCCAATGTGCCCAGGCCGGCTCTCAGTGGATGTGCGGAAGGCTGAAGGAAGTCAGCCGATTCTATAGCCCCAGGAGAGGATGGGGAATGGAACCATGTCAGCCCCAGTGGCGTGGACGGCTCTGAAATGAAGAGAGCCCAGTGGAAGGGGAAACTGAGGCTGGGGCTGGAGTCTTGGTCTCTCTCCACCACGAAGAGTGAGGCTCATTAGAACCTAGACAGCAGACCCAGCCAGAACCATGCCTTCGGTTCCAGGATTTTAACCAGGGAAACTGGGCGCTCGGGGCGGAAGACAGTTCAGAATAGTAACAAGGCATGTTTTAAAAAATGTATGAAGTGCTTTTTTGGCAGTTCCCCACCTGAGAATCAAGAACCTATTTTACTCCGCCGTGTTATAATTGCTTTTATTCTCCCTGAGATCCTGGATTTCGGGTGCCCATCGGAGCCCAAAGTAATGAACTGAAGGCTAGACACATTTCCATTTCTTTCCAGAGACTTCCCCCTGATAGGCTGACATCTTCCATGGGTTTTCCCCTGTTGGCTCAGAGAGGTTAAGTAACTAATCCAGGATCTCAACTCTCAGAGCAAGATGAGACTGGGATTCAGAGCCACCAGACGATCTCTTTTGAAGTCCCAGACTTACTTTCTATTCTTTATTTTTTATTTTTTTTTCTTAATACAGTTCTGCTGCACACCGACCTGTCTCCACTTGTGGGCTCCGAAACAGATCATGCATCTTCATTTCATGTAGAGACTGAGTGATCCCACCTTAGAGCATTTGGGAGATAAAAACTGAGTCAAACAGTTGTGGAAATGTGTTGCCAATGGGCCGGGTGCCTCTGGCTTGTGCCTGTCATCCCAGCTACTCTGGAGGCTGAGATCTGAGGATCACAATTTGAAGCCAGCCTGGACAGGAAAGTCCGAGAGACTCTTATCTTCAGTAAAACTTCTCAGAAAACTCCAGAAGTGGTGCTGTAGCTCAAGTGGTAGAGCACTAGCCTTGAGCGAAAGAAGCTCAGGGACGGCACCCAGGCCCTGAGTTCAGGTCCAATGACTGATACACACACACTAAAGTACTGGGGACAGTTCTGTGCGGAGACTGTAGATAAACGTGGTAGGGAATATGGCAGAGTGGCATTGTCTAGTGGGTGGCAGCCAGGGCAGTAGGCGTGGCCAGGACAGTGGGTGTAGCCTGGGCAATGGGTGTGGCCTGGGCAGTGGGCGTGGCCTAGACTGTGGGCGAGGTCTGAACAGAGGGTGGTGGGTGGGGCAGTGGGCATGGCCTGGACAGTGGGGGTGGCTGGTGCAGTGGGCGTGGCCAGGACAGTGGGGGTGGCCTGGGTAATGGGCGTGGCTGGGGCAAGTGGCAGGTAGCAGGACAGAGGTACCCAGAAGATCAGGCCAAAGAAGCCATTTGCCATCTCTAGAGCTGCACATTTGGGAGAGGGGAGGGGGGGGGAGTCAGGACCAGGGCTGAGGTGAGGAGGGCGGCAGCTCGTATGACGTCAGTGTCATTTCCCATGGGCGCGGGTGTTTTGAGAGGGGAGGGGAGCTAGGAAGAACTCTCTCCCTTTCCACCGCAAAAGGCCTCTTCTTGAGGTCATTATGATGAGCCAGGAAGATCTGTGGCTCTTTTACTCTGTCTCCTCCTTGTCCTTCACCCCCCTTCTCCCCCCTCACACCCCGCATGATCCCATGAGAAAATGTGTTTGTAGAGGCAGGGAAAGTATGTGGGGAGAGGCCAGGTGCTGGTGCTCACGCCTGTCATCCCAGCCACTCAGGTGGGTGAGATCTGAGGATGGCGGTTCAAAGCCAGCCTGGGCCAGAAAAAGTCCACAAGACTCTTTATCCTCAGGGAGCCACCAAAAAGCCAGAAGTGGAGGTGTGGCTCAAGTGGTAGAGCACCAGGCTTGAGTGAGAAAGGCTCAGGGATAGCGCCCAGGCCCTGAGTTCAAGCCCTAGGACTGGCAAAAAAATAAATAATAACCAATTTCTCCTCATTCCTCCACTGAGGAAGACTGTGTTTCTGGTTGGCCCAACACCCTCTCTCTTAGAACCGAGCCTAGAAGAGGCCATTTGTATTTGTCCACTCAACATCCTGACATAGTGAGGGCGCTTGGCACCATGAGCGAGCCCCGCTTCCATTCTCCACAGCTGCGATCTTGGCTGGTCCCTGAGACCCTTCCCCACTGTGTGGGGAGCAGGTGTTCCCCCTTTCCGGAGCCTTCCCTACTAGGAAGCCTTGGGAGAAGTTTGGAATGCGTAGAGATGGTCTTTTGGATATTGTCATGATATTGGAGGGGGGCAGGGAGGTAGCAAGTTCTCGCAACTTAGAGACCAGAGCATGGTCCTGCAGTACTTGTTTGTTGTCACCAGCCAAGGATAGCTTTACTTCAAATACCAGTTATATCTCCACTGGGGGTGGGGGGAGAGCTCAGCTGGGCACCAGTGGCTCACGCCTGTCATCCTACCTACTCGGGAGGCTGAGATCTGAGGATCAAGGTTCAAAGCCAGACCGGGTAGGAAAGTCCATAAGACTCTTATCTCCAATAAACCACCAGAAAACCGGAAGTGGCGCTGTGGCTCAAGTGGTAGAGCACCAGCCTTGAGTGAAAGAGCTCAGAGACAGCGCCCAGGCCCCGAGTTCAAGCCCAAGACCAACACACATGCACACAAAAAGATCTCTGTGGCCCCAGCACGCTGAGATCACTCACACACAGACAAGTGAATGGGAACGTTTTCCTCCACTCATCTCTCCCCACCCCGCCCCCCTTTTCACGGTTCCGTCTAGGAAGGGGAGTCGGAAGCTGCGCCTCTCACTTCTCATCTCTCACCTGATTCGGTGGGCTTGCAAGTCATTCTCCACCTCTGCACACGGTGATTGTCGACCTGGCTCATGTCTGGCCCCGGGCTGCGATGGCAGAGTGTTCTAATTGTCACAGGTCTGGGGGAGTGCAAATGGGGACCTCGTGATGTGCTTCCAGCCACCACATGTCTGGGAATTTGTCCCAGCATTCCTCCACACGCACGCACGCACACACGCACTGGAGGTTCAAGGAACCGCATTGTGAGGTTCATCTCATTGCCTCGGTGGTTTCCTGGAAGTAAAAAGTGGTGGCTGTGTGATCTGGGCCAAATGACTCCACCTCTCTGAGCCTTGATTTTTCCTCCTCCATAAAACAGCAATATGGGGCATGTGGGAGCCTATTTTCTTGAGGCAACACCCAATACATGAATGAGGGAAACTGAGGCACATGGGGTCTGGAGGAGAAGGTTACAGCGTGGCAGGCAGGAACCGGAGGGGAGCTGGAGCTGGCGGGGGTGGGGGACCAGGGTAGGCTGTTGCCCCTCCAGGGAAGCACCCCAGTTCTCCCACAGGCCCTGGTCCCACAGCCCGCCGCCTCCCGAGGTTCCGCTCAGGTTTGGAATCCGTCAGTGCTTTAATTGTTCATCAGGTCTGTGCTCACCTTTGTGGATGCAATCCGGGTGAACCCCCCATCCTCTTCACTCCCAAACCAGAAGACGCGCCTCTCTCCCCCTCCCTTATCCCCTTCCATGGTGTGGTGTGCCCATCAGGACTCTGATGAATTGTTGCCGCGTGTGTACTCGCTCTCCGGCCTCATCGAGGCCAGACTCTACAAGCGGATCGGCCTCCTCCTTCTCCTCACACCCAGGGTGAGCCTTTAATACATATTTAGTTGGACGTGTGGATGATTTAATTATTTTGGGGCAGAAGATGGCAGTTGCAATTAAGAGGCAAGTTGTTGGAAAACCCAAATGAAAGGGCGGGTAATAGGATTAATCTGGTTATTGGCAGGTTTGGCCCCCCGCCCCCCCCCGCAGCCTCTTACCTCCCCTCTGCCCTCCCGTCCCCACATCTGGTCCAGCACCAGCAATCTGCCCGCCTCTTGTTTCCAGTGTTAGGATCCTCAGCGTCCACTTTGTTTCTATCAGGCAGACGTGGCAGCAATAGGGCGGTCTTGGGCCAGGTGTGCAGGCTTCAGTGGCAGAGCTGTTTTGCTGTGTTGGATACACACACACCGTTGTGCAGTGGTGATCTTGTTCTTGTTGTTGTTGGTCGTGGGTTTTGAACTCAGGGCCTGGGCGCTGTCCCTGAGTCCTTTCACTCAAGGCTCACACTCTGCCACGTGAGCCACAGCGCCACTTCCGGTTTGCTGGTGGCTCATTGGAGCTAAGAGTCTCATGGATTTTCCTGACCAGGCTGGCTTTGAACCATGATCCTCAGATCTCAGCCTCCTGAGTAGCTGAGATGACGGGCATGAGCCTCTGGTGCCCAGTGGCAGTGATAATCTTGACATTGGCAGTCCACTTCCAAAAGAGGGATCAGAGAGCGATAGCTGAGCCTGGTGGAAAGTTCTAGAAAGAATGGTATGGAATTAATAGGATGGGTCAAACTTCATCAGTGCCATTCAGTTCCTGAGAGGTAACAGTGAGGGAATGTGGAACTTCCTTTGATGACTGATGCATTCATTCATCACATACTCATTCATTCTCATTCACAAGTCATTTTGTGAGTGTGCACTGTCTAGGTCCTGAAGGCAGAGGTGGCCGGGGAGGCGTGGCCTTCAGGGAGGCGTGGCCTCTGTGGCCTTCAGGGAGGTGTGGCTGTCCCTGCTGTCCCTGGGGGCCACCGCCACCCCCCCTCCAGCCCTTAGCAGGCACAAGCTCACTTGTTAAAGGGAGTGGACGGGGGGTGGGGGGGAGGGTTGGGATCCCCACATAACCCCAATGGCTGAGGGCCCGGGGGGGGGGGGGCGGCGGGGGAAGGGGACGGAGCATGGTGGGAATGGCCGCCCAGCGTCCCCAGCCTCCTCCTCTCTGCCTCTCCCACCCTTTCTCCCTCCTCTTCTTCCTTCTATCTTCTTCCTTCTCCTCCTCTCTACCTCTGTGTCTCTCTCTCCACTCCTTTTGTCTCTGTCTGACTCTCTCTCCCTTCTCTTCTTTTTTCCTCTTTTCCCTTCCTCCTCCTCTGCCTCCTCCTTCCTCCTCTGCCGCTGTCTTGTCTCCTTTGTCCCTCTGTGTCTCTCTGACTCTCTCTCCCTCCTCTTTTTCCCTTCTTCCTCCTCTTCTTTCCTCTACTACCTTCTTCCTTCTCTTCCTCAAGTTCAAGGCCATCCTGCACTGTGTAGTAAGACCTCAATCCTGGCACCAAGCCGGGCTCCGCTGGGAAGCCTTGTAGCCAAGGGACACACCGGAGCCATCCACTTCCGGGCGCTGGGGGCGGCGGGAATGCTCCTGCTACTCCGGAGTAGATCTGGAACTGTTGTTCTGACAGGGAGAGAGGGAGAAAGAGGGGGGCGGGGGGGGAGTAGGGGAGGGGGAGAGCCTGGGATGCCATCTTCAGCCTACATCCGATGCTCCTTCTCTTGGATCTGAGTCCTCCTTTCCCTCCTCCTCTGCCTCCTCCCCACCCCGAATCTGGTTCACACTCCTCTGTCCTTTCTCATCCTGCGTGCTCCATCCTGGCAGTGCCGCGCCCCCCCCACCTGCACCTGACATTGCTCAAAGCCGCTCCCACCCCCGCCTCGGCCCAGCTCGGGGCGCTGCCCCACATCGGAGAGCCGGCGTGTGGCCGTTCAGGTCCGAGGGTCAGAACTGGTCATTTAACGAGGCCAGCCGAGGACCGGCGTCCCTGATGGGCCCGTGGCCACACCCATGGCCACCCCCCATGGCCACCCCCCCCCCACATGGGCTTCGTGCTCAGGGAGGAGGTGGGGCCACGCAGGTCTCCAGCGCCGGCGCTCCAGAGGGCAGACGGACCCCAGATCCTGACCCGTGGGCTCTGTCTGCTTCTGGATCTTTCTCACTAGATCCAGACCCTCTCTTACTGAGCAATCTGGGCCTCGGTTTCCTTAGCAGGACCAGCTGCGCCCCAACCTCCTCCCCCCGTCCCTCCGCCCTCTGCTCTGCTCTGCTCCCCAGCTCTGAGCTGGGTTTCTCTTGCCCAGCTTTGAAAAAGTTTTTTGTTTTTTTTGTGCCAGTCATGGGACTTGAACTCAGGGCCTGGGCGCTGTCCCTCAGCTTTTCTGCTCAAGGCTGGTGCTCTACCACTTGAGCCACAGCGCCACTTCCGGGTTCCTGGTGGTTCGTTGGAGATGAAAGTCTCACGGCTTTGAACTGTGATCCTCGGATTTTAGCCTCCTGGGTGGCTGGGATGACAGGCGTGCGCTGCAGTGGCCGGCTCTTTTTGCCTGTCTGGAGCGCCAGCAGAATCCCTGAGCCCCTCCTCTCTCTCCACTCCTTTGCCTGCTCTCCATCCTCACCTCTGCCATCATCATCATCCTCTTCATCTAGTCTTCAACCCCCTCTTCCCCTCCCCCTCCCCAGTCATTCATTGAGGCTTCTTGGGACAATGTACTGTGGTTCTTAATTATTGATGAGCAAAGAGAGGATAAAGTAAAGACACGATTCCACCTCTTCTCATACAACCCTGAACAGCACCCGGCCGGGCTGGCAGGTCACCGTGTCACCCGCGTCCCAGCGCCCGCCCCATGCCAGCCCCTCCCTCGGGGCCTCAGGCCTCTCTGTCTCCATCTGCCCGAGAAGGGCTTGGGATTGAAAATTCACTCTAGAAGTTTCCAGTAGGATTTCTAAAAGTCAGGGTCGGGGGGAGGCATACTGTGAGGTGAACGTGGACACGCGTGATGAGTGTGGACACACGTGCAGGGGACTTTCAGGCATGCGCGCCCTCCCTCGGCCCTGCACGGAAGGCTGCGACGCGGCGCTGTGCTGGAGACCACTCGCGCGCACATCCCACTCGGAACCTCGGGGACCGGCCCGGTGTCCTTATTTTGTCACGGAGGCCAGTGAAGATGGAGCGCCTCGCCCGGAGCCACATGTGCGCTCTCCAGGAGCTGACCCGATTTTCCGCATTACCAGGTCGCGCTGCGCAGGACATTAACCTCGGAGAAGCAGCCCTCCTTTCTAGTAGCTCCCGGTTTAGCAGATAAATATGATCAAAAGCAAGTGCTCTCTCTCTCTCTCTCTCTCTCTCTCTCTAACTAGAGCCGGGGCACAGGCAAATCAAATCAAATTGGGACAGCTGTGTGCTAACGCGTCACATAGGTGATAAAAGCAGTCACCACTTAATAAAGCAGGGGACCCTGCGTATGGGGGGGCATCGATCAAAGCCAGCCAGGGCAGGGAAGTCCTCCAGGCTCTGATCTCCAATGAGCCACCAAAAAAAGCCCAAGTTGGAGCTGTGACTGGCTCAAGCGGTAGAGCGCCTCGTGCTCCCTGCGAGCGGCCGGCCCCGAGCCCCAGCCTCAGGCCAGAACCAAAAAAGGAAAAAAAGAAAGGAAAAGCCACGGATGATGTTTTCCGACACCTTATTACGGTTTTCAAGGCAGACTTAACCTCCTTCATCTTAACTTGCAACACACCCCGAGTCCCAGTGGGGAAACTGAGTCTGGCATGGTTTCTTCATGAAGGGTGGACAACTGCTATTCTGTGATGTGGGCTGGGAGGGGGGGCATCTCCCATGATGCACCGGGCTGCGCCGGGGGAATTCTTGGGGACCCAGATGAGGGCTTTTGTGTGCAATACAGAGGAAAATCACCACCGCGACCACTAGGTTGTGAACCTCAGCTTAGTGAGCGAGGAGACGGAGCCATTCCCACAAGGGACCGCCATGCCCAGCCCCTCAGCCTGTCCTGGGGGGACATCTGTGCCTTTCATTCAGTGTTGATACTAAGCTCTGTCCGGTTGGAACCAGAGCCAGGTTATTGAGGCCATAATGGAGAGAAAATGCCCTGGGTTTTGTCTTTTGTTTCGTTTGTTTCTTCGGTTTATCGACCTGTTTCCTGTCAGCTGAAATACATTTCCTAGCCAGGGACCAGTGCCTAATGCCTGTCATCCCAGCTACCCAGGAGGCTGAGAGCTATGGATCACGGTTCGAAGCCAGCTTGGGGTGGGAAAGTCCGTGAGACTCTGATCTCCAGTGAACCACCAAAAAGCCAGAATGGAGCTGTGGCTCAAGTGGTAGAGTGCCAGCCTTGAGTGAAAGAGCCCAGGGACAGTGCCCAGGCCCTGAGTTCAAGACCCAGGTCTGGCACAACAACAACAAAAAGATTTCACAATAACATTTTTTGAAAAGGGAATTAAACACACTTTACGCTGATGGGTGTGTATAGAGTGTGCAGGCACACAAGGCCCTCAGAACCCGGCACCTTCTGGCACCTTCCAGAGAGACATGGGAATTCATGGCAAAAGAGTTATCAAAGAAAGCTGAGTTGTTGGGCTTGGCTCAGTGGTAGAGTGCTTGCTTTGCATGCATGAGGCCCTGGGTTCGATTCTTCAGCACCCCATAAACAGAAAAAGCCAGAAGTGGTGCTGTGGCTCAAGTGGTAGAGTGCTAGCTTTGAGCTGAAGAGCTGAGGGACAGCGCCCAGGCCCAGAGTTCAAGCCCCACGACTGACAAAAAAAAAAGAAATCTGAGTCGCGTTGGATTTTTATAAGGGGATCTTGATAGGGTTGCTACTTGCTACTCATATATATATATGTGTATATATATATATATGAGTATATACACACATATATATAGAAACATATATAAATGTTTTATATATATTATATATATTTCTTTTTTTAAGTGCCTCTTTTGACCAAAAACTAAATAAAACCCCCAAAACCAGACATAACTTTTTTGTGTGACTTTTGGGGCTGTCGGTGCTTGCTGCTCTAATGGACATCTCCTGGCTGTTTAATAGTTACCAACTCCCGGGCGCCCTGAGAATTAAATAATTTCTTGCTGCCTCCTGGCCTGCCTAGTTTCCCAAGGTCCCGTCCCACGGATTTAATATCCTGCCAGTGCCTGAAGGTGCAGACATTTTAAAAGAAAAGTGTATTTAATTTCTACTTTGAAGTAGCTTTTGATTTGATTGTCCGCCCCAAAAGAAAAAAAAGAAGAGAAAACTATTAAAACCACAGCAAATGTGAGTGCCGCCCTCCCCCGCCCCCCCAGACACATTTGATGCAGATATAGGATCTTATCTGCAGTGCCCCGATGTGTCTGAAGTGTGTTCATGTGTGTGTTCACCACTGGAGTGTGTGTGTGTGTGTAGTGTAGTGTACTGTAGATTCTGGAGAACATAAAAAATGTCAAAGGAGAATTTTCAAGATGTTTTCTCCTGAGCCCATTATGAGTATGTGTGTATAAATAACATAAAGTCATATATTTTAATATGCTTATATATAAAATTATATGTATAAAATTATACATATAAAATTATGTATATTTATCTATTTAGATAAATTATATGGACTTTGTATTTTATACAAATATGAAAGTTTACACATAGGTAAAAACTTGGAGGTTCTGGGGTTTGAACACAGTGTCTCGCGCTTGCTCGGCAGCCATTCGACCACAGAACCATGCTTCCAGCCCTGTGTTGCACTGGTTACTTTTGCAATAAGAACTTGCTTTTTCCCCCCAGGCTTATGCCTGGCCTGTGATTTCTTTTCTGCTTCCCCTCATTGCTGGGACTACAGGTGTGTGCCACCACACCCGCCCTCTTCCATGTGAGAGGAGTCTCATAGGCTTGTCCTCACCCCATGAGCCCGTCTGCCTCTGGGACGTCAGGAACATGACCCTGAGCTGGGCTGTGGCTTGGTGGTGTGTCTCCTACGTGTCCTTGGGGCTGGCCTTGAACTGTCATCCTCCTGTTCTTAGCCTCGCGTGTAGCTATGATGACAGATGTGAGCCACCGCCACCTGGATCGTATTGTAATGTATTTTTCTAAAGCGATAAGGCAGTGTTTCCCAGGGCAAGGAGTAAGAACGGGCTTCCGGCCTTCCACGAGTAGCTGGGCAGGCGTGGGGTGGGACGGGGCCTTGAACACGGATGCATTGTGCGCTGGGCATGGGAGATAAATGGTGTGGAGACCCTGAGCTCAGTCGTTTGTCTCCTCATTGATCCTCAGCCGGCCTAGAACTCACCCCATAGCCCAGGCAGGCCTCAGCCCTGCAGTCCTCCTGCCTTGGCCTCCCCGGTTTGTATTAAAGGCAGGTGCCACCAGGCCCAGCCTCCTTTTCTGTGTGGATGCAGACCTTGCCATCGCCCTGTTTCCATCTATGGAGGTTCACCTTCCACGTGAGCCTGTTTACACACACACACACACACGCACACGCGCGCGCGCACACACACACACACACACACTTTATCCAGTTATCCTATAGTCAAGTCCTGGAAATGGTCCAGGATTCATTACCCAGTTCACGAGTCTGAGGCATGAGAGGCTGTGGGGTCTGTGTGCTGTGGGGACCGTGGGCTGCCGCCGGGTCTAGTGGCCAGGCTCGCCGCAGGCCTCTCTCACAAGACGCGGGGTCGAGGCTGCAGGGCTGTGGGCACCGAGTCCCTGGTTATCCAGAGCGGGTAGAAGCCTGGGAAAGATGGAGGCAGAGAGCGCAAGGCAGCCCTGCCCTGGCCGGCTTGCAGGAGAGTGCCCCGCTTCCCCATGCTCAGCTGGACTTTGATCGTGCAGCCCACTGCTCGTGCAGCTACTAAGTCATTGTACTTTTCCTCTCTTTTAAATAGACTACCACATTTAAAACCAGGCGTGGTGGCTCACGCCTGTAATCCTAGCTACTCAGGAGGCTGAGATCTGAGGATCTGGATTCAAAGCCAGCCCAAGCAGGAAAGGCCATGAGACTCTTATCTCCAATGAACTACTTAGAAAATTGTAAGTGGTGCTGTAGCTCAAGTGGTAGAGTTCTAGCCTTGAACTGAAGTGTTCAGGGACAATGCCCAGGCCCTGAGTTCAAGACCCACAACCGACAAAAAAAAATAGATTAGCACATTTTTATTATTGTTGTTATTGTTATTATTTATTATGTTATTATTGACAAAACCTGGCGTTCTGTCCCTGAGCTTTGTCACTGGAGACTAGTGCTCTACCCCTTGAACCACAGGGGTTTTGTTTGTTTTGTTTTGGGTGCTTAATTGATGAACCTCACATACTTTCCTGCCCTGGCACTGGTTTCCAACTCTGGCCTCAGGCCCCCGCCCCCCACAAGCAGGGATTACAGGCGTGAGCCACTGGCGTCTGACTTCACCTGATGATGATGGTGATGGTGATGATGATGATGAATTTTTAAGAAGGCCATTGGGACTACGGAGTGAAGGGCCATGCTTCCAATCGGGAGGCAGGACTACACGGTTGTCAACGTCCTTGTGTCTCTGGGGGACGATGACCGGAGCTCGGGTCTGTCATGGCTGCTGGAGGCGGTGTGGGCCCAGCTGTGCCCCCATGATCGCCTTGCACACGGAGAGCTCGGGGACAGCACCCAGGCCCCGAGTTCAAGCCCCAGGACTGGCCAAAAAAACAAAGTAGTGCTGGCGGAGACTTCTGGCTCCATTCTGGCTAGCAGACTAGGCTTGGAGGAATGATTTCCTTCATGGGGTCTCCGTCTGCTCATCTGTGGGATCCAAGCCTCCCCCCAAAAGCCTCAGCTCTTGTTCGGGGTTAAGATGCCGCTGGGGGCCCTGTCCATCCGGGCTGCTTAGGTCAAGAACCCCCGGGGTTCTTGGCTTTGAGGGAAGATTCGCACAGTGCGCCGCCGTGCTGCCACCCCATGCCACCCTGATGCCTATTTATAAAATAAAAAAAAACAGCAACAGAGGAAAACTATGATTACTTAATAGACGCATGAATATAGGGCATTATTCACACCATAGCGGGGAATGATTTTTTTCGTACTTTTTTTTTTTTTTTCTGGAAGAGTCAAGCTGAAAGGATTTGCTTTCTAGAAATTTGTGAGGAAAACATGTCAAGGCAAACAACTGTAGGCTCCGAGAGAGAGAATAATATGAAAATGAAGCCTATCAAAACCAAAAATCAGCTACGTAGAATTGTTTCAGAGATATTAATAAGGTTGCATGCCGATGACTCACACCTGTAACCACAGCCACTCAGGAGGCTGAGATCTGAGGATCTCGGTTCAAAGCCAGCTCGGGGCGGGAAAGTCCATGAGACTCTGATCTCCATTGAAGCACCAAAAAGCTAGATGCAGAACTGTGGCTCAAAATGGGAGAGCCATCAGCCTTGGGTAAAAGCAGCTCAGGGACAGTGTCCCGGCCACAAGTTCAAGTTTGAGGACCACAAAAATAACTAAGAAGGAAAAAACAATAGGGAAATGTCTAGTGGCATTTTAGGACAGTAAAATGGTGGGAAGCCATGTAATTTCCGATTTTCTGCATATTTGGTGTTGTACCGCTCTCGTCATGTTATTTTCTCCTGCTTTTCGTTTAAATAATCAGTAATAGTGCAGAGGAGCTGCCGTCGGATAAATACAGTGCTGTCTTGATCCACGTGCCCCCTTCCCATGTCCTCCCCACTGTTGCCCTCCCCACCCCTGCCCTCGCTCTTCTGCATTTTGTTGGATCCACACTGGATTATTGGCTGCCTTCTCCCCCTCTTCGTTCACCCATTATGTTATTTGAGTGCATTATATTAATTCACATGAATTGCACTGTATTAACTCACATTCCTTAATTTCATTATATTGACTAACATTGCATCCCTGAGACGGCTCTGACTTTCCCGTAATCCCATGAGGTAGGAGACACAGAATGGTGGTTAAAGTTGACCCCCTGAGCCGGGTGCCGTGGCTCACGCCTGTCATCCCAGCCACTCAGGAGGCTGAGATCTGAGGATCACCGTTTTAAGCCAGTCAGGGGCAGGAAAGTCTGTGAATCTCTGATCTCCAATAAACCACCAGAAAACCAGAAGTGGAGCTGTGGCTCACATGGTAGAGCTCCAGCCTTGAGTGAAAGAGCTCAGGGACAGCGCCCAGGCCCTGAGTTCAAGACCCAGGACTGGTGGGCACACATGCACACATGCACACGCACATCCTTGCACTCATGCACACACATGCACACACATTCAGGTCAGCCATCTGCCCCTGTCCCCCTCCCCCCCCCCATGACTCTGCCTTGAAGGCTGGCTTAGCCCCTCCATCCTCCATTCCTCCTCTTCCTCCTCCTCTTCCTTGTCCTCCTCTCCATCCCGGGCTGTGCACGGTGGGTTTTTCCTTCTTTTCTTTTTTGCATGGTGTGCCCCCCATAATTCCTCTGCTTCAAAGCCTGCCCCCCGGCCCCTCCCCAGGAGGCTGAGCTAAGTGCTTGTCCTAGAACTGAGTGCCCCCATCCCCCCCTCCTCATTCCCCTTCCTAGCAGGAGGGCCCGGCCCCTTCCCACCCCTCAGGAGCCCCATGTGCCAGGCTGGCCCCGTGCCCCTCAGGGCTGGGCCTAAATGAAGTTCTGACTTCACCCCAAACCCTCCCGAGAGCAGAAGAGGTCGGAGGACATCACCTGGATGGCACAGATGAGTTTGCAGAAGCCTTGCGGGGGGGGGGGGGGGGGGGGAGGGAGAGAAAAGTGGGAGAGAGGGAGGGGAGGGAGGGAGCAAAAGGAAGGAAAGGGAAAGAAGCGAGAGGAAGGGAGAACTGGAGGGTGGGAAGGTGAGGGGGCTGGAAGCAGGGTGGGGGTGGGGGGGTCCTCTCCTCCTCCGGGAAGGCCAGACCCAGCTCCTGCGTGCAGGTTCAGAAGCAAATGGCCAAGAGCAGAGGAGGGGACGAGCAAGCCAGCCTCCATGTCTCCTCTACTTCTGCCCTCGTTTTACAGCTGTCTGTCCCCCCCCACTGCGGCCTCCCCTCCCGTGGGTGCTCCCCATCTCTGAGCCCGCGTCTCTTCTTCCCACGCCCCAGTAGACCAGGGCCTGGCCCCGATGGCACCTCGTAACAATGTTACCTCCCAGGGGCCACCGGAGGCAGCCGCCACTAGCCAGCCTGGGTGTGACTGTGGCAGGGTTGGGTTCGAACCTGTGAGTCTCTGGGGATGAGGAGAGATTGACTTTGTGTTTCTGTGACCCCCCCCTGGACCGAATGGCACCCCCCTTTCAAACAGGAGTCCCGCCTGGCCTCGGTGCCCACATCGGTGGAGGCGGTTAGGTCTGCAGCTCGGCGCCTGCGCCCTGGCCTCGGGACCAAGCCCCTTCCCTGCCCCTCCCATCCTGACCGGACCTCAGGACACAGGGCCAGTGGTCAGATTTATTTGGGCCTACATGGGTGGTTCGTTAAACGATCAACCCCACGTCGCGGCTCAAGTTAAGGATAACACCGCAGCAGCACCGTTGGAGAGCTTGAGTCATGCTGAATTATTCAGGCTGCCTTTTACAATTTCCACATCGAGGGGAAATAAAAAAGCTGTTAACAATGCCACCACAATCCATAAATAAAATGAATAATGCAGATCTCCTGTCTCACTGCGACGGCTGCGCGGCCTTCCCCGCGCTCACCACGGACACGGGGAACCACCAAAGCCGGCCCCACGCCCTGGCTGCTCGCAGGAACCCCCATCTGACTTCACACACCTGCGCATGCAGACTCGCAAACACATGCAGCGCACGCGCAAGCACACGTGCACATGTGCACGCGAACATCCAAGCACACATTCACACTTGTTGCACACAGGATGCACATTAACTCACAAACGTGTGCACGTACACAAGCACACAGGTACACACACTCCACACAGCACAGAACGTGCGCGCACACATACAAACATGTGCTGTGCACACATGCACACACATGCTGGTATGCATTTGCACACTCATGCACACAGTACACACACACCAGTATGCACGCACACATATAGGCCCGGGTGTGCATGCTCTTGCACACACACACACACCCTCCATGCATCTCACAGGCGAGATAAAAAGCAGTGGCCAGGTCTGTCCCCTTGTCCGGTGTGGGTGCTCCTTGCCACTGCTGGTTCCGGCCCCACGCCCCGCACTGCTCCAGGGTCCACGCATGACTTCTTTTGATGGTGGGGGGAGAGCTACCAACAGAGCCAGGGTCACAGCTCCATGCCCCCCTGCCCCCCGCGGGCGGGCAGCCGGCCCAGGAGCACTTTCTCACAAGCCAAAGCATCCGCTGGTTTGCAGGCATCCTGACCTCTGGCAAGCCTCCACTGGCAAGCCTCCCTGCCTCCACTGAGCCTCACAACCCCCCCCCCCACCGCCCCAGCTCAGCCGGGAGCTTGGTGCTGCCCAGCGGATTCCAGGCCTGGCCCAGGCAGCTGGCTCACCTGGCTGACCTCGCTCCTATTCCCTGGGAACCACCAAGCAAACAGCACCCGGATTTAAAGCTCCAGTCGGTGCTTTCTTCCATGGGAATCTTCCAGCTCCTTCTAGAAGGCCCCTTTGCCACTCTTGTTCTGCGCCTGCCATCATGACAGAGAGCTAGAAATGGGGTAGGAAGCCCTCTGTGGTCGTCAGCAGGGAGGGTGAGGGGAAGGCCTCTTTGGATGTGCTGCCGGATAATTAAATAATTCACATCCCAGGCAGAAAAGAGGAGCAAAAGAGCCCGCAATTGAGAGAGGAGGCCCAGCTCTGTAATGCACAGCTTAGCAAAGGGTTTTTTCTAATTGAAGTGTAGCGATTTCATCCCTCCTAATGAAGCGTGCACGCGCGTGTGCCTGTGTGTGCATGTTAGTGTGTCTCTTTCAAGGCCATCACCTGTGCATTTCCATAACCAGGTTAATACGTGTTTGGGCCCCCGCTTGCTTTCTCTGCAGCCGTCCACCTTTGTGAGGGGGGGGGGCCGGGGGCGTCGTGAGGGGAGGCAGGAGAGGGGCAGAGCCTCCCTGGGCCCCAGAGGCTGAACATCACCGGTTGCCATGGCAACCAGGGGTGGGACTGCTGTGCTTCCTTGAGCACTGGTAACCACAGAGCCCGCCTTCGCCACCGCCACCCCGGTGCAAATCACAGGGAGAAAGACCCCAGCTTGAAACAGCAGTGCCTTTTCCAGCAGGGGTGGAGCAGGGGGGGAAGAGGGGTGCAAGAAGCAGCATAGTGTGACATCCGTTTTTCTGGTGTTCATTTTGTGCATCAGTTCCCAGGCTTGAACTCGGGGACCCAGGTGCCGTCCCTGAGCTCTTTCACTCAAGGCTGGCGATCTACCACTTGAGCCACCGCGTCATTCTCGCCTGTTGGTGGTTCATTGCAGATAAGAGTCTCAAAGACTTTTCCTGCCCAGGCTGGTCTTGAACTTCCATCCTCCAATCTCAGCCTGCTGAGTAGCTCGCCTTCAGGCTCCGATTTATAATGGGTGTCACGTCCCACGGTGCTGGCTGTAGTGGCCAGCCTCGTGTGGACATGGTGTTCTTTCTCTTGAGCTAAGGGTGCATGAGCAGCCTGTTGAGAGAGCTAGAGGGACAGGTGTCTGCTTGCCACAGATGCGGAGCGATGGAAAGATCACAGATGAATCACTGTCAGTTCGCCGTCATCCTGCAGATGTCTCCCGTGTCTCCCTGAGGGCGGTAGACTTGTGGCCTCATTCCACTCACGGGAAACTGCAGGTGTGTGCGCGTGTGTGCTTGCGCACGCGTGCATGTCTCCTAACATAGGTGGGTGATTGCTTTGTGATGATTATCTCCTTCGATTCTTGCTATGGGATGATTGTGGTGTGAAGAAGGACAGCCAATGAACCTCACAAATCCCAAGCACCAGAACAAAATTTTTTTTTAAATACCCCCCCAAAAGAAACAAAAGCCCACCTTTTAGCCACAATGTTTAGGAGAAGGAAAATTGCATGCATGTTTTATCTCCACCTTTCCATTTCTTAGGAAAGACAGGAGCTGGTTTGAATAGGCTTTAAAAATCTAGAAGTTCTGTTTTGTTTTGATATTGCCTAAAACAGCCCCAGAAGCCCTTCCTGTGCCTTGAATATACTTTTCCCTGCCTCTCCTTGTCTCTTCTCTCTAAATCTAAATATATTCCCACATCTCCTTTCCCTAACGACCCCACTCTCTTCTCAAAAACCAACCCACTCATAATTAATTTTAAATCATTTCCTGTTCAAGGAATTTGAAAATCCCCGAATATCCAGCAATTGTTTTATAGTTATGATGTCAGAAGTTCGTATATATTTTTATGACAGCTCCTTCCTTCCTTCCTTCCTTCCTTCCTTCCTTTCTTTTTGTTGATTGTGGTCTTGAACTCAGGGACCCAGGCACTGTCCCTGAGCTCTTTCACTCAAGGCTGGTGCTCTACCACTTGAGCCACAGCTCCATTTCCTGTTTTCAGGTAGTTCATTGGAGATCAGAGTCTCACAGACTTTGCTGCCCAGGCTGGCTTTGAACCATGATCCTCAGATCTCAGCCTCCTGAGTAGCTGGGATGACAGGTGTGAGCCACCCGTGCCTGGCTATCTATCTTAATAATGCTTTCTTGTGGTTCTGGTTCTCCTTTCTCATTTAGGTCTGAACCATGTTCTCAGGTGCTTTTATTTGAGATGTGGCTCTGTGATTTAATTTCAACGTGAGCACCTCATGTTGAGGCGCTTAGTTCACCTCAGGGTGCTTTACTGCTCACTGTGCCGGCGTTCAGTGTTCCGCTTAGTGTTTATGCCAATACTGTGGCTCGAACCCAGATCCTCACCCTCTTGCTTGGCTTTCTGGCTTAGGGTTGGCGCTTCACGGCTTGAGCCACACATCCACCCAGAGCCCATCCAGGGCCCATCTGGCATCTTTTGAGTTATTTAGAGAGAAAGAGTCTTTTGGATTTCTCTGTCCAGGCCAGCTTTGAACCGCCACCCTCAGATCTCAGCCTCCTGAGGAGCTGGGATGACAGGCGGGAGCCACAGGCACCGGGCTCAGTGTCCGTTCTTTTACGTCTTTGGCCCTGACGCTGCCTGCTCACCCAGTTCTGCCCTAGGTTTAGGTCCATGCCTGCAGCCATAGAGAACCCAGCCGCGGTCGGCCACGGGCTCCGACCTGGAGGAGGGCACTGTGATTCAATTTAACCCAAGATGAAAGTCCAGCACACACAGAATGTAGAGGGAAAAGAACCAAAACCACGGCTGACATTTAAAGACAGATTTAGAAGACCAAAGAGATGGAAGTGGAGAGAAAAGTTGAAAGTAATATTCCCTGACAGGGAGACCCAGAAAATCAGAATCCAGGTCCCTTGTTGCTCGAAAACCAAGAGAGAAGACCTTGGCTGTGTGTGACTTTTCCAATGTCAATTTCAATGACTTCAAATTGAATAAAATTAGCCAGGGCCCAGTGGGGCTTAGCCTGTCATCCCAGCTACTCAGGAGGCTGAGATCTGAGGATCAAGGTTCAAAGCCAGCCTGGGCAGAAAAGTCCATGAGACTCTGCTCTCCACTGAACCACCAGAAAACCAGAAGTGGCGCTGTGGCTGTGGCCTTGAGTGAAAGAGCTGAGGGACAGCACTCAGGCCCTGAGTTCAAGCCCCAGGACCAGCAAAAATATTAAGTTAAAAATGGATTTCCAGTTGTGTGAGACATACATTTGGAAGGATCTAGAGCCACAAGCTGGACAGGGGGGTTTGGCTGGGGGGGGAGGGGAGCACCTGCGGTGAGCCAGTGTACCTGGGACAGCGCGGGTGTTGGGGGGTTTCTCTTCTTTGTTGGACGGATGAAAAGCCTAGGGGACTTGATTATGGGTGGAAATGGAGGCTGAGGGAGCCGGAAGCTCCTTAGGAAGTGATGCATGGGAAGGTGGAAGAGGCTGGGAGCTGGGGAGGGGCTGGGGCTCCCTAGGGAGTCGGTGGTCACCACAGGGTCCTGTCGCCTGGTGTGAGGTCTTGTCTCCTGGTGTGTGGCTGTCTCCTGGTTTGTGGTCTCCGAGCTGCACATCTTCACTTTGTGGAGAATACACCTTGTGGAGAAATCTGCACTGAGGTCTTGCCACGCTGTCTTCTCTTACGTGGAATACGGTATCTTACCCACAGTGTGGGGCTTTGTGCGTGTTTGTTGAGTTGATCTTTATTGCGTTTGAATCAAGTAGCTAATGCGAGAATCAAACTCTGATTCTGTGGCTGAGTTCGCAGACATTTGCCCTTTTTTTTTTCTTTTGCAAGTCTCATAAAATAGGGGTCCCTGATGGTGGAGACCATCGACAGACATAAGAAGCACGCCCTCCTCGGACCCTTTTTTTCTTTATGGCGTGTTCTGGGGCTTGAACTCAGGGCCTGGGCGCTGTCCCTGAGCTCTTTCACTCAAGGCTGGTGCTCTTCCACTTGAGCCACAGCTCCACTTCTGGTTTTCTGGTGGTTCATTGGCGATCAGAGATTCATGGACTTTCCTGCCCGGGCTGGCTTTGAACCGCAATCCTCAGATCTCAGCCTAGTGAATCACAGGTGCCTGGCTAAGAAACCGCTCCCCCCCTCCTTTTTTTTTTTTTTTCCAGAAAAGCAAATACCATTTCCCAAATTCTGCGTGCAGTTTCTGGGGATTTATGACCCTGTGCCCCATTCATGGGGGCAGGGTTAGTGTCTCAACTCTGCCTTTCTCTGAGTGCCTAGGCCCCCTCCACCCCTGCTTCCTTCAGAAGATGAACTCTAACTCCGCAAGAAACTAGGGAAACCATTTTTGCTTTTTTTTTTTTTTCCTGGTAATATTGGGGTTTGAACTCAGGGCTGGGGCCCTGTCCTTTAGCATTTTTGCTCAAGGCTGGCACTCTACCCCTTGATCCATGCCTCCACTTCAGCTTTTGGATTGCTAACTAGAGATAGAGTCTCGCAGCTTTGTCTGTCCAGGGCTGGCTTCAAACCACCAAAGTTTCAGGTCTCAGCTTCCTGAGCAGCTGGGATTACAGGCATGAGCTGCTGGCCCTGACACTCTTTCTGCTTCTTAAAGTTGCATCCCAGAATCAGTTGGCCAGCCAGAAAGGCTGGGTGGGTGGGGATTCCAGAACATTCTTGGTGTTGGGGGGAATGGGGATGGGACGCAGGGGGAGGGTCCTGGCCTGGATGCCCTTGGCTGGAAGCGCCTGGGTCCCCTGATTCCCCCCCCCCCCCCGCCCTGGCTCCCTGGCCACACACACCACCGCCCCCCCCCCCTCCCCGTGCGCAGTGGCGGGAACAAGGAGGCTCATCAGAGCTCTGTTCTGGGGCCCGTGCTAAGTGACAAGATTAATTTCCGCAATCAAGCAGCTTAATTTGGACACTTTTTTTTTTCTTTCTTTCCCTTTCCCCCCTCTGTGTTGCTGATTGAAATTGAGGCCAGTGTTGGTGATGGTAAGATTTCTGTCCTTGCCTGGCAAAGTTCTCCCGCGGCTGTGGAAAAGGGGAGGCCAGGAGACTGGGGGAGGAGGGAGAGGGGGGAGGAGGGAGGGGGAGGAGGGGGAGGAGGGAGAGGGGGAGAGGGAGGGGGAGGGGGATCCTAGCACGGAGGTCTCACTGTGGGCCTTTCCTCTCACCCCTTACATGAAGTGTTCTGGGGACCTTTGTGCAATTGTCCACCTAGTACCCCCTCCCCCACACTGTTCTAGAATGTTCCATCAAGGGAATGAAAGTATGGGACATTCTCCCCACTACCTTTTCTTTTCTTTCTTTTTTAAAAAATATTTTTTTTATTATAAAGATACTGTACAGAGGGGTTACAGTTACATGAGTAAGGTAATGAGTCCATTTCCTGCCCTGGGCTGGCTTTGAACCGCCATCCTCAGATCTCAGCCTCCTGAGTCTCTGGGATGACAGGCGTGAGCTACTGTGCCCGGCTGAAGACATTTCTTTAAAAAATAATAAACATGCAGATGGCGGATGTGTCGGTGTTGGGCGTCCGAGGGCCTGGGGAGGGGCGGTGGGGGTGCCTGGCACTGCCCCAGGGGGTGCTGGGACAGCTTGCAAATCAAGAGTGGACCCGGAGGACATCATAGTAAGAGAAAGCAAGCCGGGCACCTGGTGACCTCGCTTAACCCATGCATCGGGATCAGCCGGACCCAGAAGCAGAGAGAAGAATGGAAGCTTTACGACAGGTTTGGCGTGCAGCCGGGGGGCGTGATGGTGAAGGAATCTAGGATTCCACTCGTGGGGGGAGAGCTCACGGTGTGGTTCGTAAGAGCGGGCTTGGTTGCTCGCTCATTTGTGAGACGTACAACAGCACGCATGTAGATGGAGCCGTCGTGTGGGACTGGGAAGTGGCCTTGTGGCAGAAAGCTCGCCTAGCATGCGCAAGGCCCTGGGTTCGATGCTTCTGTACCTCATAAATCAAGTAAATTAATAATAATAATAGTAATAGTAATAATAGAACAATAATAAAGCCACTACATTGTAGTCCATAAAGGTGTAAGTATTTCATTAGATAAAAGGAAAGAAAAAAATGAAAAGGGAATAAACACGGGAACATTTAGCCCACTCGGGTCTTCTACACCCGGCCTCAGAGCCGGAGGAGGGAGGGCCGAGTAGCTGCCGGCTTTAGTGCCAGCCCTCTGTGAGTCATTGGCGCTTTGGGGCTCCAGCTTCTTAATGGTCCAGTAGAGGTGACACCCTGGCCCACGCCACCAAGGACGGCCTCTGCGGGGAGGGCGGCTCTGCTCCCACGTGGAGCTGATCGAGCCCTGGAAGATGAGAGAAATACACACACACACACACACACACACACACACACACACACACACACACACACACACACACACACACACACACACACACACACACACACACACACACACACACACACACACACACGGTCTAGAAAGATCCACACAATGTGAGATACCACCATCCGTGGGAATTCCAGCTCTTCTGACCAGGGTCTTGGTGAAACCTGGATGTCTTGGCTCAGTCACTTAAAAATATTTATAAAGTCCCTGATCATGATTATGATTATGATTATTAGTCAGTCATGGGGATTGAACTCAGGGCCTGGGCGCTGTCCCTCAGTTCTTCAGCTCAAGGCTGGCGCTCTACCACTTGAGCCACAGCACCACTTGTTTTCTGCTGGTTCATTGGAGATCAGAGCCTTAAGGACTTTTCCTGCCCTGCTGGCTTCGAACTGCAATCCTCAGATCTCAGCCTCCTGCGTAACTAGGATGACAGGCGTGAGCCACTGGGACCTAGCATGGAGAACATTATTATTGCTGCAAAGTGCCTTTCTAGAACTCATGGCTCTAGAATGCCCTGGAGGAGAGCAGCTAGAACCGGGTGTGCATGACCTTTCTCTCTGCTGGAGGAGCTAGGCCTTGTGCATGGATTCAGGGGAAGTTTTCACGGGTGTGACCAGAGCAGCACGCTGGGGGAGATCAGCAGGTGAATCCTGTGTTCCAGAACCAGGTTTGAAGCCAGCCCAGGCACAAAGACGCTTGTTTCCAAAAAACAGCAAAATGCTGAAAGTAGAACTGTGTCTCAAGTGGTAGAGCACCAGCCTGGAGGGCAAAAGCTCAGAGATGAGTTCAAGCCCCAGGACTGGCACCAAAATAGGTGTAGGAGGCGGATGGAAGTAGGTAGGACTAGGCTGGGAAGAACCCCACATAACCTAGGAACATGGGCAAAGCTGAAGAGCCCGCCCCCCCCCAAGAAACAACAACAAAACATCACAAAGCCTGGGCCTGCCAGGAGGGAAGAAAAGGGCAGAGTGGAAATAGATTTAATGAAATGTAGGTAACATAGTGTTGAGTTTGAAATCAAAAACAAAAAGCAAGCAAGCGGGCCACGGGGAATTAAAGCATCATTGTAAAGGCTCCTGGTGGAGAAATTAGATCTCGCTGGCACAAAGTAGAGGAGCTCTGCAGAGGCACGGGGGCCCGGGGGCCGGAGGGGAGGTGGAGGCCTGGCCAACCTCGTGTGGACCTCCTGGAAGCGCTCATGCCCGCAGAGGCCAGGTCTGAGCCGGGCGCTGGTGGCTCACACCTGTCATCCCAGCTACTCAGGAGGCTGAGATCTGAGGATCGTGGTTCAAAGCCAGCCCAGGGCAGGAAAGTCTGTGAGACTCCCATCTCCAATGACCCACCATAAAACTGAAGTGGTGCTGTGGTTCAAGTGGTAGCACGCCAGTCTTGAGTGAAAGAGCTCAGGGACAGCGCCCAGGCCCTGAGTTCAAGTCCCGTGTCTGAGAGAGATGAAGGAAGGGAGGGAGAGGGGGAGGGAGGAAGGGAAGGAAGGAAGGAAGGAAGGAAGGAAGGAAGGAAGGAAGGAAGGAAGGAAGGGAGGGAGGGAGGGAGGGAGGGAGGAAAGGAAGGGAAAGAAGGTGGATTTGGTAGTGTGGAGAAAGAAGAAAATAGACAAGGAGTAGATGCAGCAGCCAGCGGTGGGCAGCATTCTGGCGATCGGTTCTGGTCAGGGGCTCTGGCCACGGGCTGCCCTGACACAGAAGCTTTGGGCTTATCGGGGAGAATGCCACGCCCCCTGAGGGCCGACTTCCTGCCTCAGTTTACACTCAGTTTACTACCTGCTGGGTAGCCGCAGGCCAGCTACTCATCACAGAGTTGCGGGTGTTTGGCTGTGTTCTCAGACATGATATGGAAGCATTTTCTTTTCCTCCTTTTTTCTTCTTTTTTCTTTTTTGCACTACTGACATTGGAGCTTGGGGCCCCCAGGCTTGGATATTTGGAAACAGTCGCTGTCCGTGGTGGCCCGGGGATCTGATTCTTCCGTTGTCTCTTGGTGTCTTTGGCTGGACTTCATACTCCTGTGGGGCAGGGTCATGGCTGATCTTCTGCATGTCCAGCAGGAAACTGGGTGTTAATGGCCGGGTACCCACTAGCGGGGATCGTGAGTGGACCGTGGGGAGCAGCAGTGGGCTCCCGGCTCAACCCCGTCCCAGAGCGGGTGAGTGGCCTTTGCTTTTGCAGAGATCAGAGCCCAAGGACTCGACCCCAGGGCCGGCCAGGCACAGGGCTGGCTGTCTGCTGTCCCTCCAGCTTTTCCAGGACGATGCTGAGGGTCATGTCTGGTCCTCTCACGCAACGGCGTCCGTGGGAGTCTTGGCCACGTTCCCTTAGGGAGGAAGTTGCTGTCATTGGGTCTGGCCAAGATGGCTTCCTTTCTTATCCCTGGCTGGACATGGGTCTCCTGGGCTGGCTGGAAGGACGTGGCCTGATTGTCACTGCTCAGTCCTTGGGACTCCTAGTGCAGTGCTCTCTCTCTTATTCTCTTTCTCTCTCTCTATCCCTTTCTCTGTCTATTTCTCTCTGTCTCTTTGTCTGTCTCTCTGTCTTTCTCTCTCTCTCTCTGGCTTGTTTTATAACCTCTCTACATGGACATGGTAGAGTTTGGCTGAGTGTTACAAACTATGTGAGTTGTTTACCTGCTTCTCCCCTGGTGGAGATAGTGTTAAATCGTCCTTGTTGTAGACCTTTCACCAGATGTCAAAAGGTTTATTGTTTTATTATTTTTATTTTCTGTGCTGGTCCCAGGTCTTGAACTCAGGGCCTGGGCGCTATCTTTGAGCTTATTTTTTGCTCAGCTAGCATGCTCCCTTGAACCACAGCCCCAACTTTTGGCATTTTTTTGTTAGCTCCTTACAGATAAAGGTCCTAGGGACTTTCTTGCCCTGGGGCTGGCTTTGAATCATGAATCTTCAGATCTCAGCCTCCCAAGTAGCTAGAATGACAAGCGTGAGGCACCAGCGCCCGGTTTGGAACTTATTCTTAAGAGTACAAATTGTTAACACTTGCTGATCTGCTAGAATATTCTCTTTGAGGCCAAAAAGGAACAAACAAGGATTTTGTGTCTCGCATCCTTACACATTTTGATCGGATGTGAAGCATCTGTCCGTGCTAACGCGAGGTCTTTGGTTTATCAGCGCGTGGTGGATGCGCGAGCTCTGGGTGAAGGTTTGTCACTAGTGTCACTGGTTCGGCTCAGCCTCAGGGACGCGTTTATGGGGAACTGAATAATCTCATTCTTCTTCATTGTAACACACGCCGCGCTCATGTGCGCGGGGAGATCGCGTTTCCTTGTTATCAGAGGGCTTTGAGTTTAGACAAGCTAATTTTTTATAGACGCTCCAAGGAGGAGAGCTAGAGTGCTCTTTCCAACAATTCATGGAGATTTAAGTAGTGGTGAAGAGCTCAGTTTAGCTAACACCCCAAGGGAGGAGAAACTTAAGAGGGGCTCCAATGGCATCCACACTTGTTCTGGTACGGGGCAGGATGAAGGGCCTGTCGTTCCGTGGGGACCCTCAGGAGAACCCAGGAAGCATGGATCCGTGGCCTCCTCCACACCAGCAGGAAGGTTCTAGTTCCTGCCTCAGCCCTGCTCAGTGCTCAGTGCTCAGTGCTCCCTCAGAGTGCATCTTTCCAACTCTCCCCCCGCCATCTTTCTACAGTCAGAACAATCGGAGGCCCCTGATCACCTCTCCTCCTTTCTCTTCCCTTCTCCTCCCTTCCCTCCTTCTCTTCCTCCTTCCCTCCCTTGTTCCCTCCCTCCGTCCCTCCTTCCCACTGATTTGTTATTATGTACCGCAGCTGCCCGGAGGATTTTAAATAGACCCATAATGGCACAGCAGTGCCTCTCTTGGAAGTTTAAATATAACCAACTTTCTTGTTTATCTTGCCTGCGGAGGCAGCCGGGACGGAAGTAACACCTGAAGCGCTCGGCCGTGGACTAGAGAGGCAGGCCCCGGGGTCCTGCCCAGAGGCCAGGGTTAGCGATGTACCCCGAGATCTGAGGTCATTGGGGTGAGGACATGCTTCTTGGACAGACAGGGCCTACAGGGGCCAGCCAGGCCCAAGGGACAGCGGCTGCCAGGAGCCTGCCTCCCATGCTCATTTTGTTCAATCACCTATTAACTTAACCAATTGTGTGTGTGTGTGTGTGTGTGTGTGTGTGTGTGTGCGTGCGTGCGCACGCATGTGCACGCACACTGACACTAGGACTTGAATTCAGGGCCTGGGCTCCAGCTCTTAGAATTTTCATTCAAAGCTGTAGTGCTCTACCATTTGAGCCATGGCTCCACTTCCAGCTTTTTTGTTTGGCGATTCCCCTCATGGAGGGGACTGGGAAGGTGGCTCAGTGGTAGAGCGCTTGCCTTGCATGCCTGAGGCCCTGGGTTCGATTCCTCAGCACCACATAAGAAAAAAAAAAGCTGGAAGTGGTGTTGTGGCTCAAGTGGTAGAGTGTTAGCCTTGAGCTGAAGAGCTGAGGGACTGTGCCCAGGCCCAGAGTTCAGGCCCCATGACCAGACCCCCCCCCCAAAAAAAAAGAGTCTCATGGACTTTCCTGCCCTGGGCTGGCTTTGAACTCAGATCTCAGCCTCTTCCTGAGTAGCTAGGATTACAAGCATGAGCCACTATGCCCAGCTGGTTGCCTCAACTCTTAAGGGACAAGACACACATTAGAAATCTCCTCCCTCCTCCCCGCCCCCCACCCCCGTCCCATGACACAGATGCCATGAGGGAGAGGAAGGGGGGGCTGGATGGAGACAGTGGCCCAGCAAATCACCTTGTTCTCGAAGGAAAGAGCGGCCATGGCTGCCAGCCCCTGACTCCTGTCTTGGCCGTGTTTCCTTGGACTTAACAAATGTCAAGCCCAGATATGCATGCAGCCGTCCAATGAATATTTATCGAGCAGCAGTGATTGTGGCAGCGACTTTGAGGTCAGTGGAAGGAAGGGGCCGCTGGGAAATGAAACAGCTTGTTAAACTCAATGTCTCCACGTTGGGATGGCAAGTGGCTCCGAGCGGAGATTTTCAGGAAGAGGAGGAGGAGGAGGGTTCATGCAGGAATGCTCTGGAAGCCCTTACTTGTCCAAGGAAGGGAATACAAGTGACCAGATGTTCCATGAAAAAGAATTTCAGTTTTATAGAGCATAAACACGGTGCTAAACGTAGCTTTGTTGGCCTAGATAGATGTAGGAACTGGAGAGAGAGAGAGTCAGAGAAAGAGTTGGTTGTGTGCTGGCCCTGGGGCTTGAACTCAGGGCCTGAGCACTGTCCCTGAACTTTTGTGCTCAAAACTGGTGCTCTACCACTTGAGCCACAGCACCACTTCTGGCTTTTCGGTGGTTCATTGGAGATAAGAGTCTTATGGACTCTTCCTGCCCTGGGCTGGCTTCGAAGCACAGTTCTCAGATCTCAGCCGCTGAGGAGCTGGGGTTCCCTGTGTTTTCAGAGGTAGTAGGGATTTCTTTGGATTTTTTTTTTCTGCCACATGGGTTCTGTCAGGACCAGGGCCTTGAACTTCCCAGACCCCGGAAACAAATGCCTGCGAGAGTCACATCTGTGCTGCTTCGAAGAGACACAGCCTGTGGCATTTCGTGAAAGTAGCCCACATGGACTGAAGCAGTATTTTATTTAACAAAGAAAAAAAAATCTCCAAACTAGGCAGCCCACTGGCGGCTCACACCTGTCATCCCAGCTACTCAGGCAGCTGAAACCTGAGGATAGCGGTTTGAAGCCAGCCCAGGTAGGAAAGTATGAGACTTTTCATCTCCAGTTAGCTAGCAAAAAGCCAGACATGGAGGTGTGGCTCAAATGGTAGAGTGTTAACCTTGAGTGAAAAAGCTCAGGGAGGGCTGGGAAGGTGGCTCAGTGGTAGAGCGCTTGCCTTGCATGCCTGAGGCCCTGGGTTCGATTCCTCAGCACTATATAAGCAAAAAGAAAAAAGCTAGAAGTGGCGCTGTGGCTCAAGTGGTAGAGCGCTAGCCTTGAGCTGAAGAGCTGAGGGACAGCGCCCAGGCCCAAAGTTCAGGCCCCATAACCGGACCCCCCCCCCCAAAAAAAAAGCTCAGGGACAGCGCCCAGTTCCTGAGTTCCAGCCCCAGGACATACATTTGCACACACGAGCACATGCGTGCGTACACACACACACACGGATACAGTGCTGGGCGAGTTGTCCCTCCTTTGAGGGGCTGGCACTGATTAGACAGAAGCAGAGAGGTGATTGATGTACGGGGCTCTGGTATGATTTTTGGGGTGAGGAGAAACTCAGGTCTTGTGTAAGCCCTACCTGCGAGGTTCCAGTGTGCACTCTGCAGCGGCGTACTCAGCCCTTTGGGCCTTGGGTCTCCAGCAGGACAGACAGATTTTAAGGTCTTGGAGGTCATGTTCTAAAACCTTCAGAGAGTCAGATGGCGGACAGAGAGACAGACAGAGACTCCTGGTGCAAAGCCTGTGTAAACACAAGGGTGTTTACAGATGGTGACTTTTTCGTTCAGATATGATATATCTATATATGTTAATATATATCTGTATAGATTGATTGATGTTAGTAGATACTAAGTCTGTAAATGATAGAAATAAGTAGATAGATGATAGATATATAGATTATAGGCAGATAGATGGTGGATAGATAGGGAAATAGGTAGACAGGTGGTAGATTGATAGGTAGACAGAGAGATTGTAGTTAGATAGATGGTAGATAAAGTAGATTGGTAGATAGATAGATAGATGGATATATAGTAGATAGTAGGTAGTTAGCTGGCTATTTGATATAGAGAGATAGTGAGATAGGTAGATAGTTGGTAGATAGGTAGTAGATTAGATAGATGGTGGATAGATGATAGATATGTAGATAGTGGATAGGTAGGTAGAGAGAAGGTAGATAGATGGTAGATAGACAGGTGGTAGATTAGGTAGATTGGTAGATAGATGGATGGATAGATAGATGAATGGATCTTGATATCTGAGTTGCTAATTGCCCGCTCTCAAGGTGAATGGACCTTTTCATCTCAAGTGACCCCCAAGCTTTTGTGGGCTGGGGATGGGCCTGTGGTGTGCAGGTCCAGCTGTGGGGGCGTGGCCTGGGCCTGGGCAAGCCCTGCCCCAGGTGTCTGGCTGAGGGCTCCCAGTGGGATAAAAAACACCCTGTATCAGAGAGTCTGGCCTGCCCCCACCCCCAGTCCCCAGCCACCCCACGGCGAGGCTTTCTCCCCAGTCCAACCGCTCTGGCTTTGTCACACGCTGCAGAGCGCAGGCCTCCATTTGTGCAACTCTTTCAGAAGTGCGCCTGCGCCTGACTCTTGGGCCCATGTCTCAGGCACGCGCATGGAGGCTCCTGGAGTTCACATCGAGGGACATTCAGACCCATGGAGTCCGCGATGAGGAAGGTCTCACGACGACCCAGCACCCTGGCTACTTTCTCCAGAGAAGAATTCAACCCCGTGTTCCCGTGATGATCGCCTCCTTCATCCATCCATGGCCATCTGCGCCACCGCTACCCTCCCATAACCTTTCAAACCGAAGAAATGTTGGGCTGGGAGGAAGCTCAGCACCAGAGCGCTGGCCTAGCAAGGAAAAGGTCCTGGGTTTGATTCCCCAGGACCCAAAAAAGAAAAAGACCCGGAGGGAACGGCTCCATTTCAAATCCCTCCTGCACACGTCTCCTGGCTAAGCCACCCAAGTTGTGCGCTCTGGCTGTCCATCCTGGCTTCCCAGAGGTGGGCAGAGCTGGGCCAACGGTTCCTTTAAGTCCTGCAAAGTCTGAGCATCCTGAGGAATGAAGCTGGGTCTGCTGGCATCCGCCTGCCCTGGGGACCTGGCTTGGGCACCGGGCCGCTCTTCTCGTGCCAGGCGAGCTGGCAGCGGAGATGCAGGCAATGGCGGCACGCACCCGCAGTGCAGTCTGGCTTCTGTGCCCGGGACGAAGACGGGGTGGCTTGGTGGCCATCTGGACGCAGGAGGACGAAGCCTGAATTCGGTGGTCATGGCTGAGCAGAACGCGCATCGGGTGCTTGATGGACTCGAAGCACCTGCCAAGGATTTGTGCAGCGATGGGACCTTGCGCCAGGCCTACCGTTACTCATTTCTAGATTATTCAGGGGCTTTCGACAACTCGGTGAGGGAGGGAGAAGCGAAAAACAGAAGGAGGTCTCTGTTGGACTCTCGAGAAAGGATTTGATTTTACTTTTGGCTGGAGGTGAATTAAGGCAAAAATGGTTTACGCTCCCACAGCGTGGACTCTAGGCGTGCCGTCCACCAGGTTTTGTTCACTTGATTTGGGGAGGGGGCTGGAATTAGCCAGGGCTGATGGACAGTGCATTGGGGGGGGGGAGCACGGGGGGGGGCTCATCCACCTTGAGCTTCTAATTTGTAGGACGATGCCTTGAAATGGATCCGTTGCTTAGCGACGGCTGCTGGCCTGTTCCCATAGAAACAGAGATGGTCCATGCGCAGGGAGCAGACGTATAGAAGCCACACCCCCTTGTCTCTCCCCACTCCCCACTCTCTGCTTTAACTTTTTCCCCTCCCTACTTCCAGTGAGGCCTGGAAGACACAGATTTCAAAGGTGCCCAAGCCCCGCCCCCCCCATCAGAGCTTGATTGACAGGAGAACTTGCCAATAATGTGCTCCAGTGCAAAAGCCACAGGGTGGGGCCGGAACCTCCCCTTCAGACTAAAGGAGACAGAGCAGAGAGCAAAGGATCTGGGAGGACCCCCGGACTTGGAGGGTTCTCCTGTCCCCCCGGTGACCAGTGGTGAGGATGGACCCAGGGGAAAGGGACTTTTGGTGAAGGGAGGAAGGAGAGGCCAAGATGGCGTACAGGCTGACAGCCGCCATATTGGCAAGGCTGCTCCTGGGGGCTCAGCTGTCTCTATTCAGAGCCTCTGGTGGGCTCACTTGGTCCTGGACATGGTGGCCATTCCTGTTATGTACCCTGGCCTTTGACTGGCACCCATGGACCTCCTCCCACCAGAAGCCCGCCTCCCGGAGGGTACCCAGTAATCATCTCCCCAAGCTGTTGCCATACTCCACTTTGAACGTGGCCAGCGAAGAGCAAGCTGGGGCAGCAGTAGGCATGCCCAGTAATGGAATGCACTGTTATTATTATTGTTATTGTTATTATTTTAATAGGTGGCCAATCCTGGGGCCTGCTCCCGTCCCTGAGCCGTCTGTGTACAAGGCTAGCACTCTTACTACTTGAGCCAGAGCTTCATTTCCAGCTTTTTTTTGTTGGCTCATTGAGATAAGTCTCCTGGACCTTCCTTCTCCAGGCTGGCTTTGAACTGAGATCCTCCTGAGTAGCAAAAGATCGCAGGTGTGAGCCACCAGCGCCTGGCTAACAGTATGCAGTCTTTCCAGATCTTTCTGACCCTGCCTTACCAGCTATGATAGTTTGAACTAAAACCATTCCTTCTGTGTTTACTTCTGTCTGCTCCCTCCTCTTCTACCCCCCCTCTCCTGGACCCCCAGGCCAGGATGGGGAAGAGGCTAGCAGATAACCACCTGGGCCCTGTCTTCCATGCCCGTCACCTGAGCTCGGCTCCTTCCAGCCCTTCTTGCCCAGGGAGCGCCTGCGGCTCTGCCTGGTACCATCCCCCTCCCCCCCCTCACCTGCCCCCTGGGAAAGCCCCTGACATCTCCCACCTGCTGTTTCCCCATTTTTTTCATCTAAGTTAACAAATAAAAATTTAAAAATTCCTACCTCCGAAGTGAGTAGCACGAGTGAAAAACACTAACAGAGGCTGGGTTCTTAGAGCTCAAGGTCTGGAGACCTTGTGCCCAACACACTGCCCACAGTACAGTCCTCTGGCCCTTCATGCCATCCAAAATTCTGTGAATTTTGTCAGGCACCGGAGGCTCACGCCTGTCATCCCAGCAACTCAGGAGGCTGAGATCTGAGGATCACAGTTCCAAGCCAGCCTGGCCAGGAAAGTCCATGAGACTCTGATCTCCAATGAACCCCCAGAAAACCGGAAGTGGAGCTGTGGCTCACATGGTAGAGCACCAGCCTTGAGTAGAAAGAGCTCAGGGACAGCGCCCAGGCCCTGAGTTCAAGCCCCAGGATCTGCACCAAAAAAGAAAAAGAGAAAGTGGAAATGACTTTGCCCGGAGGACTGGTGGGAGATAAGAATTATAAAGTAGAATTGGCTTCAAAGTTTCAGAGACTTGTATGGCTGACTCCCGACATCTGTGCGTCTTCTCCTCATGTCTGAGGCTCTCAGAAGGGGAGAGAGAAGCAGGCCTTCCGGGTCAGGTCTCTGGGCATGTCTGTTTTGTTGTTGAATAGCAGAAGTGGTGAGCTCAGAGGGAGATGACTGGGGGGGGGGACTGTGGGCGGAAGCACTCAGAGGACACGGGGTCAAAGGTCAGTTCATGAGATGGGGGCGGTGCTGCTGAGAAGATGGGTCCCTGACTCAGGGCTGGAGGTTGGAGAGGCGTCCGCAGAAGGTGGGTGTCGTTCTGGTCTGTACCCCCAGTTCCGCAAGAGATCAGAGGTTAGAACAGAGGCCTGGGCCAGTTATCAGAGGAAACCAATTTCCAGCAGATGCTTCCAGAATCCTGGCCCAGGAGGTGGTAGTGGGGAGCGTGCATGCTTTAACCCCACACAGGGCCAAGCACCGTGAACACCCCCTTCTGAGTCACCCAACGTGGGGACCCTCTGAGCAGTGCACAAGAACACCCTGTCACTGGAGTTCTGGGGCCTGAGGAAAGTTCCAGAGCGCTCCAAGGGTCGCTTTCCTCACTTTCAGTCTGTCCCCCTCTCTCACCCCAGCTCCGCCGGCCCCTCCCTCCATCTCACTCCAGGGAGCAGTGTCTCATCCCTGTGGGAGGGTACGGGGATGATGGGGAACCCCATCCCGTCGGTGGCCAGCGCTCCCAGGGGGCTAGGCCCCAGTCCTTGCTCTGGGGGGTCCCCGTGCAGGACACCCCATCCATCTGACCCTAGCCGCCAGTTTCCTCTGAGATGCTCCTCCTGCCCATGGAGGAAGCGTTAAAGATTAGTGATGGTTAAATGATTTCTCCAGATACTTGTGCCTCTGTGTGTGTGTGTGTGTGTGTGATGACCCCCCGGGCAGATGTCCAGGCCTAACCCAAGGCCCCTCTGCCCCACCCCTCTCCCTGGTCCAGCTGCCACAGGCATTGGCCAGCTTGGGCATTTCCCGGGGGCCCGGGAAGGCCGGGTGACTTGGTTTAATGAGCCATCGATGGCGATCATGGTCGCTTCCACTTGGGTGGACAACAGGGCGGTGTCAGCAGGACTCAGCACCACGGTGTCCCTCAGCACCGGGCTTCTGGAAGGCCACCGCTGGCTATCAAGAGTTCACCACCTCCGGCTCGCAAGGCTGGGGGGTCACATGCCACCTGGCTGGTCTAAAGACACTGCCTCTGACTTAATGAGGTTTCTAAGTATGTGCAGGAGAGGAAGGCAAAAAATAAATAAAAAATCAGGACATTGTAAGAAGCAAGAAGCATCCCCAGGCACTTCCCTGGGGTGGCCTTGAAATGTGGAAATGGGCAATTGGTCAGCTGCAGGCCCGCTAAGTGAGTTCACCCTTGGCAGGCTGTGGATGGGAGACAGAAGGTCCTGGGGGCGGGGCTTAGCGCCATTGCTGGTCCCCCGCCTGGGCAAAGAGAGTGGGGGGGAGGGGGGAGGCGGGCCTCAGAGTTTGTCTGGAGGTGCTGGAGGTACTGGAGTCAAAGTTGCTGAGTCCTTCTCTCAGAGGAACCCACTTCTGGCCTGTGAGCAGGCCCGTGGCCTCCCAGGAGGAGATGTGACTCACGCCTCGCCCCGTGGCCCCGTGGGCACTGGGTGACTTTAGTGTCTAAAGGTCTGGGAGTTATTTCCATTTTCCTTCCCTTTGTGACCTTAGTTTTTTTTGGGGGGGTTTTGGTGTGCCAGTCCTGGGTCTTGAACTCAGGGCCTGGGTGCTGTCCCTGACCTCTTTTGCTCAAGGCTGGTGCTCTACCACTTGAGCCACAGCGCCACTTCCAGTTTTCTGGTGGTTCATTGGAGATCAGAATCTTACGGACTATTCTGCCCAAGCTGGCTTTGAACCTCGATCCTCTAAATCTCAGCCTCCTGAGTAGCTGGGATGACAGGTGTGAGCTACCAGTCCCTGGCAAGAATGGATTTTTGCCCTGTGTGATGTGGATAGACTGAAGGCCAGCCAGCCAAGTCAGGGAGGTGAAGAAATGGGGATGTTTTCTTTGGAAGCATAAGTTGCATGTGAGACTGGATCCCACCACACTGTTGGGAGGCTGCGATGTCTCCATGTGCTGTGGACACCCCCGGGACTGAAGAGGGGTTACTAGAGAGTAGGGTGCAGCGCATTCCTGTAATCAGCAGTGTATTCGAATTGAAGGCCAAAGGCCAAAGGCAACTTTGGACTCTGAGATTGGGTGGGCGTGTGTAGAAACGTGACCAGATGAGATGGGAAAAGCCCAGCGGGCGGTGCATCAGATTCTTCTTTCCCTCTGGGTAACATTCCTTTCCCATGGGGATAGTTCCACACTTCAGGAGAATGAGGGTCTTAAACCCATGATCAGACAAGGTATGTCTGAAACTTTCTCATGACCAGCTATTCATAAAGAAAGGTAGCTGGCCGGGCACTGGTAGCTCACGCCTGTCATCACAGCTACTTAGGAAGCTGAGATCTGAGGATTGCCAGCCCGGGCAGGAAAGTCCGTGAGACTCTGATCTCCAATGAACACTGGAAAACCAGAAGTGCTGCGGCTCAAGTGGTAGAGCACCAGCCTTAAGCAACAAAAGTCAGGGACAGTGCTTAAGACCTGAGTTCAAGCCCCAGGACTAGTAAGAAAGAAAGGAAGAAGGGAAGGCAGGTAAGGAGGAAGGAAAAGTCGAGCATTATTTCTAAGTTTAATGGTTGGTTTTGGAGGAAAGGGACTCTAGACTCTGTGATCCACGTTGAGAAGAGGGTTCCTTTGTTTGTGTGGCCTGCTTGGGAGGGAAAAAGATGATCAAGAAAAAGGAAGAAGGGCAGAGTCAGAGAGAGAGAGAGAGAGAGAGAGAAAGAGAGAGAGAGAGAGAGAGAGAGAGAGAGAGAGAGAGAGAGAGAGAGAGAAGCTGCTTCTGCAGTCCTTCAAATGTCCTTGCATGCTACTACACTTCGGTTTTTAGAATATTTCTGAGCCCTGATGCACCCATTCACCTAAATTATATCTTCAAACTCTGTGTGTGTGTGCATATATGTATATATTTGTATATACTTTTTTGTGTGCCAGTTCTGGGGCTTGAACTCAGGGCCTGGACACTGTTCCTGAGCTCTTTCACTCAAGGCTGGTGTTTTACCACTTGAGCCACAGTTCCACTTAGGGCTTTTTGGTGGCTCATTAGAAATAAGAATCTCATGGATTTTCCTGCCCAGGCTGGCTTTGACCCTCCACCCTCAGATCTCAGCCTCCTGAGTAGCTGGGATGACAGGCGTGAGCTACCAGTGCCTGCCTTTCTCCCTCCCCGCCCCCTCTCTCTATATACATATTTCCTTCCTTCTTTTTTTCCTTCCTTCCTTCCTTCCTTCCTTCCTTCCTTCCTTCCTTCCTTCCTTCCTTCCTTCCTTCCTTCTTTCCTTCCTTCCTTCTTTCTTTCTTAATTTCTTTCTTTCTTTCTTAATTTTTTCCTTTCTTTCTCTCTTTCTTTCTTTCTTTCTTTCTTTCTTTCTTTCTTTCTTTCTTTCTTTCTTTCTTTTCTTTCTTTCTTCCCCTCTCTCTCTTCCTTTCTTTCTCTTTCTTTTCCTTTCTTTCTTTCTTTCTTTCTTTCTTTCTTTCTTTCTTTCTTTCTTTCTTTCTTTCTTTCTTTCTTTCTTTCTTTCTTTTCTTATAATATCCAGTAGATATTCTTTTGCATCAGATCCTACCTGTTTTTAATAGGTCTTAAGAAGGAGAGAAAGAGTATGAAAGACAGCTTCTGAGCTGAGCCTGGGCGGGGTCCACGGGGGGGGGGGGGCAAGGGGAGGATGGAAGGGGCTACAGGGTTCCCCAGGGATTTTGAAGTCTGCATTTATTGTCCCTCTTTTGTGGAGCATGTCCCGCAGGGAGGCCTGGCCTTCTTGAATAGACCCTCCCCCTCCTCCCGCAGCCCTCCTCCTCCGCAGCCAGCCACCTGCGGGGCTCCTCATGGACTCAGACACAAGACCTCTGGGCAGAACAAGCCTCGTCCAGCTGCCTTGATGCCCCTTTGAGTCACTCAGAGAACTGTTTCCAGGTGGGGCGGCTGGACCGGGCTGGCTTTGCAGTCAGCCGGGCTGCAGCTTTCAATTGTGGCTGCTCCTAGGCGAGGCCCGGGGGGGGGGGGGGGGGGGGGAGGGAGGCTGCGGCCCTGCCTTGCAGGGGGCCTGGCTTCGAGATGCCACTTCCTTCTGCTCAGCTCTGAGGATGCACGTGGAGACACGGCCCCAGGGTGAGGATGGTCCCGCCTGGTGTCCTGTGTGACTGGACGCGTGTGCGGTTCCTGGAAAACCAGGCTGGCCAGCCACCTGGCGAGCTGACAAGAGCTGGATGCCAAGTAGGGCAGAAGGAGATTAGCTCGGTGAAGGCCTCAGAGCATCTGTCTGTCTGTCTTATCTATCTATTCATTCTCTATCATCTATTATCTATCCATCATCTATCCAGCCAGCATCTATCCACTATATCTGTCTATCTATCCGTCCATCCATCTATCTATACCATCATCTGTGTTATATATGTCTACTATCTATCAAGCTATCTATCTCTCTCTTATCTATATCTACCTACCTATCATCTACCATATCTCTCTATCCATCCCCATACCTACATTTATCATCTATCTATATACCAATGTCTATTTTCTATCCTTCTTATTTTGTCTGTCATCTCTATATCTCTATTCTATCAATATTCTATATGTCTGTATCTATCCACCCATCTATTATTTATCTATCCATTCAACTTTCTGTCATCCATCTATTCATCCATCCATTTATCTATCCATCCATCTTATCTAGCTATCATCTATCATCCATCCATCCATCCGTCTATCCATCCATCTTTTTATCTGTCATCTACCCTTCCATTCATCATCTATCACCTATCTTATCTATCCATCTTGCCATTCTCTATATCTATATCTATCTATCTTTTCTATTATCTGGCTATATCTATTTCTCTCCCTGTTCATTCATTTATCTTATCATCTATCTACCTATCATCTGTCTACCTACATCTATCTATACTCATATTTATATATCTATCATCTGTCTATATCAATATTTTCTGTTCATCTATCCATCTAAATTTATCTTGCCTTATATATCTTGTCTGTCATCTATCTACAAACATATCTGTCTATATCAGTCATCTGTCTCTCTGTCCAAGCATCTTATATGATACCATCTATCTGGTATCGTCTAGCTACATCTACCTATCATCTGTGTATCTTGTCCGTCATTATCTGGTCAGTTTCTCTCCCTATCTATTCATTTATCTACCTACCTATCATATATCTATCTGTATCTACCTACCTATCTGTCTGTTTCTCTAAGTCTATCCATCAGTCAATCTATTCAGTTCTCGACAGAGTTGACCACACTGGGAGTCTATAAGGTTTAGTTATGTAGTGTAGGAATAGAGTTTAATGGGTCAACTTTTTCTGACACATGGAATTAAATTAGGGCCCCAAATTGTCTTGTCTTCAGACCTACTTTCTCCTTGTGGCTTTGGAGCTCTGGCTGGACAGCTGTGGGGGCTACAGCAGCTGGGGACAAGGGGTCTCCTTGCTTAGCTTGGCTTAGGCATTCTTTCCAGAAGAAAATAAAGTGTTTAAAAAGAAGACAGAAGGGCCAAGGGAGCTTCCTCGAGCCTCTGGGAAGGTCGCTCAGCTCAGTGGCGGTGTGCAGAACCGCTGTGGAGCTGGGGTTCATCATACTTCCTTTGGGGTCCAGCCCTGCTGGTAGCTTTGAAACCCGGGCAGCGTGCTTCACTCTGTTTGGCTCATTGCCAAACAGACCTCGCGCGCCGTCCTCCGATCCTGGGTTCACTTTCCAGCGGACAGGCGACTCCGGACTGCTTAACCTTTTGTGTCTCCCTTTGCTGACATAAAATGTGCGGAAAGTCGTAATTATACTGCTGGATCGATATCACGATCAAAAAATGATGCACACAGCTGGACGCTGCAGCTCACGCCTGGCATCCCTCCTACTCGAGAGGCTGAGATCTGAGGATCGTGGGTCAAAGCCAGCCTGGGCAGGAAAGTCTGTGAGACTCTGAGCTCCAGTGAATCACCAGAAAACCGGAAGTGGAGCTATGGCTCATGTGGTAGAGTTGCCAGCCCTTGAGCAAAAGAATGCTCAGGGCCAGTGCCCAGGCCCTGAGTTCAAGCCCCAGGACCTGCCCATACACACCCCAAACGATGACGAAGGGCTGGCGGCATGGCTGGCCTTCCCCCTCTGTCCTGGTTTTAATCATCATCACGGAGATGGAGTGGACAGTGCGGTGGCTCCTGGGAGTGGGTGGTTTCCAGAGGGCTCTGATTGGCAGGCGATCATAAGAACAGAAGCGCACAGGTGGGAGGGGAGCTGGGGGGAGGGGGGACCAGCATACGGTACGCGGGCGTTGCGGTGGGAGACCAGAATAGAACGGGGTGTGCGGGGACAAAAATGTGAGACTGATGGCCCGTCATGAGCGCTCGTGTGTGCCCACGGGCTCCACGGGAGACGAGGAGAGGCCCCCCGTCGGTCCCGGGCTCTGTGGTGTTCATCTCAACACAGATCAGACAGGAGCAACACGAGGGTGGAGGCCGGGAACGGAGCAGAGAACCTAGTTAAATGAAAGCAACAGCAACCAGCAAGCTGGGAAATGAGTGAACGGCGAGTGGAGGGGGAGGGAGGGAGGACAGGCGAGAGTGAGCCACTGCCCGTCGAAAAGCCGGCTCTGCGTGGCCTTCTTGGAATTACACCAGCCAGAGCCGGACTGGACCCTAAGCGTGGGAACAGAAAGACAATGAAGAGGGAGCGGGGGAGGGGGAGGAAATCTGGACCTAAAAAAAGAATAACAAGCTGGCACCGGTGGCTCACACCTGTCATCCCAGCCACTCAGGAGGCTGAGATCTGAGGATTGCGGTTCAAAGCCAGCCTGGGCAGGAAAGCCAGTGAGACTCCTATCTCCAACGAACCTCCAGAAAGCTAGAAATGGTGCTGTGGCTCAATGGTAGAGCGCCAGCCTTGAGCACAAAGAGGCTCAGTCCCAGCGCCCAGGCCCTGAGTTCAAACCCCACAACTGACAACAATAACATCAAGAATAACAATAATAACAATCATTAATAGTAATATGATTACAAAAGAGGGAGATTGAAGTTTTATATGTATGTATATGTACATGCACACACAGGAGAAAGGTTAAGAGAGTATTAGAGTGTTAGTCAGTGCAGGCCTGTGCAGTCAACGCTGGGAATATACAAGCTGGAGAGGGTTCCAGTGGCAGAAGCCCTTTGGACAGCTAACTTGCAATTGAACAGGACGAATCTCTGTCCTTTTGCTGATCAAATTTGCGAAAGTCGAAGACATTACAGCTTTGAGGTGTGGGGGGTCAGCCTGGTTTTCCTGGGGATGGGGGAGGCAAAGTGTGTGTAAAGGTATTTCTGGGAGCACCCCCCTCTTTTTTCTGTAAATGCCTGCATGGTAAAACTCGCAGCCAAGGTCCCGCGAGCCATTTCGGGCCACGTTTTATAAAAAGAAATGAAAAGTGAGAAAAATCCAGGAAAAAAATGTGGGTCTGGAAGCAAAGAACGTGTGGAGTCTTGGGTTCTCCACAGCGTGGGAATCTGCAGGTGGGAAGGCGGGAGGAGCCATCGGTCCCTCCACGGGTCTAACCATGCCCTCAGCTCAATGTCCCCCCACCCCCCTGGGATGAGATCACCCCCAACTTCCCACTACTGTAGGGAATGGTGGCGCACAGCTGTAATCCCGGCATCCTGGAAGGTGGATCATGAGTTCCAGGCCCGGCCTGAGAGAGAGACAAGGAGTAGCTCTATTACTGTCCCCACGCCCCCCCCCCAAAAAAAAACAAGCAAACAAGAGTTCCTGCTCTGCAAGTATTTGATGTTGAAATCCCCCCCACAAGCAGATCTATGGCCTCACTCCCCCCCACTCCGCCCACTTCTGGGTGGAGGTGACAGGCAGGGCTCGTGGGCCAGAATGTCTGTCCTCAGCTGGGATTGTACCACATTGGGAATCACGTGGGATTTGCGGGATTTATCTGTAAAAGAAGACAGAAATCCGTTAGGAGCCTCTGACACAGCCGTGTCACAGTCCTTTCAGATGTACAGAACCCTTACTGTGTGTGTGTGTGTGTGTGTGTGTGTGTGTGTGTGTGTGTGTGTGTGTGTGTGTGTGTGTGTGTGTGTGTGTGTGTGCTGGTCCTAGGGCTTGAACTCAGCACCTAGGTATTGTCCTTGAGCTCTTTTGCTCAAGGCTGGTGCTCTACCACTTGAGCCACAGCGCCACTTTTGGTTTTCTGGTAGTCAATTAGAGATTAGAGTCAAGTGGACTTTGTTCCCTGGGCTGGCTTTGAACCACAATCCTCAGATCTCAGCCTCCTGCGTAGCTGGGATGACAGGTGGAAGCCACCGGCACCTGGTGAATCTCTCAATTTTGACCTGTGAAGAAAAGGCTAGTTTCCTTTTAGGCAGTGCTAGTGAGCTGTGTCTGGCACGGTGAAGTGGCCTGGTGATGAAGAACCATCAAGGTCACCCATCTGCCAGGTTGGCGGATGAGCAGATGAGCCACCTTTGAAGCCAGGACCTAGTCTGGAGAAGGCTCTGTCTTGAGACCTGGAACTGGGACCAGTTGTGGGTCATTCCCACACGGTGGTCAGAGCCACACACGACCACGGGTGGGCACAGGAAGCGTCCCTGAGACGCTGCCCACATTGCCAGCAGCTGGAGGGAGGTTCGGGAGGTTCAGGGGACCAAGAAGGAGGCAAGATTAGATCTCACGGCTGGAAGTCACAGCGGCCAGCCAGGGGTCCAGCACCCTGTGGGGGAGAGGGGCAGTTTTGAGATGTGGCTCAGGTGGTAGAGCACCTGCCCCAAACAAAGCAGAGTGAGTTTGTGAGACCCCAAGTCCCAGCCTCCACCCCACAGAAGTCCTGGATTAGTAATAAAACGTCATTCTGCTCCTTTGATAGGGGGTTTTGAGAGCTAAGAGTTGTTCCTCTGTGGTTTTCTTTTTCCTTCCTTTTTTAGGCCAGTCCTGGGGCTTGAACTCAGGGCTTGAGCTTCTTTTACCCTACCACTTGAGCCACAGCTCCACTTCCGGCTTTTTCTGTGTGTGTGGTACTGAGGACTCGAACGCAGGGCTTCATGCATGCTACGCGAGCACTCTACCCCTGAGCCACCTTCCCAGCCCAACCTCTGTGCATTTTTAAGTGACCACAGGAATTGTTTCAACCGAAAGAAGAAAATGTGGCATCCTGCTGCTTTTGTATACATTGTTTAAATAGTAATTCTCAGCGCAGCCCAAAGCTACACAATGGCACTTAAATACCGGCAGGCAGGTTTGGCGATGGGTGGGTAGCTGATAAGTATTGATTCTTCTGAAGGAAACCTGAAATCTTAACAAAGTCAATGTGCAATCATTTGAAGAAGAGGGGTTGTTTTTTTTTTTTTTTTTAGTTATTTAAAATCAGAGAATCTGACTTCATAAAGGACAACTTCCACCAGCCTGATCTAATCTTTGGAGTTGAAAATGAAAGGCTAGGCAGATCAAGGAAAAGATGGGCATGTAGTTCAAGTAGACCGCAGATGGGATTTGGATAGGAAACTACTCGTCCTGTCCACCAGCCCTGGCCTGGTCCACCACGGGACGAAGCTACGGTTCACTGCTAAGGCCCAGAGTTACGTGGGTTTCCAGCTGGCATCTGGCACTTGGTGGAACTATTCATACCTGTGGATTTGCCTTTTGCTTGTTCTCAGAACTGGCTGAGAGGCTGGGCGCGGTGGCTCCCACCTGTCATCCCAGCTACTCAGGAGGCTGAGATCTGGAGGATTGCGGTTCAAAGCCAGCCTGGAAAGGAGAGTTCATGCGACTCTTATCTCCAATGAACCACCAGAAAACCAGAAGTGGAGCTGTGGCTCAAGTGGTAGAGTGCCAGCCTTGCAAAGGAACTTGAGGACAGTGTCCAGGCCCTGAGTTCAAGCCCCAGGACCTACAAAAATGAAAATAGAAAAGGAGCTGTTTAGCTCACAGTGGCCTTGGCACGTGGATTACGACAGCTATCCATCTAGACGGGAGTTTGATGATGTCTCTGATGGCCTCTTCAGTGCCTTTCATCAAAGAGGGCAGAGAACCCAGGGCCTCATGGGCAGCAGGAGGGACTGTGGATAGACAGGCAGATGCACTTCCTCAGCCTGCAGTGCTTGCTGGCTCCACTACGTAAGTGAAGACAATGGTGTGGTTACTCTGGAAGATGTGGAGAACCACCTGGCCCTCGTTCATCTTGGTTTCTTGCGGGGGTCCCGGTTTACTCTGAGATCTGGGGCTGGCATGATTTCAGGCAGAGTTCCAGCTGCACCTCTGAAGGCGGACATGTTGGCATCAGCCAGCGAGGCCAAGTTACCATGCGAGCTCTGCTCTGCCCGGCAGGCCACGTGGGCCAGCGCCAGCCCGCACTCCCCGGTAGATAACATTTTATTTCCTCCAAATCCTCCTTAATGCCATTTTATTTTCATTTGGGGACACGCCTGGCTCTTTGGAGGGCAGATGACCGATTGGTTTGGGGAGTGGTGAATCCAGTCGCCGTCGTTCTGATTGGGGGCTCCTACCGCATTCCAGTACACGGGGTCCGCTCTTCCCACCTGGAGACCCCCGGGGAAGCAACGGCTGATGCTGAGTGGGGGAAAGTTCAGTGCTGTCTCAGGACATCTCTCCCTGGACTCGGCCACCGTGGGGGCAAAGGGCTGTGAACCCGGGGCCAAAGGAACCCGAGCCCCCCTCGTTTGTCCACTCTGCCCAGAGCAGGGATGACGGAGGAATATCTCCCTTTACCAAGGATCGCTTGGTGAGCCCCACGTGGACAGACCTTGTCACTGCTTCCGGAAACAGTGGCTTTCTGCTCTTTTTTTCCAGGGGGGGGAGGGGACAGCCCTGCAGGTGAATCAAATAGCAAAATGCTCTGAGCACCCCCCCTTCAGAGCTCCTCTCCCCCATGCCTTTCCATCAGCGAACTCAGTGATCCGCTCAGATGGGCACGGGAAGATGTATTACTAATTTATTAATTTTTAATTCACTAATGATAACATAATTTATTATTAATTCAGTTATCATATAACACTCATTTGCCATTGATGATAATACAACTGAATATTAACTTATTATCAAGTTATCTTAAAACTCATTCATTTGCCATCAGTGATAATACAATTGAATATTAACCTATTGTTAACTTAGTTACATATAACTTATTCATTTGCCCATCGATAATACAATTGAATATTAACCTATTGTTAAGCTAGTTATCATATAACTAATTTACCATCGATGATGATACCATTGAATATTAACCTATGATTATAATGTAATTTGATATTATTATTACATATACATATTTATTATATCCGAGACACAGGTCATCATCTTTGCTACTCTGAAAGGAAGCCGCCGCCGGCCCACTGAGCACTTCCCCTTCACCTGCTCTCCACCCCGTAGGCTCTCACCCTTCGGCCCGTCATGAACCGGGGAATTTTGACAGCACGCACAGCTTAGGTTTTAGTGTTTCTCACTTGATACTCAGCAAGCTGCCTGCTCTCGGCGCCTCGGTCTCAGTTACGGATCGTTCTTCTTTCATCCTGCAAATGCCTTTCTCTCTGGCGGCGTGGAGTGCGCATGATTGTACGCATCTGCCTTCATGAATAGAGCCTGATTGTTATTGATAACCCTTCTCCCTAATCAGTAGCTAACTTAATGATCGCACTGTTTCTCTTGATCCATTTCATTTCCCTTTTTTTTTTTTTTTTTTTTGGCAATTTTTTTTCCCTATTTCTCTACCTATTATTCCTTTGCATTGACCTAAAAGCTGGGTACTTGGAACTCACCCTTGACATCCCAGCTACTTGGGAAGCTGAGATCAGAGGATCACGGTTCAAAGCCAGCTTGCGCAGGAAACTCTGTAAGACCCTTTATCTCCAGTTAACCAGCAAAAAGTCCAAAGTGGCTCTGTGGCTCATGTGGTAGAGCGCTAGCCTTGAGCAAAAGAAGCTCAGGGACAGCACCCAGGTCCCAAGTTCAAGCCCTACGACCAGCCAAGGAAACAAAACAATTAAAGAAACTAGATCACCAGGGCTTGGCCACCATTTGCCACCCACAGTTCAGCACCATTTACCCCAGGAAGCGGCCATGACTTGGGGCAAATGACCCCCTCTCAAGTGAGGGACAGTCTCGGAAGTGGGGTGGGCTGGATCTTACCGTTGTGGGGTTGGGGGACATTGTGGATTGGCAGGAAATGGGAACGAGGAGCTGGCCGATTTCATGCACTGCCAGTAGTATAACAGGAGGGAAAGTCGTTCCCGTCCCTTCTTAGCGAACACACGCCATGGACATCAAAGTCCCAAGAGTACACAGCTCACATGTGGCACACGGCTGCAGGCTCTCGTAGAAATTTATCTGCCCCCAGCCAATCACCCCTCTCCCTCCAGCACAGCCATTTCTTGGGGCAGGCTACAGCGAAGTTTCAGGGGCCAGCTGGGATCAGGAATCCGTCCCTGCCCTTGGCCTGGTCGGGTTTGGTCACTCACTGGCTGCTGCTCTGAGACACCATTTCATAACACCAGCAGGGGATGCTGCTGGTCTTCAGTCCCCTGTCAGGATGGGTGTTTGACCGCAACGCCTTCCACTCGGCTTGTCTGGAGATTGCGCCTAGATTTGTGCCTGGAGATCGTGCCTAGATTTGTGGCTGCAGTCATCGCTTGCCCAGCCTGTCGCCATTTGCAACAGATAGCCAGAAGTGGGTTCAGGCTCAGCCTTGGCCAAAGGCGTACGGCCGGGGTCCTCGCTATGCTGAGAAACCATAACTCCTCTCTCTCTCTCTCTCTTTGCTTTTCCAGTCCTGGGGCTTAAATTCTGGGCCTGGGCGCTGACCCTGATGCCTCTCCTAGTGGTTCATTGGAGATAAGAGCCTCATGGACTTCCCTGCCCGGGCTGGCTTCAACCCACAATCCTCAGATCTCAGCCTCCCGAGTAGCTGGGGTGGCAGGCGTGAGCCACCCACGTGCAGCTTTTGTCTGGTGGTTTCTGTTTGGCTTCCATCAACTCAGTTGGGTGCCAGACCCCAGCGCCATTGGGGCTCCCTGGTTTAGTGGATGGTGGAGGTAGGTGTCGAGGGGGGCGCAGCGGGTCGGAACAGGGTGAGATGGTGCTGAATCAGGTGAGGAGAGGTGAGAGGAAGGAAAGGACAGACCCACCTCCATAGTCTCCTTTCGAACTTCTACTGCACCCTGGCATTCTCTTGCTTGGAGACAGACAAGGTCACTGACAAGGTCACTCGTCACCACAGGGGAAAGGAACTAAGAAAAAGCAGGACCGAAGAGGGTCAGGTTCGCTCACTCTCATTAGTAGAAGACTCACCAGGGGTTTTCTAGAAGCGGGTGTTTTCGATGTATGGGAGCCACACAGATCCACTGTGTGCAGAGGCTAGGTGTGCATCCGGGGCTCCGGGTACCCCGCCGCTCACCCATCCCAGGCCAGCCCGGGGTGTCTGGTGAGGCCCTGCTTGCTGGCGCTTGGCTGGTCCACACCTGACCGGAGGAACTCTGCCCTCAGCACCTGCTTATTTCTATAGTTGTAAGGCTGGAACTCAAGGCCTGGGCACTGTCTCTGAGCTCTTTCTCTCATGGCTGGTGCTCTACTGCTTGAGCCACAGCTCCACTTTCAGAATTTGGGTGGTTCATTGGAGATCACAGCCCAGGCTGGCTTCGAACCTTGATCCTCAGACCTCTCGGCTTCCTGAGTAGCTGGGATAACTAGCGTGAGCCACCGGTGCCCGGCCACTTACTCATTCTTGGTGGTCCCTATGGGACCAGACGCCCAGGGATCTCTGCCTGGCATTGTCCATGTCAGTCTGCGGGCCATGCGGGGTTCAGGAAGTGAGGGACAAATGCAGCTGGGCAGAGCTGAGGGCTGGCCAAGGTCTGTGGGAACAGTCAGTTATTTCTCACCGTGTGTGTGTGTGTGTGTGTGTGTGTGCATGTGTGCATGCACATGTGTCAGCAGCTCTGACTTGCCCCACCGCTCCCCCCTCCATCCACACCCAGTCACTCCCCCCCACCCAGACCCCACGTGTTGCTCTGCTGATATTTTCTGGACCCTAGGAGAGAAAACGCACGCACACACACACACACACACACACACACACACACACAAACACACGCATATACATGTGCGCACACACACATACTTTGGTTACATCAGTCAGTTGTACAGGAGGCTTCATTCTGACGTGTGCACCCCTGCATACCAGGCGCCTGGTCCACTCACCCAGCGTTCCTCCCTCCTCCTCCCCCCTTCCCCAGCCCATCCCACCCAGCTCCACCCTCCCATTCTCCCAGGAGGACTTAGAGCCTGTGGATCACATCCGGCCTCCTCTACCCCTCTGCCCACCTTCGCTCCTCTCACCAGAACCCACAGCTGGGACAAGGCCGGCTTCACACTCCAGGCACTCATCATCTTCATCACCATCATCATCATCATCATCATCATCATCACCATCATCATCATCATCATCTTCATCACCATCATCATCATCATCTTCATCACCATCATCATCATCATCATCTTCATCATCATCATCATCATCATCTTCATCACCATCATCATCATCATCATCATCATCGTCATCATCATCATCATCACCATCTTCATTATCATTATTAATAGTATTATTTTGATGCCCATCCTCGGCCTTGAACTCAAGGCCCAGGTGCTGTCCCTGGGCTTTTCTTTGCTCAAGCTGGGTGCTTTATCACTTGAGCCACAGCTCCACTTCTAGCATCTTGATGGGGAATCACAGACTTCCCTTCCTAAGCTGGCTTTGAACTGCGATCCTCAGATCTCAGCCTCCCGAGTGGCTGGGATGACAGGCGTGAGCCACGGGCACCCGGCTCCACATCTGTGTGTGTGCAGGTTGTACACGGGGTCCTCGCTAGGCCACATCTCCCACTCTGTCCTCCCCAGGAGAGACGCGTGGGAACCCAGTCCCATACATGTTTGTGATTTAGCTTTGCTGGGGGAGGGGAAGCCAAAGAAAGCGATCGCCCTGAAAATAAATGCTGATGGACCGGAAGCTCGGTGTGCACTGCCACTGAAGACCGACTGACCTCTCTCTCCCTCCTTCCCTTCCTTCTTCCGTCTCCCTATCACTTTCCTTTCCTACCTCTTCCTCTCTCTCCCTCCCTTCCTCTCCCTCTTTCTCCCTCCCACCCTCCCTACAGGACGACTCGTCCATGTTCTTCCAGTTCGGGCCATCCATCGAGCAGCAGGCTTCGGTAATGCTAAACATCATGGAAGAGTACGACTGGTACATCTTCTCCATTGTCACCACCTACTTCCCCGGGTACCAAGACTTCGTGAACAAGATCCGCAGCACCATCGAGAACAGCTTCGTGGGCTGGGAGCTGGAGGAGGTGCTGCTGCTGGACATGTCGCTGGACGACGGGGACTCCAAGATCCAGAACCAGCTGAAGAAACTGCAGACCCCCATCATCCTGCTCTACTGCACCAAGGAGGAGGCCACCTACATCTTCGAGGTGGCGCACTCCGTGGGGCTCACGGGCTATGGCTACACGTGGATCGTGCCCAGCCTGGTGGCCGGCGACACGGACACGGTGCCGGCCGAGTTCCCCACAGGGCTCATCTCGGTCTCGTACGACGAGTGGGACTACGGGCTGTCTGCGCGTGTGCGCGATGGCATCGCCATCATCACCACGGCCGCGTCGGACATGCTGTCCGAGCACAGCTTCATCCCCGAGCCTAAGAGCAGCTGCTACAACACGCACGAAAAGCGCATCTACCAGTCCAACATGCTCAACCGGTGAGTGTGGGTGTGGGTGGCCTGCCGGGGCATGCGCAGGAGCACGCGCAGGGGAGGGTGCGTGCATGCGTGCATGCGCATAGAGGCCCTGGAAGAGGCCTGGCCGCAGAGGCTCAGAAGTGGTGGAGGAGGCAGCAGGAGGAAGGCCAGCCTCCAGCGGCCGGCAATCACCAGGGCCCAGCCCCAGCTGTGCCCTGCGCTTGTTCTAGGAAACCCGCGCCAGCACCCGGTGCCCAAGTGCTTGACCTCATCCAGTAATGAAATCTGGAGGTACATGGATCTATGTGGACTCAAACCCAGGCCTTTCAGGTCCCTGAGGGTCTGTTCAGATGAGGTAGGCTTAGGGAGATGAGAGTTCCAGTCCACAGACAGCAGCTATGCTGCGTGGGGACACAGAAGGTGTTCCCTGGGGGCGGGGATGAGGCCAGGTGGCAGGCAGGAGGGATGCTGGCTCAGCCAGAGGTCAGAGTGGCTCCTGTCAGTCACTGTGTTGCCATGACAGTGTACCAGGGATGTTTCTGTCACCTTGTCGCCATGACAGTGTACCAAGGACGTTTCTGTCAGTCACTTTGTCGCCATGACAGTGTACCAGGGAAGTTTCTGTCAGTCACCTTATTTTCATGACCATGTACCAGGGAGGTTCCTGTCCGGCACCTTGTTGCCATGACAATGTGTTGGGGTGGTTTCTGTCAGCCACCTCGTTGCCATGCCAACATGTTGGGGAGGTTTTGGCCATCGTGTTGTTGCCATAACAACATGACAGGGTGGTTCCTGTCGACCACTTTGTTGCCATGACAACGTACATGCCAGAAACAACTTCAGACACTCCTCCACCTCCCTGGAGTGTTCAGTCCCCACACGTCTTTGGTTCTGTGGGTTCTGAGCAAACGTGGCCGCTGACCAGTGTGAGAGGCTGCTGGCCTCCTGATGGGCTGGAAGGAAGGAGGGGGAGGGGACCAGAGACCCAGCCACCCCTTCCCACCCCCCAGATAGTGCCACCACCCGGATGGCCCGTGCTCTCTTGAAGCCGCTTTGCCTAACGGCCTCCCATTCTGTCTACGTGGCTCTCTTGGGGAGTGTTCATTGACTGCTTCGAGAAGATTCTATCCCAGGTCTGTGTGGTCTTATTTTCTCATCAAGCAGTTACGCAGGCACTTTGTAAAAATTCAGATTATCTCGACAAAATTACAGTGGTCTCACTGCCAAGTAGGTAGGAATGAGCATTGTTCAGGAAAATCATGAAACTCCTTCTAGAAACCTCCCTGTGTCTGTGTCAGGGTGGGTGTGAATCCATCCCAGGCCACAAGGGAGACTTTGGCAGACTTGATACTTGATAGCGTTGCTTTATTTCATTGCCTGTCTTGAGAATCCAGGGGTTGGAGGTGTGGCTCCAATACACAAAAGCGTCAGGTACTGAATTTGAGTCCCAGGCTTGGACTGAGAGAGAGAGAGAGAGAGAGAGAGAGAGAGAGAGAGAGAGAGAGAGAGAGAGAGAGAGAGTCCATTTTTAACTTACTTTAAGGAATATTGAACTGTACCAAAGGCATCCAGGAGCAGTGCCCACACACCCGCCACCCTGCTTAAGAAATAAAGAACTAGAGAGCAAAGGAAGGGGGTCATGCTCACGACCTGACTTACGTAACTGTCACCCCTCAGCAATCACCTTCATCATAACAACAAAACAATCTTTCTAAAAAAAAAAATAGAAAGGTAACCGGGCACTGGTGGCTCCCGCCTGTCATCCTAGCTACTCAGGAGGCTGAGATCTGAGGATCAAGGTTCAAAGCCAGCCTGGGCAGGAAGGTCTGTGAGACTCTGATCTCCCATGAACCACCAGAATACCAGAAGTGGCGCTGTGGCTCAAGTGGTAGAGCACCAGCCTTGAGCTGAAGCGCTCAGGGACAGCTCCCAGGCCCTGAGTTCAGGACCCAGGACCAACAAAACAAATTAAAAAGAAAACCTGTAAACAGCTGGCTGTTTGCCCAGGAGGGCTTTTCCACAGGCCAGTTGCTCTGTTCTCAGCCCAGGCCTCAGGTTCCATAGAAAGTTCTAGCAGTGAGCCACCAGCACCACCCCCATGCCCGGAGTACTTCGCTCCTTTGGCCAGCTGTCTCTCTAGATCTCTGACAAGGTTCACCGTCTCCTCCTAGGGAAACATTCTTCCCTGGCAAAGCTCAGAAGACATGGTGGAAGCCACACCAGGAGGACAGAGCCATGGTCCCAGTGCCTGGTCCTTCCTAGGGCCCTGAGGGTGGAGAAAGGCTTATCTCAGACATCAGAGAGGGGTCGTATGTCAGAGGTCATGGGTCAGAATATGCAGGACATGAAGTCTGACCAGCATTGCTCTACATGCTTTGGGCCAAGGATGCAGGAAATCAAAGCGGATGCTTTTCCCAAAGCTCCTCCTCCATATCTCCCTGAGTCGGTATCAAGAGGGTGGAGTTTATCATCATCATCATTATTATCATTATCGTTATTATTAAATATTCACTGTGCAGAAGGGTGCTGGATGGGAATAGAAAAAGCTCAGCTACTTGCTTCCTTCATTTTCCCATGGCCTTTCCAGATCCTTCTCCTATTCCCTCCTCTCTTCCTCCTCCTCCTCTCCCTTCCCTCCCCCTCCTTTCCCTCTCTCCCTCCCTACCTTCTCCCTTTCTGCACCTCCTCCCCTTCCCCGAACAAAAGTCTGCCAGCAACGTTAGGTCACGTCAGCACACTGGAAGTCTACAGTAATACCATCATTTGTCTTGTCGACTTGAAGAACGGGTGCGGCTTCCTCCTCGCCGTCTGTGGAGGGGGTGGACAGGCCGCACGTGTCCTGTAGATGATGATTGAAGGCCCGGCTGGTCCCCCTCCCAGGCGCCCAGGGCCTGGCCGCCTTCTGTGAGCGAGTTCTGCGCATGCTCGCGTGGGCCCCATGCCTTTCACCTGGGAAGGTGGAGGCTCAGAGGTGGTGGACGGCTAGGATCAGAACCACGGGTGAAGAGACTCACCGCCTGTGTCTCAGGAGCTCGGAGGGGCTGTTATGGGATTCCTCGTAGGATGGAGATTTGTGGACATACCACGATGATTTGTGCAGATCTAGAAAGAAAGCTGCACTGGTGGCCACAAGTGACCACGGGTGTCCACAGTGCCAGTGGCTCAAGCAGTAGAGTGCTGGCCCAGCCAGGGCCAAGCCCCGAGTTCTAATCCCAGCACTGCCAAAGCAATGGATTGCAGACCGGCTTTCCCCAGTCTGTGTCAGTGAGCCCCGCTGATGTTTATAAACATCGTTAACCCTGGGGCAGCCAGGCCCTGCCATAGACACCTGCCTCTCGGAGAATCTCTGATAAATTCTTCCCTCAAAGATGAGACCAGGCTAAAGCCCAAATCAGCCTGGGAACCAATGCCCAGCACCTGCCAGCCACGGGCGTATCGCTGTGTGAAATGCCCATCACCTGCTGTGCCCGGCTGCACCATTGCTGTCTTTCTACCTTTTCTTCTTTTTTTCTTTGGTCCATTGTAGGACTTGAACTCAGGGCCTGGGCACTGTCCCTGAGTGCTTCAGCTCAAGTCTGGTGCTCTACCACTTGAGCCACAGCACCACTTCAGGTTTTCTGTGGTTCATTGGAAATCAGAGTGTCATGGACCTTCCTGCCCAGGCTGGCTTTGAACCTCGATCCTCAGATCTCAGACTCCTGAGTAGCTGGGATGACAGGTGTGAGCCACCGGCGCCCGGCTGGTTTTCTACTTCTAGGAAGGATGAGTTCTTTTTGTATTTTTTCCCTCTCTGTGTGTCAAAGACTGTCATTCTCTGGATTTGTGGAAAGGAGATGGGAGAGACTGAGATGGTTCGTGGGGAGGGGGAGGAGCGGGAGGCACATGGCGGCTGCTTTTCTGCACCTCACAGAACACCACGGGGCCCCCAGCCCCCTCGGTGACCGCTCCCACGGCAGGCGTGGGACCCGTGGGTGTCTCTGACCCAGTATGGGGAACCGGGGTGCAATCAGTGCCTGGACTTTGTGGGGAGAGAGAGGCAGGGCACACCTGGGGAGGTTCACTTGGCCGGGCAGATTTCTAGAAACATCCATAGAACACGGATCAGGAGTCAAGGCCAGCATGGCTGACGACGCTCAATGGAAGCCAGCCAGAATTGCCTTCTAGTCCTGCTGTGTGGTCTCAGTGGTTCATTTGTGACAGGTGATGGGGAGAGGAGGAGGAGGAGGAGGAGGAGGAGGAGGAGGAGGAGGAGGAGGAGGAGGAGGAGGAGGAGGAGGAGGAGGAGGAGGAGGAGGAGGAGGAGGAGGAGGAGGAGGAGGAGATGGAGGAGGAGGAGGAGATTTAACAGCTTCTAGATCAGCCAGCTCCTTGATCTTCTCCCCCCGCCCCGCCTGCCCTGGCAAACCCCAAAACGTCACAGAGGAATGCTCCTCTCCCCCCCCCCCCCACGCACATGCATGTGTGCCTGTGTTCACCAACACATTTTAAAAATAGGAGCCCTGGTTGCCATGACGCCCATTGCTACCTAGCAACCGTGCTCCTCCGCTCGGTGCCTTTTACCTTCAGGGAGCAGCGCTGTCCCGGAGCGGCCCCTAGCGGCCTGGCTCCCCCAGGCTCCGCTTCCTTCCCTGCCTCCCCACCCGGCCAGGAGGAGCCCACGCGGGCCCAGGGGCCATCTGAAGGTGCCCAGCATCCCGTGCCACGAGAGAGTCACTTGGGACCTGCTGTGTGCACAAAGCACACATGTTGATCCATGGGAATCCGCAGCGCACGTTTGTGCCCCAAAGACCCCTCTCATCTTCTGAGAACCGTAGGGAGAGTTCGATGAAGTGACCCAAATAAATCAGTTTGGCCCGCCTGGTGGCTCACACCTGGAATCCCAGCTACTCAGGAGGCTGAGATCTGAGGATCAACCAGCCCAGGCAGGAAAGTCGGTGAGACTCTTATCTCCAATGAATCACCAAAAAGCTAGAAGTGGAGCTGTGGCCCAAGTGGTAGAGCACCATCCTTGCGTAAAAAAAGCTCAGGGACAGTGCCCAGGTCTTAAGTTCAAGCCTTGGGACTGGCAGAAAGAGAGAGAGAGAGAGAGAGAGAGAGAGAGATTTGCTATGATCTTCAGAAGTTGAATGTTCTCTTTCAGATTAAAAAAAAATCTTTTAGGAGCCAAGTGGCTCACGCCTGTCGTCCCAGCTACTCAGGAGGCTGAGATCTGAAGATCGTGGTTCGAAGCCAGCCTGGGCAGGAAAGTCCCTGAGATTCTGATTTCCAATGAACCACCAGAAAACTGGAAGTGGAGCTGTGGTTCGAGTGCTAGAGTGCCAGCCTTGAGTGAAAGAGCTCAGGGACAGTGGTCAGGCCCTGAGTTTAAGCCCCAGGACTGGCCAAAAAAAAAGGTCTTTTAGAATGTTCCCATGTGATCATGATGTCAACAGCTGGGGCTGTTGCACACATTCTTGTTTCATTGGGCTGAGAAAAACTGAGGCCCAGATACTGATGGGGATGAGAAGCCAACCCTGCAGGGCCCTCCGTGGGTTTGAACCACTGCCATGGGTGTGGCTACATTTGTTTGGCCCGCAGAAGCCAGACAGATTCAAAGGTGACCATGGCGCTGATGTGTAAACTTAAACTCGGCACTCTGGGCGGGGGGGGGGGGTGGGGGGGGGTGGGGGGGAGGGGTAGAGACTTTCTTCCCCAGGCTGCCTCAGAACAGGGCACAGAGGTGAATGTTTCCTTCTTGGAGAATCTATTCATTACCAGCCATGGACCTTCCCCCCAGCCTCCCCCCCCCCCCAATCAACAACGCCCTGACTCTCTCTCCAGCACCGCACTTTCCTCTCTGTGTAATTTATAACTCACCCCCCAACACCCCCGATCACAGACTTGAAAGCTTGCGATTCAATGAGCACGCGCACGGGTCCTGATGAGAAATTGATGCTTTTCTAAATTTCGGAGCACACAAGTGGTTTTGAAATGCAAGTTATTAGCGCTGGAAAATGGCCTGCTTTGTATTACCACACTGTTATTATATTTAATGGGATTGCTCCCCGACGTGCTGCAGAATGGAAGGGGAGAGTGGTGTTCAGAATGAGCAAGAAATGGGGGGCGGGGAGGAGGGAGGCCGCAGGGAGGAGGAGAGACAGTGGGGACCCGGCCTCACCTTGCACCGATCGCCCCAGGAGCAGGGAGCCGCCCGCCTTTGGGACAGCGGGTTTGGAGCCCCAGGGGGTGGGGGGTGAGTGGGTTTGATCATGTGTGCCATTTCTGGGGTTTGGAGGGGGGGTTCCCAGCCTTGGCCACACACTCGAAGCCTAGCTGCAGACCCCTATGGAAAAACACGCAGAAGGAATGATAGCGTTGTTTCCCAATAGGGCAGCGCATCTTCCTAATTAAAGACGGGAGGGAGGGAGGGGAGAATTGGTGGGTTCTGTCTGTGGGGAGGACCACGGCAGATCCTCCAGGTTACATCTCACCAAAGGGCAGTGATGACACAAACGATTCCGTGGCCATCAGCTCAGCACTGTGTTCCCCGCGTACAGCCATCGACCAACATGGCCGCCTTCTCATTCAGTGATTGAGGCCTGGAGCTGTGAGCCCCCACGCCCCGGCCAGCAGGGGGCAACTCTGAGGCCAGATCCCACGTTAGGGCCATGACCCCGGCTTCTGCCACCCTGGGCTGATGGGGCGGGGGAAAGCTGATCATTTTTCCATCATCACCACGTGGCTTCCTCTCCATGAGACCCACCGGGCTGTTCTCAGAGCAGCTTCAAAGATGGGGCTGACTGCTCGGGTGTGGACCAGAAAGGATTTGAGGCGAGCAGTCGCCCTTCATTCTGCCCTCACCCCGCTATTCTGTGTCCGGTGGTTCTAGTTTTTAAGCACACAGAGGGTTTTTTGACTTTCAGTATAGGATCCATGAGGCAAAGTTGGGTTCTGTTGTTGGAGGTTAAGGACATACATGCGTGCATATGTGTGCGCATGTGTGTGAGTGTGCGTGTGTGCTAGTCCTGCGGCTTGAACTCAAGGCCTGGGTGCTGCCCCTGAGCTCTTTCACTCAAGGCTGGTGCGCTACCACTTTGAGCCACAGCTCCACTTCTGGTTTTCTGGTGGTTCATGGGAGATCAGAGTCTCATGGACTTTCCTGCCCAGGGCTGGCCTCCAACCACGATCCTCCGACCTCAGCCTCCTGAGTAGCTGGGATGACAGGCATGAGTCCCCAGCACCAGCCTTAAAGGGTTTTCTTTTTGTTCCTGGCGTTGGGATGGAGACCCATCTTGGGGGAGAAAAGCAGAAAGACTGCTCTGATGAGCAGAGACTCAGGCACTGACAATTGAGACTTCCACCCAGACGTGCTGGCATTTTGTGTCTGGGGGCGGCTCGTTCGCCGTGTTCTCTGTTCCTCGCCCCTCTCCTCCCCCCTCCCCATATGTCTCCCTCGTTCCCTCGCCCACCCTGCTCCTGCTTTTCTTTCTGTCTCTCTCTCTCTTCTTGGAGCTTATTTCCCTTCAGAAGAAGAAGAAAAAAAAAAGGATCTTGTCACAGAACAGAATATTACTTTTCTCAAACCCCTTGCCCATAGCTCCAGAAGTCTCTGGAGGTTTTTAATGAGCGGCCAATCCGTGCACCGCCCCCCTTCCCTCTTTCCCCCGTTGGGCTGAGGGCCTGACCACTGTCCCTGAGCTCTTTCGCTCAAGTCTGGTGCTCTACCACTTTGAGCCACTGGGCCACTTTCAGTTTTCTGGTGGTTCATTGGAGATCAGAGTCTCACGGACTTTCCTGCCCAGGCTGGCCTCAAACTGCTATCCTCAGATCTCAGCCTCCAAGTAGCTGGGGTAAGGGTGGGTAGTCTCCCATTGGGAGCTGTTTTGGAAAGCCAGCGGTAGCCTTGAAGGCCTGGGGGAGGTTGCTAAGTATATTGTTCTCTGAGGAAGATTCAGCCAGCTTGATGAATGAGAGCAAAATGATTTCATCCAGAAGGATCATTCGTTCATTCATTCATGCATGCATTCATTCGTTCATCAACAACGACTGTTCCCCGTGCAGCTGGCTCTGCTCCGAGTGGAGACGGAAGAGCTTTTCCTGGTGCATAATCTCCACTCAGAGAGGCGGCACGGGCACAGCTGGTGAATTCTCACACGGGCTTCACCCACCGCAGGCGGTGGCGAGAGCCGGGGGCCACGCTGGCATTCTACCAAAGCCCGGGGCGGGGGAGCGGGAGGGAGGAAGGAGACCCCCGCGGGACTCGGCCTCCTCCTCCTGCCCACCTTGGTCCCTCATTCTTACAGCTCTGCCCTGCGCTGTGCCGGCTCCCGGCTGTTCATAAATAGGGGGGCAGTCGAATATTCTGAAGCCTTCCTCCAGACAGCCCCCCCAACCCCCACGCGCACAAAGCAGCGCCCCGGCCACCCCATCTCTCCACAATGGCCGCCTGAGTCTCTACCCTTGTTTCCAGCTCACAAACCTGAGCACTAATCACCATCATCGTTGTAATAACGAGGTGCATGTGCACCCTGTCATGTGCCCGCCCCCCGCCCCCCGGGTAACCACGGGGCTTCGGGGAGAGCGAAAGGAACAAGCCTTGATTTCCCAGTGAAGAAAGGAAGGGCCGGAGCCCGCACCGCCCCACGGCAAAGCCCCCCACAGCCCAGGGTAAAACGCTTCCACAGTCCGGATCCGATGTGCATACAGCGTGAAATGGAGTCCACGCAGCCACGCAGGGATGTGCAGGGACAGCCAGTTACACCTGGGCATCTGGGTGCTGTCCCTCAGCCTCAAGGCTGGCGCGCTACCACGTGAGCCACAGCACCACTTCTGGTTTTCTAATGGTTTATTGGAGATAAGAGTCTCACGGACTTTCCTACCCGGGCTGGCTTTGAACCTTGATCCTCAGATCACAGCCTCCGGATTAGCTGGGATGACAGGTGGGAGCCACAGTCCCCGACTGACAACAAAGAATGACAGAGCCAGGCACCAGACATCTCACTGCTCAGGAGGCTGAACTGTGAGGGCCGCAGTTCAAATCCAGCCTGGGTGGGAAAGTCCATGAGACTCTGATCTCCAGTGAACCACCAGAAAACCGGAAGTGGCGCTGTGGCTGAAGTGGTAAAGCCCCAGCCTTGAGTGAACGAGCTCAGGGACAGTGCCCAGGCCCTGAGTTCAAGACCCACAACTGACAAAAACGTAGCAGAAATATAAAGCAGGCCCAGTCTGTGGTGTTGGAGTGAAGAGTGGACAAAATGCTCAATATCTCTGTGTGCAGGTGGAAAGATGGAAGAGCGAGGGGGTGGGTAGGGGGGTGGGTTTGGGAAGGGGGAGGGAGTGGAGGGAAGGCTGAGTCCGATCAGGTGCCTGGCTCACATGGATGGAAAGGTCTGGATGCCGCCTCTCTGTGCACCTGACAGACTGGACGAATGTGGAAGAAAGGGAGATGTTGCTAACACAGGCTCAGGAGCCCGTCTTTGCCGTCCGTGCCCGGAGAACATTTCTCCAATGCACAGTGACGGTGAAATGAAATAAAACACATGCACCTCTCAAAACCCGGAGCCCTGGACCCCCCTCCCCCTCTTCCCCCTCCCTCCCACTGCCCTGCTCCCCCCTCCTTCCCCTCCCTCCCACCTCCTCCCTGCCCTCCTTCCTTTCTTCCCTATACTCAGAGCTGTACCATCTGCTGACTAATTCCTCGTCTGTGCTTTGATTTCCCCAGCAAGGGACTGGATCCCTCCCTTCTGGGGAGGGGGGGAGACCCCGAGGCAAGCTGGGGGTCTCCCCTGGGGAGGAGAACAGAGCCAGAACCGTCTGCAGGAGACCTCTGTCCACTGGTTCCTGAGGGTTCTTCCATGTCTAGCGTATTAGCATTCTGCAGATATGTACTGAATGCCCCTGGGGTGCAGATTCCACACCAGGACCCCCCTTTCCCCCTTTCCCCTTCCCCCTGTTCCCTGCTCCCCAGGGGCATAGTTAGGCATATTCAAAATGGTGCTGCATTTATGGTTGGGTGGCTTTTTTTTTTTTTGATTGGTTGGTTGGTTGAACTCAGGGCCTGGGCATTTTGTCCCTCAGCCTTTTTCACTCTACCATTTGGAGCCACAGCTCCACTTCCGGTGGTGGTTCATTGGATATAAGAGTCTCAGGGACTTTCTTGCCTGGGCTGGCCTTGAACCCCGATCCTCAGATCTCAGCCTCCTGAGTAGCTGGATGACAGACATGAGCACCAGCGCCAGGCCAGTGTGGCTCTTTGTGAGGGGGAGGAGCTGAGGTCTGGGGTGGAGATGGCATTCTAAGCGGGGGATCTTGAGTCTGATTCTAGTTGTTATCTTGTCATTGTTTTGAATCGAGTTGCTTTTATTGCAAATCGGGTTTTCTTTTATTACCCTGCGTCACCTCTTCTCCCGACTGAGGTGTATTTGGGGATCAATCAGATCTGGGTTGTGAATTCCAGTGGGGCTGGAGTTCCTCGCTGTGTAGGGGCTGATTCTCTCCCAGGACGCCGTCTGCCTCCACGCTGACCACAGTGGTGGAGGGAAGGCAGCAGGGCCAACATGCTCTTCCACGATGTCTACATGAACATCTATCTGTATGCGTGCCAGACTTCTATACACATCCCAGACATCTACACACTTCCCTGGCATCTACATGCATCCCTAACATCCACACGCATCCCTAACATCCACACGCATCCCAGACATCTACACCTGTCCCAGACGTCTACACCTGTCCCAGACATCTTTACCTGTCCCAGACGTCTACACATGTCCCTAACATCTACATGTGTCCCAGATATCTACACGAGTCCCTGATGTCTACACACGTCCCAGACATCTACACATGTCCCTGACATCTACACGAGTCCCTGATGTCTACACACGTCCCAGATGTCTACACACGTCCCAGATGTCTATACTCATCCCAGACGTCTACAGGTGTCCTAGAAATCTACATGCATCCCAGACATCTACACGTGTCACCATGCAAATCAGAGGCTTGGACCCAAGAGGAAATGCCAGCCCTCTTGGGATGAGTTGTCTTCTTTTTCTTCTCCTTCTTTCTGTCTGTCTTTCTTCTTTCTTATCTCTGCCTTTTCCTTCTCCTCCTCTTCTTCTCCTCCTCCTCCTCATCTTCTTCTTTCCTCTTCCACTTCCTCTTCCTCCCCCGTCCCCTCTCCCTCTTCCTCCTCCATGGTTGCACAAGATCTAGCGATTTTCTGCATTCTTGCTGTTGTAATGGAGGGAGCAGAGGCTCACATCTGGCCTCATTGGGTGGGCAGGGTATTCAGGGTCGAAAGGCCTTCCCTTGGTCACGAGGAGCCGAGCCGTGGCTACGGTTCTAGGCCTGCCGGAGCGAGCAGGGATGGCAGGGACGCATGGCGGCTCCCAGCCCCTCCCAGCCGAGGGCAGTCCCCTCCTCCAACAGGAAATGAGGGAGAGGATGTCATTCATCAAACACATCTCCCTATGTTTCTTCCCCTTCACCCCTTCCCCTCCTCCCATCCTGTGACTTTTGTCCTTTTTGACAAATTCTGCATCCTTTTCATATGTTTTGATGATCCTCACAGCCTTCTCCTCCAAAGCACCTCACACCATACCAGCAAGGGACCACCGCAACCATCACTCAGCAGTACTGAGCACACAGCACCGCACTGCAAAACTTATAGCCAGGTTCTAGGTGCTAAGGACTACCTGAAAAGATGAACCACTGTGTCCAGGCACCGAGTTTGGTCTTCATAACGTGGTAGGGATGATTCAAAGGTGCCTATATTTATCATTCCGAAGCCTCCACAGAGGTTTTGATGCTCTGAAGATCTGAGGACGTGGAGTTACATGAAAATCTCAGCACTTTTGTCTCTCCTGTCATCTTTTTTTGGGGGGGGGGAGGGCAAGGACAGGTGGGAGGCTAGAGTCCACTTTGGGCTGAGATTAAAGGCAGTGTCAACGTGACCCATCAGAGTTCAGAACCTGCAGGATGCTGAGGACCGGACAGGAAATGAGGACCACCTCGTAGACAATACAAGGCCTGGCTCTCCAAGAGCCGGCGTTGGGGCCAGCTCCGAATCATGAACACAGAAATGTACTATTTCCTACACTCCCAGATCCCCGGGGGACCATCGCTCTGCCGTTCATCTACAGAAAGAAGTTTTAGTGTTGCTGTTATGACTTTAAAAAAAAAGGAAAGTCTCCTCCTCTCCAGCGTGCCTCCCTCCCCCTGGACTCCGGGAAGGAAGCCTCCTCACCAGCGCATCTGCTTGCCTCCCGTTCTCTGGGACTTACTAACGGAGCTGACGGCAGACAGATTCTTCTGCCTCCGTGCGGGCTCCCATCAGGTAGCACCCAATGCGAGCTGACAGGCCGACATCTCCGATCCATCAGCAGTGGCTCGGGGAGGGAGGGGGGACGGGAGGAGCGGGCTCTCGGAGTCACCCCTCCCCGGAGAAGGGCGGGCCACCTTGCTAAAGCAGAAGAGAAGAAGCCAAATCACACCCGCTTGGGGCCACTGCAGAACAACCTCGTGAGCCCGCAGAAGGAAGTGAAGGAGCCTTTAGGAAACAGGAGCGATCGAGCCTCTAAAACACCGCGTGGCTCCACAGCCCGGCGGCCTAGCGGTTCTGGGCCATGCGTGACCGTGGCAAGCTTGTTATGTTCAGGGAAGATCGTAGAAACATAGATTTTTAATTTTTGTTGTTTAAATATGTGATTTGCTGATGGAAGAAAAAAGGAATAGGAAAGAAAAGGAAGGAAGGAAGGAAGAGAAAGGGAGAAAGAAAGAAAGAAAGAAAGAAAGAAAGAAAGAAAGAAAGAAAGAAAGAAAGAAAGAAAGAAAGAAAAAAAAAAAAGAAAGAAAGAAAGACAATGAGCCAAATGCTGGTGGCTCACACCTGTCATCCCAACTACTCAGGAGGCTGAGATCTGAGGATCCTGGTTCAAAGCCAGCCCGGACAGGAAAGCTTGTGAGACTCTTACCTCCAAAGAATCACAGAAAAAGCCAGAAGTCCTGCTGTGGCTCAAGTGGTAGAGCACCAGCCTTGAGCAAAAAGAAGTCCAGGGCTAGCGCCAAGGCCCTGAGTTCAAGTTCAAATCCCAGGAACCAAACAGAATGACTAGATCCTGGGTTGCCCACTTCTAGAATTTTCCTGGGGCATGAAGGAACCACCCATTGGCACGCCTCCTGGCAGGGCTAGCTCACAAACAGGAATGGCCCTTGTGTGGGGAAGATGGGGCTGACTGCTCCGTGGAAGAATATGTGTGTGGACTGCTGCTCAGATAACATTTGAGATAATTTGATTCTCTGTTTCCTCGGGACAGAGGTTGGGGCCTCTAGCGGTCATGGGCCCAGCCTGCCCAGGATGTGGCAGGCTGAGCGGCACAGGAGAACGCACACTGGATGCCCCTGGCTGAACCCGTCGGCACCCGCAGAGGCGAGGATTTAGTGAAACAAAATCACCCATGGCCCCTTTCCTGTATCCTCCGGCCCTCAGGGCCCAATGTGGCTCAGTGGTAGAGCACTCGCCTCGTACACATGAAGCCCTGGGTTCGATTCCTCAGCACCACATATACAGAAAAAGCCAGAAGTGGTGCTGTGGCTCAGGTGGTAGAGCGCCAGCCTTGAGCAGAGAGAGAGGCTCAGGGACAGCACCCAGGCCCTGAGTTCAAGACCCACCAGGACTGGCAAAAAGCAACAAAAAAATGGATAGAAAACATTGGCTTCCCTGATGGTCAGAGAGGCCCGAAAGTGTTCTGGAAAGGTGACATTGTAGAAAACAACCACCAATCTCTCTGAGTTTTGCCTGTTCACCGTGGATGTCTCCAGCTGGCCTCCCGGGTGACACCCCCTACTCGTTCATGATTTGCAATCTCACCACTGTCTAGGGTCCAGCCCCCCCCCGGCCCCGTTCCTTCTGGCCTCTGAAACTTCTCCCTCCACGCATCAATTCCCGTCCACGCCTGTGGGGCTGAGCTAGACACAGCCCTGTGCCTGAGGATGTTCTTAGTAAACCTTCTGCACTAGCCTCCTTCCACGCGCGGGTCAATCTCCGGACCAGAGCCCGCAGCACGGCGTAGAAGGACCCTCCTATTCATGGGGACCATGCAGATTATATAAACCAGCTGCAGCCGGGCAGCCCTGGCTCTGCGTGGCTCCGCTTTTAACTCTTGGGCATCATCGAGCTGCGGATTCGGGGACAAGCGAGGGCAGTGGTACACGAGAGGAGGGCGCACTGGCCCTCAGGGGGTCGCAGGCAGCCCGCCACACGTGCCCTCCTCTCCCCCGAGGGTGGAAGGACTGGGTGGGGCTGGCATTGTCCCTGGGTGACTGATTCCATTCCACAGTCAGATCTGCTCTTCTCGCTGGTGTAGGAGACGCGAGACCCTGGTTAGCAGGGTAAGTAGCAGCAGCAGGGGTGCTTGGTGGGCATCTCGAGACTCCATTTGCCATCTCATTAGGGAATCAAGGCTAAGGAGCCAAACAAAAACTGTAGGACAGGACAGGCACCAGGGCTCACGCCTGTCATCCCAGCTACTCGGGAGGCTGAGATCTAAGGATCGAGGTTCAAAGCCAGCCCTGGCACAAAAGTCCGTGAGACTCTTGATTTCCCATGAACCACCAGAAAACTGGAAGTGGAGCTGTGGCTCAAGTGGTAGAGTGCCAGCCTTGTGTGAAAGAGCTCAGGGATAGCTCCAGGCCCTGAATTCAGCCCCAGGACCAATTAAAACAACAGCAACAACAAAAACCCAAATTGTTTCAAGTACAAAGAGCTTGCTCATGGCACAAAAACCTCTTCCTAATACTTCTGCTCACTCACACATTGATTTGCAAAAGAGAGATAAATGTCTGTGGGCGTATGCATGTGGAATTGGTTCCCTGAATATGCCAGTCCGCTGGGCAGCTTTGTACAGACTAGAGATAGATCATCCCTCCAGGCACTTCCTGTGCAGGTGCTGGAAACTGAGGCAGCCATACCACTTACAAGGGAGCAGCGTCTGAGGAGATCTGCAAGGTGCACACTGCTTCCTGTCCAAGGAGGGAGAGTTCCTGTGGACACAAGCCCTGTGATGGGAGGGGAGAGAAGATGATGAGTTTGGAGAGGGCGGAGGGGGGGTGGGGGGGGAGTTGGGACGTGAGTGAAGAGGCGAAAACAAGATGGAAGGTGAAGGCTGGGCTTTCAGAATCTTCCTACTGCCCAGCCTCTGCTCTGACCACAGCTCGGCCTCCTGAGCTAGAACGACCAGGTGCTGAGGAGGACAGATGGACAGACGGACAGGACGTGCTCCTGTGACCAGACTTGCGCCATCCACCCAGCCGACCTGCTTCTTGGTTTAGTGGAGAGCCACTTAGGAGAGTTTCCACCCTAGATCTCTTCATCTCTTCTGAGCGCAGATGTGTCTGAGCTAAGGAAGCCAAGAATGCAAGGAGAGACAGGGAGTCTTGTATCTGCATATGTATCTGTGTATGTATGTAGGCGTGCATGGATGTATGTAACATCTTCATAGATATAAATATGGGTATGGATATAAAAGGTGTCACCTGTCTTCCGGGGCTGAGCAGGGTTCCTGGGACTTGGGCAGCATGTGAAGTGCCAGGGCTGAGATCCCAGTGGACCTGCTTAATACTGGGTCATGTCACAGGCCTTTTGGTGAAGAGGCGCAGCCATGGAGGAAGGAAGAGGAGGAAGGTCCTGTGGGGAGTGTTTCCTGATTGTGAGTGAGGGAAAATGATGAGAGAGAGAGATCCAGAAATCACAAAAGACCCATCAGGTCAACTCTTGATGCCTGTATCTGTAGCCGCGTCTCAGAAGTTCTGTGAACCACTGAAAGTATTTGCCCGAGAACTGCCAAGCTGTGTTGTGTAGGGCGAAGAGTCGATGTGTTCAGCGAAAAAGCTGCACAGGGGTTCAGCCAGCCTCCCAGGGGTCTCCTTGCTCTTCTGAACCTTGGCTTGCCTTTCCACTTGGTGTGTGTGTGTGTGTGTGTGTGTGTGTGTGTGTGTGTGTGTGTGTGTGTGTGTGTCCGTCCTGGGGCATGCACTCAGGGCCTGGGCACAATCCCTGAGCTCTCGTACTCCAGGCTGGTGCCCTACCACCTGAGCCCCAGCTCCACTTCCAGCTTTTTTGCCAGTTAATTGGAGATGAGAGGGTCTCATAGACCTTCCTGCCCAGGCTGGCTTTAACCCATGATCCTCAGATCTAAGGCCTCCCGAGTTAAAGTTAAGGATCACAGGCATGAGCCACCGATCCCAGCTCCCTGTTCACGTTTTAAATGTGTCACCATCGCCTTAAAATGAAGCCAATTCAGGAAGCAGCTTGTCTCTAAATGTGAGAGAGGAAAAAAAATAGCACAGTCTATTGTGACTATCAAGGCTTCCATACAGCCACAGATGGTGCAATTAGCACACAGCTGAGCCATGTTCCTCCTCCTCCTCCTCCTCTTCCTCCCCCTTCTCCTCTTCCTCCCCCTCCTCCCCACCCAGAAGCCTGGGGCAGCACCCACTTCCAGACCTCTTTAGGCTCTCTCCTCTGGATAGCTCTGCCTCTGGAGGGGGATTCACCTCACGTAACAGTGACATTCTGCAGACAGGGCACAGGGAGGGAGGGTGGGGCAGGAGGGGATGTCCTGGGCAGGGAGGTTCTGCTCCCTAATACTCCCCAGCTCACTGGGAAAAGATCGTCCAAGGTTACACCTCAGAAGGAAATTTCTACCCACAGAATGTTGTCTTTGAAGACAGCAGAACCAGCCAGGGGTTGGTGGCTCACACCTGTAATCCCAGCAACCCAGGAGGCTGGCATCTGACAATCAAGGTTCAAAGCCAGCCCCTGACAAGAGTCTGTGAGATTCCTTTTTTTTTTTTTTTTTCCTGGACCTGGGGCTTGAACCCTGGGCCTAGGTGCTGTCCCTCAGCTCTTCAGCTCAAGGCTAGTGCTCTCCCAATTGAGCCACAGCACCACTTGTGGCTTTTTTTGAGCTAATATTTTATTAGAGATAAAAGTCTCACGTACTTTCCTCCTGAGCTGGCTTTGAACCATGATCTTTAGATCTCAGCCTCCTAAGTAGCTAGGATTACAGGTGTGAACCACCAGCACCTGGCTCGTCTGTGAGATTGGTATCTCTAACCACTGAAAAGCTGGTAGTAGAGCACCCAGGTCCTGAGTTCGAGACCTGGGACCAGCGCATGCGCACACACAACACACACACTGAGGTGCTGGCCATTGTTTTCCTCTCCCCTGGGTGGTATCATTCATGGTGACCCAGAATGTGCATCCTGCAGTGAACTGGTGGGAGGCTTGGTTTTCCTTGCTCTGGGCCAGGGGGTCAGCCTTACCAGCCAGGCCTGGCTCCCACCACCCCATCATGGGGGCCACTGTTAGCCACTCTGTGCTGCCCAGGTCTCCTGTTTCTCACTCACCCCTCCAGCTTGCACGGGTCATGTTCCAGCTTGCCCTGACCTCTACCTGTAGGCCACCAGGACTTCCACCTGTAGGTTGTCAGGACTTCCACCTGCAGGTCACCAGGACATCTACCTGTAGGTCACCAAGACTTCCACCTGTAGGTCACCAGGACATCTACCTGTAGCTGTGGATCACCAGAAATTCTACCTGTAGATCATCAGGACATTACCTGTAAGTCATCAGGACTTCCACCTGTAGCTGTAGGTCACCAGGACTTCAACCACTTGGTCATCAGGACATCTACCTGTAGGTTGTCAGGACTTCTACCTGTAGGTCACCAGGACTTCTACCTGTATATTATAAAGTCTTCTACCTGTAGGTCACCTGGACTTCCACCTGTAGGTTGTCAGGACATCTATCTACCTGTAGATTGTCAGGACATCTACCTGTAGTTGTAAGTCACCAGGACTTCAACCTCTAAGTCATTAGGATGCCTACCTGTAGGTTGTCAGGACATCTACCTGTAGCTGTAGGTCACCTGGACTTCCACCTGTAGCTGTAGGTCACCAGGACTTCCACCTGTAGCTGTAGGTCACCAGGACTTCCACCTGTAGCTGTAGGTCACCAGAAATTCTACCTGTAGATCATCAGGACATCTACCTGTAGGTCACCAGGACTTCAACCACTTGATCATCAGGACATCTACCTGTAGGTTGTCAGGACATCTATCTGTAGCTGTAGGCCACCTGGACTTCCACCTGTAGGCCAGCAGGACTTCCACCTGTCACTGAGGAAGAGTGGGCATGGAGACCCGTGACGACATGAAGTTGTATGGTGTGCTGGGTGCAGCGGGAGGAGTTTTCAACTCCTAGCACTTGGGAGGCTTGGAGGCAGCTGGCGGTGAGGATCTGACCTGTGGGGGAGGGCTGGGGGCAACTCAAGGCAGGTGGGGTCCCCCCCCAGTCCTCATCCGGCCAGGTGTAGGAGATGCTGCGGGCCCATGGGGTCCCTGGGCCCACAGGACTTGACTGACAAGTCGTGTTGACGCTGGCTTCTCTCCCCTCACCAGCAGTTGTCAGAGGACAAGGTGATGACCGAGTGACACCAGGTCAGCTGAGGTGACAGTGTGATCAGAGTAGGTTCTAGAATCATCTGAGGTGATTTTCATGCCAGCATTTGAGAGAAGTTCAAGGGATGGTTTTGGGGAAACAGATATTGCCGTAATCTTAGAACTCACTGCAGAAAGATGGAGGTGGTCCTGAGAGTTTCCGAGCAAGAGTAACAATAGATAAACGACTCCGGCAAGAGGTCGTAAGGCTGCACACCTGCAGACCCGAGGTTGCTCCATGACCTCTGCTGCGTATTTGAAGGGGGAGCGTTGAACTCTGCTGTGCCCCCAACGTAGAAAATGAGTGTGGCACAGCCTGTCTTGGTGTGTGTGTGTGTGTGTGTGTGTGTGTGTGTGTGTGTGTGTGTGTGTGTGTGTGTGTGTGTGTGTGTGTGTGTGTGTGTGTGTGTGTGGACTTGAACTCAGGGTCTGGCCACTGTCCCTGAGCTTTTCCACTCAAGGCTGGTGCTCTACCACTTGAGCTATAGCTCCACTTCCAGTTTTTTGCTAATTCATTGGAGCAGAGTCTCATGGACTTTCCTGCCCAGGCTGGCTTTGAACCACGAGCCTCAGATCTCCGCCTCCTAAGTAGCCAGGATGACAGGCGTGGTCGGTGGTGCCCGGCTCCCTTCTTGGTTTGTTTTTTTTTTTTTTTTTTGTCAGTCCTGGGGCTTGAACTCTGGGCCTGGGCGCTGTCCCTCAGCTCTTCAGCTCAAGGCGAGCGAGCGCTCTACCACTTGAGCTACAGCGCCACTTCCGGTTTTCTGGTGGTTTATTGGAAATAGGAGTCTCACGGTCTCTCCTGCCCGGGCTGGCTTTGAACCATGATCCTCAGATCTCAGCCTCCTGAGTAGCTAGGATTACAGGCGTGAGCCACCAGCGCCCGGCTCCCTTCTTGGTTTTTATCAACTCTCCCAATTTCCCTCTCCTTCCTGCCCATGTGGGTGGGGTGGGCGAGCACCCCACCCAGCCGAGTAGCCCGAAGGCCGCAGCGGAGCTGGTGTGGGATCCTGACTGAGAGGAGCCGGTGCGTGGCATAGCTGCTCACCGTCCACGCGTGTTTTCCCCTTGGACGTTCTGCTGCTACCCAACCACGACGTTTGATGGTTTGAATTCACGCCGTGTCTTATCTGGACCTGGAGTCCTTCAACTTGCCTCTAGGCTGAGCATTCTTACATCTCTGCACAACAACAGGAAATTAATTAGAAAATTAATTGGATCACTTATCTGCCCTATTGGAAAACTTTCCTTAGATGCGCACTCAGAGAGATAAGGCCGAGGGTGGCGGGTCTCTGAGCGGCCCCGCCTCTCTTTGGGGCCTGAGCCTCTGCTGTCCTGCCTTCCGCCTGGCCTGGCCCTGCAACCCCAGAGTCCTGGCAGACGCACCCCAGTGCCAGCTCTGCTGCCCACAGCCTGCCCCTTCTCCTGGCCCCACTGGGACGGCTCCTCCCTACGACATCCAACACGTCCCACGCCACACCACCCTCCCTTCCACTTCCGCTTCTTGTGACTCTGACCCAGTACTGAAACCATAGCCATGGGGGGAAGGGGGCTGTGCTCTGACCCTGGGGGTCATTTCGGGCTTAACTGGATTCCTGAGACACAGTGGAGGGGACAGTAGAGGGAGGGAGGGAGGACAGGCAGGAAAGGGAGGAGAGAAAGGGAGGGAAGAAGAAGAGGGAGGGAGAAAGATGGAGGGAGGGCAGACAATGAAGGACAAGAGGGAAAGGAGGGAGAGGGGGGAAAGGAGGTGGGGAGGAAGGGAAGGAAGGGAGGGACGGATAGAATGACAGAAAAAAAGGGAGGGGGAAGAAGGAAAGGGAAGGGGGAAGAAGGAAGGAGGGAAGGAAGGGGGAGGAAGGAAGAAAGGAGGGAGGGAAAGAAGGAGGAAGGAAGGAAAGAAAGGAAGGAAAAAAAAGAAGGAAGGAGAGAGGGAGTGGCGTCTTCCCCAGGCTCCACAGGCCCGGCTCAGTCTCTGGGCGAGGGGACCCCAGCAGCCTGCGGTCCTGGTCTCTGTGAGGCGTGGGCAGGAGTCACGGCGGTGTGCCACACTTTCTACCATCGTTATTATTAGTACCTTTTAAGTGGCTGCATAAAGAGTCCCATTGAACGAAGCGGTTGATGAACGCAGTGTGTCTTGGTCCACGTCCTCTCTCCCTTCCTCTCCCCCTCCCCTGCCTTCCTTCCCCTTCATTTTCTAGGATCCACAGGGGATCCTTGGCAGCCTCTCTCCCTCTTTCCCCCTCTCTGTCTGCCCCTCTCCCCTCAGCCCTGCTCTGCCCCACAGGAGGCTGTGGGAGGGGCCCCGACGGTGCGGACACAGTTCATTTGCTCTCATTCCCACTTCCCCAGTGCCTTCCGTGTCTCAGGATGGACGGAGTTTGAACCGCTTGGCCTCGTCCCCGGGACATCTCGAGTGTGACAGGGCCCCAGGTCAGGAGTGGGCCATGGAGCCCATCCACGTGGGAATCGGATGGTCTCTCCGCACAGAATGTCCCTGCACGCCTGGTCACCATGGCTTTCCTCCCTTTCCTTCCCCCAGTGACCCGGAAATGAACACCCATGTGCAAATGGCTGAGAGGAAGTTGGGGGAAATCAGCTAATGGATACAGGGGAACATTTGTGGGGTTTTGGTTTGCTTGCATGTATTTGGTTTTTACCCACTCAGATGTTTCTTTTGTAGCTTTAATCAGGGCCTCACTGACCCCCAACTGTCCCAAGACCCACAGGAGTTGTTCAGCAGCCCAGAGCTGGGTGCTGGATGCTAGGTGCTGGGTGCTGGGTGCTTCCTGCTCAGCTGGAGCTGTGCATTAGGAAAATGGAGAGAGCATTACCCTCTCCCAGAGAGAACGCCTCTCCCCTGGGCCGCTCTCTGTCCAGGCCTAGCGCTCCTCCACCAACACCAACACCTACTTGCTTGGATCTTGACTTATTTTGGCTGTTCTCTGCGTGTGCCAGGGGGTTGTCATGGAGACGGCACCCAGCCTGTGGCGGGCGGGCGGCCCAGAGTTTGATCTACCCCCCCTCCCTCCCTCCTCCAACCCCTTTGATAATTGGAAGACACCAAACGTGGCATTTCTTCCAGCTACTTTTCTACCCCTCTCCTTCAATTACAAGGAATATGTGGGTATTTTAGATTTACCTTCCTATCATCACAGCCGCCTGGTGGGGAGGGGGGGGGCGGTGCGGATGGGCAAGGACAAGGCCTCGAATGCTAATTACCCCTGGCTCTGCCCAGGCACCCAGGAATCCGAGGGAAGTCAAGCAGGCGCTCATCAAATTAACTCCACCACACTTTCCCGGGGATTAAGCCTTTGCCGAGGTTCGGAAAGATGTATTAGCGACGCCTTTCTGGCTTCCACCCGGACTGGCTCTCCATCTGTCCATCCGTCCATCCATCCACCCGTGTCCGGGCGCTCCCTGCAAACTGGAGTTGGACCCGTTTCTCCCCCCACACCCCCATGATCATCCAAGAAATGATTTGTGGTGGGCCTCAGAAAACTGCCACCCAAACTCTCCAGAACTAGGCCAAATGTGGGGACCTCCCCCCCCCGGGGTGGGGGAGGGCCTGGGGGGGCGGCTCCACCATAGAAAGCCACTCCCCTCCCTCCCCCCTCTCTGGAGAGATGTTTCTTTCCTTTCTCAAAAAATGAAAAAGAAAAAAAAAAAAAGAATCTAGGAAACAAATCCATACCGGATCCCTTCGTGTGGCCTGGCTTCTTTTCTGAAAAGAGTTAGCGTATCTCAGTGTCAGAAACTAAACAAGTTCCATTGCTTTTTGTTCCCAAATGAAGGGGTTTACCTTGGTAAAGAGCGCTGAAGCATCCATTAATTTAGCATGTGCATGCAATATATTTTATATATCATAGGCCTTGTGTTTATTATATATCAACGTCATTATATTCACTATGTGTGCATACTATATATGCATAGATAATATGGATCTATCTATACATCGATGTGCTGGTGCTTGAACTATGAGCCTTGCACTCTTTCTAGGCTTTTGTGTTCACACCTGGTGCTCTTCTACTTGAGCCACAGCTTCACTTCTGGCTTTTTGGTAGTTCGTTGGAGATAGGAGTCTCATGGGCTTTCCCATCTGGGTTGGCTTTGAACCACGATCTCCAGATCTCCGCCTCCTTAGTCACTAAGATACAGACATGAACCCCCAGTACCCAGCTTAATCTTGTATTTTTTTAATTCAGAGAATAAACTTGGGCATTCTGTGCCAAACCAAGATAAACTCCCCTCGCCCTCCTAAAAACTCTTAACGGAGCCAAAGAAAACATCCAAGCTGTTGTTTTCTGCCTCTCACAGGGATTATAACTCTATAAGTGATTTCCTTCCCAAGTGTGATCTGAGAGCTAATTCTTCTGTAAGTCCGGTCAGCTTACTACTTACGTCCCACAAGGTTTGACTTTGTCCATGTCTTCTTCACTTCTGGGGGGCTGGTCCCTGTGAACTATGACAGGCTGGCAGTCCCTGGAGGATGGGGTTTTCTTGTTTTTTTTTTTTTCTGTGAGTGTCTCTGCTGACTGGCAGCGCGGGGTCAGTCTCTCTCTTGGGTCCACAGAGAGCCCATGTGCTCTAGTGTGTTTTCCTCGCAGACCTCGGCATTGGTGCCAGGCCCAAGGGAGGATGAAAAGCAGTAGATGGAACCCTGGTTGGTAAATAGAAATGCAAGCACTAATCGTGATCCCCGGTTTGGAGGCCTTCGGGCCGGGGTGTGGAGTTTTAGTTCCACCATGCTAGAAATCCACGGGTCTTGGGGGTTCTCCTCTCCCACTACCGTGGGCCTCTCTTGGCAGGGAAGTCTGTGGAAGGAGGGGACACAGCTTCAGAGCCAATCAGAAATAGGTGGCTTCAACTCCCAGGGTTGACAGCCGGGAGTTCGCCTTGATATAGCTATTACATAATCATCATAGCATACACTCTCATCTTATTTTATAGCACTGCTATGAGGATTTAAAATCATGTAAAATACCCAGAACAGAGCTCGGCAAATGTTGAGTGGGTGAAAGCATTGTTGGAGATCGTCTTCCTATTATTATTATTATTATTATTATTATTATTACTATTATTACTATGCGGGCAGAGCTGAAATACGACTTCTAAGCCATCTCACAGATGTGGTAGTGAGCTGTGAGCCTCGCTCACCTTGGGGAGACAGAGTCGGGAGGTGTGTGCTGGGGAGTAGGAGAGAGATGTCGCTCAGCATATTTTGTGGATAATGCTAATGTGTTGTTGACTTTTTCAGCAGAAAGTTTAGTCTCCTTTCATTCATGTGTTACAGATGACATTACAGCAGAAAGGGAGGCGTCACACTGTACCAGAATTCTGAGAGGCATCAGGCAACAGACAGAGGAACCCAGCTTAGACCCCACATGGTTAAGTTTGACTCAATACCAAAACATTATGATAGAACAGTCCAGAAATATTGAACCAGAGGGCCTGAGGAAGGTTAGGACCCTGCTCAGGGCTGTCAAATTCTTGACCTGGAAGATGATCACGGATGCTGTGGCTGCCAGATAAGAACTCAGAGAGAAGGACTCAGATTGAGTCCTGATGGGCTCAAATTAGGGAAGATGGAGTTTAAATGAATAGAAAGAGAGGGCTGACCAGAGGTCTAGGAGGAAAACCAGCGTGTCATCTTTCATGCATGGAAGGGCCAATAAATTTGGGAGTGTCCGCTGTTTGAAGTTGTACAATGTCACGAGTAGTGACGGGCGACATACTCCTGATTTCTGTTCTGGTGACTTTGCTTTGATTATGGATGATGCTGTGAAAAGTCTCAGTAGAAAGGCAGAAGCAAAAGCCAAGATCACCTGGGTGAAGGAGTGTGTCTGGTGGGAAAATAGAGACGTCCTAGGTCAGTTATTCTGTTTTAAGAATTAAGAACAGGTAGAAAATGGAACTGTTCTTCAGAGGAGTTAAAAAAAAAAAAACTCTGTAACTGTCCCTGGTCAACAAAGAGTTAATGGCATAAAATACAGTAATTTCAGAAGCATTAAAGAGCTGGTTTCCATGGAAACATCAACCTACAGAGGGAGGGAAAGAGCCAGGTCCCTTGACCAATCAGAAACAGTCTAGTTCTAGCCCTTGACCCTGACCAATTAGAAACTAGCCCAGCGCTAGCCCCCAACCCAGACCAATCAAAACCCAGCTCAACTCTAGCCCCCAACCCTGACCAATCAGGAACAGCCAAGCCCTTCTGTGACCAATCAGAAACCAGCCTAGCTCTAGCCGTTCCCCGCCCCGAGTCCCCTGACCAATTAGAAACTAGCCCAGCGCTAGCCCCTGACCCAAACCAATCAAAACCCAGTTCAACTCTAGCCCCTGACCGTGACCAATCAGAAACCAGCCAAGCCCTAACACTCAGGATCCCATGGCCAATCAGGAACATCTGAGCTCTACCTTCCCTCCCCCTGCAAGGAGCAGGATTACGTGGTTCTTTCCACCTCCCTGTGAAGAAGAGCTTGGGGTCCAGGGCTGTCTTTTGCGGGGTGGGGGTGGAAGAGAAAACATTAACTACCCATAGAATATGGGGGGAAAGTCAATGGGTGTCTTGAACCTAGCAAGTAAATGAATGAGCCATTCTGATCTCTTCTCTCTCCACGTGCATCTGGTTGGGGACAGTGTGCTTTAATGGACTGGGCTTTCAAACAAGGCTTCTTTCAGAGGCTCGGAAACCCGAGGCTTTGGCCAATGCACTCTGGGCACCTTTGCTTGTGTAACTGTGGTGCTGTAGGCTCCTGACTGAAGACTAAGTTTTGCTTTCAGAGGTGTATTTCCTGTCCTACTGAGGCTCAAAGCCTTGGTCTTCTGTGTGCTTGACGTGAGTGTTCTACCTCAGAGACTGGGTTTTCTGTCAGAGAAAGTCCTTCGTGTTATCCTGCATCTGTGGCGCCATCTCCTCTAAACACCGAGGGGCATCCTGGGTCCTCTGGGGGAAACTTTGTTTTACCCTTGGAATATTCCCCCTCCCTTTCCCCTCTTCCTTTCCACCTGCCCTGTAATCACCCTTAGGAATCTCTTCTTGAAGAACTCTACCAATTACCAGAAGACTGGGCTATAACTGCCCTTTCCCCAGAGGGACGGTTCTTCCAGGTGTCTATCCTTCTCCCTGTAACCAAAGCTGTCACTCACCCCAGAACCATTCACCTCGTTTTGCCCCTCCCCCTCCACTTTAGTAGCACTGTCTTAGGGAGAATTTGTGACATTAGCATATAATAGCTCCCAAGAGGGTGGGAGCTATGGTGTTTGCCACGTGTTGATTTTATTGATGAGATAAGGAGGAGTACAAAGCCGATCCCCAGGGAGGAATGGGGTAATGGGGGCTCTTTGAGATGGGAGGGGAATGTGAGCTTACCTTTGCTATCTGTATGAAAGTTTCCCTGGTAAGGAAACAGCAAACCAACCAACTTCCCAAGGGTCAGCCAGCCCCGGGGCTGGGAGGAAAATGTCTAGACAGGCAGCATTTTGAGAAAGCAGAAGATGGAAGCGAAGAGGAAAAGGTCCTTATTTCTTTTCTTTGGGATTGGACCCAGGGCCCTTGGTTTCCCGCCAAGGTGTATACACATGCAAGGTTTCTTTTAATACGATTGAGAGTTCACAGGTGGAAGGCGTCTGGTCAAAGCTGAATGTTCTAGAGAAATCTCTGCCAGTTGCTCTTCAGCCGGTTTTGGCAGACCTCCCAAGTGGTGTTGGCAACCCGGGAGCAAAAATGAACATCACGCAGAGACGCTTGTACCCTAAAGTTTCTCATAGGCGCAGAGAAGGTGCCATGTCCTGCCTGGTAGGTGGTCAGCTGACCTTCGACTTGCCTGGAATATTTTTTGGCTGGAGATAGGAACTCCCAACTTGGTACCTGAGGCTTTTTCACTCAAGGCAAGTGCTCTACCACTTGAGCCACAGCGCCACTTCTGGTTTTTTGGTGGTTCATTACAAATCAGAGTCTCACGGACTTTCCTGCCCAGGCTAGCTTTGAACTGCGATCCTCAAGATCTCAGCCTCCTGAGTAGCTGGGATGACAGGTGTGAGCCACTGGTGCTTGGCTTCGCTTGTTTATTTGTTTTGTTGTTGTTGTTACTTTGTTTTTTGTTTTTTACAAAAACCAATATGTTGAATTGAAACTTCTTTGTACAACTACTCAAAGATAGTGAATAAATAATAAATAAGTAGACGGGAGGGAAGGTGAGGAGGAGGGCAGGGGAGGAGAGAAACTGAGACTAAACACCATGCAAGGTCACACAGCTGTGTTGATGCAGGATTTGAACAGGGGACCTCAGTGGTAGCTGGCTCTGAAGCAATGCACCACTTCACTGCCTAAGCATGTGTGTGTGTGTGTGTGTGTGTGTGTGTGTGTGTGTGTGTGTGTGCACCTGTATATGTATTAGTGCACATATGTGTGTGTTCTACCCTCTAGCCATGTGTGTGTGTGTGCATGTGTGTTCTATACTCTGTAGCCATGTGGGTGAGCATGTGTACATGTGTGTGAATTCTATCCTCTGTAGCCATGTATGATTATGTGTATATATGTGTGTGTTCTGCCCTCTGTAGCCACCCTACACACACACACACACACACACACACACACACACACACACACACACACACACGTCACTTAACTCGCTCTGTCTCTCCTTTGGTTTCCCAAGCCTTCGGAATGCTGCCCAGCCTTTCCACACTCTTCTGTGTAAGAGGCCTGACCAGTGGGTTTGACCCCAGATGGACCTCTAGGGGGTGCGGGGGTCCCCAAAACCATCCCTGTCCCCCGGCTAGGGGCCTGTCATTCTGGAGGAAAGCGAATTCTCTGCCTTCTTATGTGTGCCAAACTAAACTTTCTGGGTGACTGTCAAAAGAGGGGGAAAAATCCTCCATTTTCTCTCATTTCCAGTAAAATGGATTCAAGCCATTCACTCATGAAGCAGAAGGCAAGTTAGCACTCTCAGGGAAAAAAATATTTCATTGTTAGATCCAGGAGACTGAAGAGGGTTTTTTCCTCTGTAAAAAAAAATGGTGAATCGACAGACACATCACCACATGCCCCTTGAAATGCAATTCTAGCCAGTACCCGTGGCTCACGCCAGTCATCCCAGCTACTCAGGAGGCTGAGCTCTAAGGATCACAATTTGAAGCCAGCCTGGGCAGGAAAGTCTGTGAGACTCTTATCCCCAAGGAACTACCAGAAAACCAGAAGATGCAGTGGCTCAGGTGGTAGAACACTTGAGCGAAAAAGGTCAGGGACAGTGCCCAGACTCTGAGTTCAAGCCCCAGGACCTGCACACACACACACACACACACTCACACACACACACACACAATTCAGCCCATCTTCCTGGAGTGAAATGCATTCCTCACTAGCAGGAGAAGCAATATCTGAAACGTTTATTTGTCAGTTTTCAGGACACTTCAATATCTCATTAACGTAACTCCGCTAATTTAGAACTTGAATAACTCAACATGGACCGGCCCAGACTGGAACCTTCTGTGATGTATGGGGAATGACTTGCAAAATAAATGCCGATAGCAAAACCGCTCCAGCCAGAAAGGCTTAACTCATTGGAAGACAAACTATTTTTAATCCGTCTCAAGTAATTTTAAATTAATCCTGCAGTCTGCCCTTTAAGTCTCTCCCCAGCTTCTCAACTATATGTCATTTTGTCTAAAATAAGAGAACGGCTTTAAAAAAAAAAAACAACCTAGTATTTCTAATTATTTTGTCTCACGTATGATTTAATGCTGGTACGGATGACACCTCAAAGGAAATATTTAAAATCACCTCCAAATCCCTTTTGCCTGCAGAGAGGCCTTTGCTGACAAGATCAAATAATTCATCGCCCTGGGAAGATTGTCACACGCACCTGAGCCAATGACAGGCCCAGGGCCTGAGCCCAGAGGTCACATGACCAGAGCTGTTACTCATACACAGGGTACTGCACTGCTCTGTGTGTGTGTGTGTGTGTGTGTGTGTGTGTGTGTGTGTGTGTGTCTTCTTCTCTTCTTGCTTTATTTTATTCTATTCTTATTTTCTTCTGGCATTTTAAGGCATCTCAGCCTCTTCATCAGTTCCAATGCAGGGTAACTGATGGCCGGGCCGGCTCCTGGCTTTGGTTCTAAAAGAATCCATCAGGAAATCCAGACACTCCCCCATCGCCCACTGTGTTGACCATCGGTACACTGTGTTGCTCATGTAGGATTCGTCTTGGTAATTATCAATTAAGTTTGGAAACAATCGGACGTCTCTAATGGCAGACACAAACCATAGCATCAGACATCTAATTTATAAAATGACTTCGCGTCTCTTTCCTTTAACACCGGTCCCTAATTAGGTAGCTTCGAACATTGTTTTTGAAGGCTATCATTTCCCATCCAGAGGGGAAATTGTCTTTGCTGTTTCCAGAGAAAAGGAGTATAAGTAATTGTAGTGTCTACCGGCGTGCCCCCTCTTCCTAAGAGAAAGATTCGTGGGCTTGCTACCAGATGCTGGAGCTCAGTAACATAATAACTACCTCAGTATTAACCAGAAGAGAGGAGAGGTGACAGATATATGAACTCAGATATATGTGCTCAGCTTTTTGTACATGACCCATAGCATCATGTTGTACGCCTCAACAGCACACAATAAAAAGTAATTTAAACCAGGTGCTGGTGGCTCACACCTATCACCCCAGCTACTCAGGAGGCTGAGATCTGAGGATTGCAGTTCAAAGCCAGCCCACCCAGGAGAGCCTGCGAGACTCTTCTCTCCATTTAACCACCAAAAAACTAGACGTGGAGTTGTGGCCTGAGTGTTACAGAGCCAGCCTAGAGCACAAAGAGGTTTAGGGACAGCGCCCAGGCCCTGAGTTCAAGCCCCAGGACCACACACACACACACACACACACACACACACACACACACACACACACACACACACACACACACACACACACACACACACACACACACACACACACACACACAATGTGTCAAAACAGCTTCCCTGTTGCTTCCCATGTCAGGCAAACGAGATGGTTCAAGCCAGCCTGGTCATTTCACAGATACAAGCCTCCAAGGCCTACACCAAGACGCCACCCAGAATCAGGGTTAGACATTTTCTTTAAAGGCAGAAATCTTGTAACCTGAGGGTGGCGAATTCAATCCACCTTCCCAGAGCCCTGATCCTTTTCCGTTTAACTTTTACTAGCTAAAAAAAAAAAAAACAACAAGAAGAAGAAGGGGAGCTGTGGAAGTCACCACCATAGTAGGGCCCTGAGTGGGGCCTATCTCTTCCTGGCCCAGTCATCACATCTTGGTAAAACTGCAAAGCCTGTGCCTGGTGTCCTGGGGAAAGAACTGGTCCAGAAGAATTGCCCTCCCCTCCCGCTCCATGGTGGAAGATTTCAGAATCTGTGCTTGGGCGGAACGTGTGTCCCCGGGAGCTAGAGCTTCTGTGCACGGGAGGAAGAAGTATTCACAGAATTGCAAAACTACCAGGGGGGCTTTTGATCTTAACTCTTTATTCAGCAATTTACATACCGTTTTGTGCTCTCTCTCTCTCTCTCTCTCTCTCTCTCTCTCTCTCTCTCTCTCTCTCTCTCTCTCTCTCTCTCTCTCTCTCTCTCTCTCTCTCTCTTTCTGTGCCAGTCCTGTGACTTGAGTTCAGGGCTGGTGCTCCACCATGTTTGGCTTTTTGTTAATTCACTGGAGATCAGAGTCTCACGGTCTTTCCTGCCCAGCCTGGCTTTGAACCGTGATCCTCAGATCTCAGCCTCCTGAGTAGCTGGGACAACAGGTACGAGCCACCCACACCCAGCTTTGTGACTTGAATGTTCAAAAATGTGCAAGTAAAGCAAGATCTTAGTACCACTGGCTGTTTCCAGGTCTTCTGGAACGTTCAGTGGATGAGCATGACGTTTGCATCCTCCCCGTCCAGGGACCCCATTCTCCAGTACTTCCTTTCGCTCACCAAGGCTCAAAACGAAGTCAGTTTCTGTTCTGTAGATACTCAGGTCATGCCAATGTACTCTTTCCAGGATCCTTTCATTCATTTGGTCATCAAGGCAGGGAGAGTGAAACCATATCTTCCTCCAACAGAGAGAGCTCTGAGATTCAGGTCCAACGTTTCACATCCAGACGTGACCACTTCCAGCCGGGAGCAGGTGCTCATGCCTGTCATCCCAGCTACTCAGGAGGCTGAGAGCTGAGGATCGCGGTTCAAAGCCAGCCGTGAGACTCTGATCTCCAATGAACCACCAGAAAACCAGAAGTGGCGCTGTGGCTCAAGTGGTAGAGCACTCGCCTGGGGCTGAAGAGCTGAGGGACAGTGTCCAGGCCCGCAGTTCAAGCCCCATGACCAACAAAAACGAGAAAAGTAACCTCCTCCATTTCACGGCTGCCCAGTCTTCCTCATCAGCTATTAGGCGGGCTTGTTCTACTTTTGGAAGGGCATCCATGCCCAAGGCTAATACATATATTTTTTTTCAGGCTCTTCACTAATAGCTAAATAGTGTCATATCACAGGACATTAATCACTCAGTTAAAAAAAAAAAAAAAACACTGTGCATGATTAATCTGTCTGTTGCCGAAGGGTAGAAACACTGTAAGATACTTTGCTGGAGAATGTCCTGGATGTTGTCAGGAGATGGTACCTAGAGATCGGTTAAGTTTAAAATACTCTGAGATGTGTTTGGATATGAGGGAATGACCTCGCGGAGCTGGGAGGTGGAGGACACTCCAGAACGAAGGACAATGTCTGCATTCTAGAACAAGAACCACCAGGGAACTGCATTTCCTCAACTCTCAAACTTCTCAACCTCCACACGCCAATGCCACGCGCCTCCCTCCACACACGCGTACACACCCAGTGTGCACCACTGATCGAAACTTCTCTCTTGCAACCAGTCCATTACCTTCTGCCACGAACGGTGTCTTTTAAATGTGTTTGATCAAGTGAGAATTATTTAGAGCTGGGCTGTTTAGCCCAGATAACACATTTCCTCTCCTTCTTTCATTTTCTCCTTCCCCTTCCCTCTTTCCTTCCTTGACTTCCACCCTCCTTCTGTCTTCTTTTTGTTCATTCAAAAAAAAATGAGATGAGGCTGAATTCTTTTCTGTGTTTTATAACCTTTCTCTGAAGAGCTCCAGAAATTATTCCACACAGTCCATTACTGTTAGCGCCAGGGCCATTATCTCTTCCAAGATAATGGCACCGAGCACTTCAAAGTGTGGTTTGTTAGTTTAAAATGTCTGGTGCTCTGGTGATTATGCTTCTTGGGTTGAGTTCTAGAGAGCTCTCGGTTTGAGTTTGGGTCCTTTCCTTCCAGCTCATGCTGGGCTGGGATCTCGGGTGAAAGGTTGCTCAGAGAGCTCAGGAGACTCTGGGCCGGGGTTCCAGGCCCAATATGGGCAGCCATGCTTTATGGACTGGGGGTGTTTGGGGCGAGGAGGGACCTGAGGCCATGACCGGGGTCCAGGTGGAGGAATGGACGTGGAACCCACGTGATCAGAAAAGCCCGGTGGGGGGTGGGTAGGGGAGAACTGGGAACCATGCTAAGTGTCACCGCTAATCCCAATTGGGAATGGAACATGGGACAAATAATTGAACCCTTTGGTGCTTGAGGTTCCTTTCCAAATCAAAATAGGTGGTGAAGCTGAGAGTCTGGTGGCTCACACCTGTCATCCCAGCTACTCAGGAGGCTGAGATCTGAGGGTTGCTGGTTCAAAACCAGCCAAGGTAGGAAAGTCCATCAGACTCTTTATCTCCAATTAATAACAAAAAAAAAAATTTAAGCTGGAAGTAGTACTGTGGCTTAAATGGTAGGGCCTTGAGTCAAAAGAAGCTCAGGGACAGTGCTGCCCAAGCCCTGAGTTCAAGCCCCAGGACTGGCACTTAAATTATAAGGGTTACATGATCAGTGTCTTCAGATGCTTAAAGAACTCTCTTGGGGAAGAAGGAATTACACCAAGGCTACGAGCTATCTAAAGACGAAAACGAGGACCAAAGGGTTCTAGAGGAGTAGAAAGTAGAACCCAGTTTTCAAGTGAGACCGAGCCACCTGGCTATGGGGAAGCTTTGCCTTGAGGATGGGTGCTGTGCTGAGTAGCCCTGAGGAGGGAAGTACTCAAGACCAAGGGAGAAAGTCTCTAGCAGTGACAAATGGCAGCCAGGTGCTTGCCAAAGTCTGTCCTTTCTAAAGTTCTAGGGCTCTCTCCCCTTTGGGGGGTCCCCAGCGTCCTGACCTCCATTAACCTAATAGCACCTGGAGGAACCCAGGGAGCTCCCATGTCCCTGGGAAACCCCCCAAGCCGTTATCAGAGCCCCCCGACCCCCTGCTTGTTAGCTTAGCAAAGAGACGCGGCTCCCAGGCAGCGTCCAGCCCAGAGCTCCGGGACGCAGCCAGCACTCATCAACGTGATAAAGGGACATTAATCACCAGCCGTCCAGTGGCGCTAATGATCCTGACCATCTCCCCAGGGAACGGGCCCTGGGATGGGCCTCGCTCACATCGCACTGGTCACCGGGCTGCTTGGATGTGGGACTCCAGCTGGCCAGAAGAGATCGTACTGATCTCCCTCTTCCTGCTCATTTATGCCTGCAGCCCCCCAGAAATGGCCCCTTTCCCTCCCCTTTTCCCACCCCCAGGGGTTTCCTGTTACCCAGGGGGAGGGCAGGGGCTCGGGACTCTGGTCTGTGCAGTGGGATCTCTCTAGCAGATTCCTCTGATAATGCTTAGGAATAGGGGCTGTGCCAGACTCTCAGAGAATGGGGCGTGCACGTGTGTGTGCATGTGGCCTGCGTGTGGACGCTTGTGCATGCAGGCAGATGTGTGTGCTTGTGTTGGTTGGGTGCACGCTCACTTTCTTTCCCTTCACCTCTTTGGAGTTAAGAATTGTGAGCAAGGGGCTGGGCAGGTGGCTCAGTGGTAGAGCGCTTGCCTTGCATGCATGAGGCCCTGGGTTTGATTCCTCAGCACCACATAAGCAAAAAGAAAAAAGCCGGAAGTGGTGCTGTGGCTCAAGTGGTAGAGCGCTAGCCTTGAGCTGAAGAGCTGAGGGACAGCGCCCAGGCCCAGAGTTCAGGCCCCACAACTGGACCCCCCCCCCCAAAAAAAGAATTGTGGGCAAGCGCTTCATGAGAGCTACTGTGCCCCAGGGGCCATGGTGAATGCTTAACTTAGTTCTTATACGTCCCAAGCACCGTGATGAGTGCTTAACATAGTTCTTCCTGTGGAAGCCTCTCTCCTTATCACACTTTCTGCACACGGGGTTGGGAGGATGCTGAGGTTTCCAATGTGCAGTAGTGGGGGGCCAAACTCGGAGCTGTAGACAGAACCCCAACCTAGTGCTGTTTTCTTTTTTCAGTTACTGTATTAATTCTTCCCACTGTGGTTCCCGCCGCGATGGGGAAGATGCGGATTCCTCGGTTGCCCACGCGGGTGGGTGTGTGCCTGGCGCTGTTCCCCCGTGGTGGCCGCGTGTCGGGTCCCCCACCCCAGCCCCATTCCACCTGCTTCGCGCTCCTTAACACGCATGTCTGTGTCTCTGCAGGTACCTGATCAACGTCACGTTCGAGGGGAGAAACCTGTCGTTCAGCGAGGATGGGTACCAGATGCACCCGAAGCTGGTGATCATCCTGCTCAACAAGGAGAGGAAGTGGGAGCGGGTAGGACATCACCCCGATTCCCAGGCCAGGCTGGGGGGTGGGGGGGACCTGGGAGTGCGTTCCCCACAGGCACTGTGTGTGCCCTGCGCTCCGGTGAGCTCTCCATGTAGTGCTCCCCACCCTCGGTGGTGGCGATGGCGTTCGGATCCTGAGCTGGCTGGACTGGGAGTGTGCAGGTGCACCAGCAGCATGCGTGGTGGAGGGGTGGAGGGGGGTGTAGTTTCACACATGGGGGGAGGCGTGGACATGACTTCACAGACGCCCAGGTTGAGCATCGCGCTGACTTTTGAAAAGTCACTGCGCCAGGCTTGTTGTTGTTTGCGTGTCTGTCAGTCCTGGGCTTGAACTCAGGGCCTGGTCCGCTGTCCTTGAGCTGTTTTTTGCAAAAGGCTGGTGCTCTACCACTTGAGTCACAGCACCACTTCTGGTTTTCTGGTGGTTTATTGGAGATAAGAGTCTCGAGGACTCTCCTGCCCAGGTTGGCTTTGAACCGTGATCCTCAGATCTCAGCCTCCCGAGTAGCTGGGATGGCAGGTGTGAGCACTGGTGCCCGGCTACACGTTTTTATGTGGAATGAATTTGCACAGGTCCCCATTGGAATCTACTAAAGGAAGTTGGTATATGGGGAAAGCGCCCGTGGACTGGCTGAGATGGAGGAGCATTTTCTTACTGGCTGGGCGAGGCCTCACACTTTTGGTCCGGGCTGACCTCGGGCCTCCGTCCTCTCCTAGCCTCCCTCCAGTACACCCACCTTGTTTGCTGAAATGGGGTTTCCCTAGCTCCTCCTCCTAGTGCGGGCATGAACTGTGCTCCTCCTGCCCTTAGATTCCCACATAGCTAAGATTCCAGGCATGAGTAGCCACACCTGGCCGCTGTCCCCCTCCTGCATCATGAGGGCTTTTTTGGGGTTTTTGGGGTACAGGGAGGGTTGTGATTCAGTGCTGACGTTGGGGAATTCTCCAAGAGCTCAGCATCTAGGATTCACAACTCTACTGTAGAGCCTCTATGTGAAGGAACATCGGATCTTAGCCTCCCAAGCAGCTGGGATTACAGGTGGGCGCTACTGGATTGGAACCGGTTCTTTTGGAAAGACTTGTCGTCTGACCCATGTGGTGTCTGGTTCTGGGAATTGGGGAATCGGGGCAGGGCTTCCTACATTGCACTCAGCGAAACCTGGACGGACATGACCCGAGTCCATTCCCCTTTGTAAAATGGGGGTTTTCATAATGCTGCTCATTGTAAATACTAAATGAGATTTTTAGAAGCAAATGCCAGTATATAGTGATCAGGCCATGGTCAGTATTCAGCAAATGTGGACTGTGAGTCACCCTCCTTTGTGTGCACCATTTTGGGTGTGGGTGTGTGGGTGTCAGTCCTGGGGCTTGAACTCTGGGCCTGGGCTCTGTCCCTGAGCTTTTGTGTTCAAAGTGGGTGCCCTACCACTTGAGCCACAGCACCACTTCAGCTTTGGGTGTTTTTGGTGGTTCATTGGAGATAAGAGTCACCCAGACTTTGCTGCCCACAATGCTCAGATTTCAGCCCTCGTTGTAGCTGGGATGGCAGGCGTGGGCCTCGGCGCCCGCTTCATGTGGCATGGGGTGGTGATGCACTGGGTGCCAGGGCAGACATGGCCATCCAGGTGAAAGAAACCCTTCTTCTCACCTGTGATCCTTCAACGCATGTCTGCTCCTGCCGCCGTCGATGGGGCTCGCTGTGAGAGACCACGTGGGGGGGCGGGCCTCCGAGGGAACAATGAGCAACGACGGCGGGGCGGGGCCTCCGAGAGAACAATGAGCAACCACGGCGGGGCGGGGCGGGGCCTCCGAGAGAACACCAGTGAGCGACCACCGAGGGGCGGGGCGTCCGAGAGAGCACCAGTGAGTGACCATGGAGGGGCGGGGCGTCCGAGAGAGCACCAGTGAACGACCACGGAGGGGCGGGGCGTCCAAGAGAACGCCAGTGAGCGACCACGGAGGGGCGGGGCGTCCGAGAGAGCGCCAGTGAGCGACCACGGAGGGGCGGGGCGTCCGAGAGAGCACCAGTGAGCGACCACGGAGGGGCGGGGCGTCCGAGAGAGCACCAGTGAGCGACCACGGAGGGACGGGGCGTCCGAGAGAGCGCCAGTGAGCGACCACGGAGGGGCGGGGCGTCCGAGAGAGCGCCAGTGAGTGACCACGGAGGGGCGGGGCGTCCGAGAGAGCGCCAGTGAGCGACCACGGAGGGGCGGGGAGAGAACACCAGCCTCGGTGGCAGGGAGGAAACCGGGAGCTGCTCTCTGTGTGTAGAAAGTCGCTGCACAGGAACATACACGCATGCGTGTGCACCCTTGCACACATACACCCGCACACCGACATATACAGGTACACATGCTCACAAATATGTATGTACACGCAAATGCATGCATGTGTGTGCACATTCCCATACACACACAGGTGGCACACACACGTACACACGTGCACACACGGGAGCCTGTAGATGTCTGTTCACACCGCATCCCGTCCTGCGCCTGTTCACACCGCACCCCGTCCTGCGCCTGTTCGCACCGCACCCCGTCCTGCGCCTGTTCGCACCGCACCCCGTCCTGCGCCTGTTCGCACCGCACCCCGTCCTGCTCCTGTTCACACCGCACCCCGTCCTGTTCCTGTTCACACCGCACCCCGTCCTGCGCCTGTTCACACCGCACCCCGTCCTGCGCCTGTTCACACCGCACCCCGTCCTACTCCTGTTCACACCGCACCCCGTCCTGCTCCTGTTCACACCGCACCCCGTCCTGCTCCTGTTCACACCGCACCCTGTCCTGCGCCTGTTCGCACCGCACCCCGTTCTGCGCCTGTCCACACCGCAGCCCATCCTGCGCCTGTTCACACCGCACCCCGTCCTGCTCCTGTTCACACTGTGCCCCGTCCTGCTCCTGTTCACATCACGCCCCGTCCTGCGCCTGTTCGCACCGCACTCCATCCTACTCCTGTTCACACCGCACCCCGTCCTGCTCCTGTTCGCACCGCACCCCGTCCTGCTCCTGTTCACACCGCACCCCATCCTGTTCCTGTTCACACCGCACCCCGTCCTGCGCCTGTTCACACCGCACCCCGTCCTACTCTTGTTCACACCGCACCCCGTCCTGCTCCTGTTCACACCGCACCCCGTCCTGCTCCTGTTCACACCGCACCCTGTCCTGCGCCTGTTCGCACCGCACCCCGTTCTGCGCCTGTCCACACCGCAGCCCATCCTGCGCCTGTTCACACCGCACCCCGTCCTGCTCCTGTTCACACTGTGCCCCGTCCTGCTCCTGTTCACATCACGCCCCGTCCTGCGCCTGTTCGCACCGCACTCCATCCTACTCCTGTTCACACCGCACCCCGTCCTGCTCCTGTTCGCACCGCACCCCGTCCTGCTCCTGTTCACACCGCACCCCATCCTGTTCCTGTTCACACCGCACCCCGTCCTGCGCCTGTTCACACCGCACCCCGTCCTACTCTTGTTCACACCGCACCCCGTCCTGCTCCTGTTCACACCGCACCCCGTCCTGCTCCTGTTCACACCGCACCCTGTCCTGCGCCTGTTCGCACCGCACCCCGTTCTGCGCCTGTCCACACCGCAGCCCATCCTGCGCCTGTTCACACCGCACCCCGTCCTGCTCCTGTTCACACTGTGCCCCGTCCTGCTCCTGTTCACATCACGCCCCGTCCTGCGCCTGTTCGCACCGCACTCCGTCCTACTCCTGTTCACACCGCACCCCGTCCTGCTCCTGTTCGCACCGCACCCCGTCCTGCTCCTGTTCACACCGCACCCCGTCCTGCTCCTGTTCGCACCGCACCCCGTCCTGCGCCTGTTCGCACCGCACCCAGTCCTGCGCCTGTTTGCACCGCACCCCTTCCTGCGCCTGTTCGCACCGCACCCCGTCCTGCGCCTGTTCACACCGCGCCCCGTCCTGCTCCTGTTCGCACCGCACCCCGTCCTGCTCCTGTTCACACCGCGCCCTGGCCTGCTCCTGTTCGCACCGCACCCCGTCCTGCGCCTGTTCGCACCGCACCCCGTCCTGCTCCTGTTTGCACCGCACCCCGTCCTGCTCCTGTTCGCACCGCACCCCGTCCTGCGCCTGTTCACACCGCGCCCCGTCCTGCTCCTGTTCGCACCGCACCCCGTCCTGCGCCTCCCGAGTCGGGCCGATGGAAGGCACTTCAGCGAGGGCTGGCAGCTGGGGTGACAGCCGGAATCCAGCCTTGGGCGCCGTGTCCACCCGGCCTCTCTCCCCGCCAGGGACACCGGCGAGGCGGGCAGGCGCAGTGCGGGCCCAGCGTGGCTGTCGGGGCACCAGCCTTGATCTTGGGTGGCTCGCGCTCCCTTCCACTCAGGCTGGAGAGCGCGGCCGTGGAGAAGGCCTGGGACCTGGCGCAGGGCAGAGGCAGCGCCGGTGAGGGCGGCTCCGTGCTCCGTCCACCAGGGCAGAGCTCCTCAGGCAGCCTGGCCCTGCGCCGCCCGCTTCCTCCCCAGACAGGAGAACAGCCACCGTAGACCAAGCGGGAGCTTTGTCTTTGGCTAGAGAGAGGTGCGGAAGACAGAGCCACTGCAGACACCAGGGCTCGCTGAGCGAGTGCTCAGAGCCGGCCCTTCTCGCTCAGTGACGTGGGACCCAAACCACGGCATAGCCGCTGTTCCTCCTCCTCCCCCTCCTCCCCCTCCCCCTCCTCCCCCTCCTCCCCCTCCCCCTCCTCCTCCCCCTCCCCCTCCTCCTCCCCCTCCCCCTCCTCCTCCTCTTCCCCCTCCCAACAGACCCCTGTCAGTCACAGTTTTCTTATCAAATGGAATGGACACCATCAAGAAGACACAAAACCAAGGCCTTTTATTTATTTATTATTTTTTGCCAGTCATAGGGCTCAAACTCAGCCCTAGCCACTGTCCACGGAGCCTAATCTCCTCTTATCTTTCTCCCCCCCCCCCACACTTCCATTTTTGAGGGTACTGGGGTTTGAGCTTAGGGCCTAACACTCGCTAGGCAGGTGTTCTATCCGCTGAGCCACGCCCTAGCCCTTATCTCTTGAGGTTCTTGTCAGATTGGATCTTGTTTTGTTGTGGAGGTGGTGGTGGATTTTGCTTGATAGTTTGTTGGTTTGTTTTGGGCCAAGGCTGGACTCTCACTCTGGCTCTGATCCACTTCCCTGTGTCCCTCTACTGGGACTACAGGAGTGCACCACCTACCCAGCTTGTTTGTTGAGATAAGGTTTGAACGGATGACAAAGGTCTGAGGCCCCTCACACGGGGTTTTCAAGAAACCTCTGTTCCTCTCCGAAAGCTTCTACCATTGTCCGACAGCCACAGCCACACGACCCCGAGACCCTACCGACCGGGCACCCACCAGGCATCGGCTGGAGGTGCAGCCAGATGCCAGTGCACCGCAGGGAATTTAAAATAGCAGCCCTTAAATCTTCCCAGGACGGCGGCATGAAAATTTAACTTTGTTTTTATATGGAACACAGTACACCAAATATTTTATGAACTCCACTAGCTGAGGGAAAAGAGGCTGAAGATCTCACACAGAACCAGATTAATCCAAGCAGGCCCAATAAGTTAAATATATATATAAATATAAAGTCAAATATATCTATTTATTTATAATGTATATATTTCATGTTCATAGATGGGAATGGAGAAACATTCAACAAAGCAGAGCACCATCTAGTAGTGGTTTCAACATTCGCCAAGAGCGGCTGTGTGTGAGTTAATTTGGCGGGGATAAGACTTTTTCATTGAAAAAATGCCTGTATATATTTTGTGTATTTGTTTTGTGTGTGTGTGTGCTGGTCCTGGGACTTGAATTCAGGGCCTGGGCACTGTCCCTGAGCTTTTGTTCTGAAGGTGAGCATTGTACCACTTGAGCCACAGCTCCACTTCTGTCTTTTTGGTGGTTCATTGGAGATCAGAGTCTCATGGACTCTCCTGCTGGCTTTGGACCACGATCCTCAGATCTCAGCCTCCTGAGTCACTGGGATGATAGGCATGAGCCACAGCGTCCGACAGCATCTGGATTTTTGACCCAAAAAAGCCCTGAGACAGGAAGCGATCATGCCCTGGCCGCTGGGTCCTGTGGTCATTTGCGCAGTGCGTGGGCCCACGTGGATGGTGGGTGGGCAGCGTTGTTGACCTCTGATCTCCCGGTGGCCCTGGGGAGGGGTGTGCACAGGGCCCCTGAGCACACACAGCCCTAGTGATCTGTGGCTGCTGATCTGTTCCGTCTCCCTGCGCTCCTCCTCAGCGCCGTTTAACCATGTTCAATAATAGATGAGCGCAGGCCTCCCGCCCGGAGGAAGCATCCAGAACTTTGTAGAACATGAAAAGGCGATTTGGCCCCCCAGGCTGGCTCCCAGCATCCTACACACCCGAGGCACCATTTCATAACTGTGTTCTCTGTGGGTTTTTCCTGGTGGGTTCTGTGGCTCTGTCCGTCCACGTGTCCCTTTTCCAAACGTGGGATTCAGCATTCTCTGAGTCTTCGCAAAGCGAAGCGCCCCACTTTCTTTCTCTGCCTCACCCCTCCAGTGGCGCATTGAACAAGCCATTTGCTGAATTCCGAGCCCCAGAAATGGAACTTTGGGGGTCTTGGCTCTGCCGTCAATCTGGGGGGTGATGGGTGGGTCGTGAGCTGTCGTGACTCAGTTTCCATAACTACAAAAGGGAGGAATGGGGGTTAGAAGCCAGGTGGGGGGAGGAGGGGGACTCACACCTGTCACCTCAGCTTCTTGGGGTGCTGAGGGCTGGGGGTCTCTGCCTGTGATCTGCTTCTTCAGAAGGTCACGTCGTTTTGAGACAGGCTTTTATGGGGCGTTTTCCTTTGTCCCTTCCCAGTGTGGAAACGATTGTGTTACTTGTGTACTGTCTCACTCACACGCACACATGCACACACACACACACACACACACACACACACACTCGTGGTCTGGTTTGCCATTCCTTCCATGGATTCTAATCCATCTCTACGAGACGAGGCTGAGGAGACACGCGTCCCCACAGAGCGCACGCAGATGCGGAGGTGACAGTGCCACGCGTGGCCCCGGCCACTCCTCATCCTGGGTCTTTCAAAATGGCAGACACCAGCTACCCCAGTCCCTTCCAGCCTCTCTTGGGTTTTGTTTTGTTTTGTTTCCCCAGAAGTGTATTCTAGCAGAAAACGCACCAATCAACCCACGGGGTGGGGCCCTCCACGCGTGGTCCCCGCCGGCCCCGGGGCCGGGTCCTCTCGCCCGGCATCCGTGGCTTCCACGCAGGGGTTCTCTGCTTGCCTCTCAGCGTGGGTTTTCTGGTCTCCTCCTGGAGCTGTTTTGCAAAGAAACCAGGGGGGCCAGGCTTCACCCCCCCAGTCCCTGCCCCCCATGACATCACCAGAACCCCAGAAATAACATCAGTCATCTCCGGACTCTCCTCCCAGGCCCCGCCGCATTGCGAGGCAGCCTACCTCTCTCTCTCCACGGCTTCTCTGCTTCGGGGTCACAGAGGAAAATTCTAGAACACAGCTGTAGCTTTGGTGTTTCTTTTTCTTTCTTTTTTTTTTTTTTTCTGAGAGGCACATGGAGGAAGGAGAGGCGTAGGGGGCCGGGGTCGCATAGCCTCTGGCTAGCACTGGGCTTGTGGGTGACCCCGGTCCCCAAAGAGAAGAGCCTCTCTCTCCCTCCTCTTGCTGTTTCTTCCTCCCTATCCTCCTCCTCTCTCTCTATTTCCTCCTCCCTATCCTCCTCCTCTCTCTCTCTGTGTTTCCTCCTCTCTCCTACACCTCTCTCTGTCCTCTCCTCTTCCTCCCCCTCACACCCCCTCCTCTCTCTATGTCCCCTCCTCTCTCTCCCCACGCCACCCCCTCTGTCCCCTCTCAACCTTTCTTCTGAACCCGCATGGAGCCACCAGCCTGGCAAGACCCCCGCGCCCCCCTCCATCATCCCAGCTCGGAGCTGTGAGCTCAGCCACCTGAGGGACATGGTGACGTTACTCTTCTAGCCATGCCCCCCTCACCCCATCTTTCCCTCACCCCATCTCTCCCTCACCCCTTGTCTCCCTCGCAGGTGCCGGAGTGCAGCCGGAGCAACCCTTTCCTAACATCCGTGTCCACTCAAAAACTTCTCAAGAGCTTGGTGCATTGGGATTTCAAAATGTCAGAGTATAGTTATTACCCTGTATTTCCTGCACTCGTGCAGAGGCTGGCTGGGCACAGTGCTCAAGCCTGCTCTCCTAGCTACTTGTGGTAGGGGGCAGGGGGCGCGGGGGGAGGGGGCGCAAGAGGATTCTGGTTCCAGGCCAGCTTGGTCAATGAGGGATCGAGAAGTCTCAACCAATTCTTTTTGTTTTTTTTTTTAAGCCAGCCCTAATGGTGGGCTCCTGAAATCCTAGCCAAGTCAGGAAGTGAAAACAGGAGGATCGAGGTCCAGCCTGGCCCAGGCCACCTTCCCCAAAAGAAGTCTTCTGTCTGAAAAAATCGCTAAGGCAAAAAGACTGTGGGAGGTGGGGAGGGAAGGGATGGCAGGGGAAAAACAAAGGAGGGGGTAACGATGCTCAATATGAAATGGACTCATTACCTTGTTCATGTAACTGTAACCCCTCTGTATAGTATCTTTACAATAATATATATATATATATATATCAAAAAAAGACTTTGTACGACGGCTCAAGTGGCAGAGCACTCATCTTGTGAGCGTTAAACTTGAGTTCTAACCTGCAGTAGTACTGCCAACAATGAATGAAGAGGGAGGGGACCGGAGGGCAGGGAGGGGAGGGGAGAGGAGGAGAGGGGAAGGAAAGGAAAGTTCCTATCAGTGAATGTTCCATATGGAGATCCAGAGATTCTCCTGGTGGAGCCTGTGTGAAGACTCTGAAGCAGGTGTTCTGGAGCAGATGGTCCGGTGTGGATATTCTGGAGCAGGTGTTCTGGAGCAGGTGTTCTGGAGCAGGTGTTCATGAGCAAGCATTGTGGAGCAGATGTTCTAGAGCAGGTGTTGTAGAGCAGGTGTTCTGGCTCAGGTGCTTCTGGAGCAGGCGTTGTAGAGCAGGTGTTGTGGAGCAGGCGTTTGGAGTAGGTGTTCTGGAGCAGACATTCTGGAGCAGATGCTTCTGGAGCAAGACCGGAAGGAGTGTTTTCCTCTCTCACATGTGATTCTGGTCCGAGCAGCTTACTCAGCAGTGGTGCACTCCAACTCTCCACCCCCCACCCTGTGTCTGTCCCCGTGTCCACATGTCCTTCTGCTCAGCTTCCGGCCTCCCCGGCACTCTGCCCTGACCCCCGCCGCCCCGCTGCTGCGTTCTATTTACAGTGTGACCCACAGCCACTTTCCGCTCCATTAACCCCCACCCCCACCCCAAGATGTGGCCGGGACAGCCTCCATGCCACCCGCACTCGGAACCCGCTAGAGAACGCATGCGTGACAAATGGAAACGGTTAACAGCCAGCCCTGAAAGTCACTTTCCCTCCCCAAGACCCACAAGGGGCAAAGAGCGAGAACCCCTTTCCTCCAAGACTGGCCCTGGCTCCCTCCCTCCCCCAGCCGGCCAACTCCATCCAGCTGTGTTTCTCACCGTCTTGTGTGTATTTTCCACGGGGGGGGGGGGGGTGGCATCTGCTGCGTCTTTTTCAAGCAGCCCTTTTGCCCGTTGAAACAGAAGGAAGCAGTCGGCGGAAGTAGAAGGCTGAGTAGGGTGGCTCACGCCTGTAATCCCAACCACTGCTCCAGAGGCTGAGACTGAGAGGACCGAGTCCATGTGGAGCAGCCTGCCATCCCAGCTGCACAGGAAGGAGGTCCAGATGGGAAGACGGAGGTCTGAGGCCGCCTGGGCGCCAAGCAGGGTGGGGCGTGACTCAAGGGGTAGGGCACCTGCCTGGCCAGGGTAAGACCCTGAGTTCACACCTCAGGACCCTCAGAAGATCGGGGTGACGGTGTGCAGGCCTCGGCGTTCCCTGACACACAGCGGCCTCTCCCCACTGTGATCTACCAAGCCCATGGTCATTCTAGCATTTTCTCAGTCCAGTAGCTTCCATCAGGCCACCAGAGCAACTTAGGCAAAGTAAGCAGCGCTGCTGGCAAGTTCAGTCATGGCACTTGACCACGTGACTCTGGACACCGCCCCAGGGGCTGGCGTCCGGGTGTTAATTAATTCTCGGCCTGACACCTGCACGCGGCCTCCTCTGGCTGGCTAATTAATTAAGCCGTGTTTGTAAACAGGCGTCCTCCCCCCCCCACGCCCCCCAGCACTCTTACCATCATCTGTTTCTTCCGCTACAAGCTGTGACCCCCCCTTTCACCGCACGCCACTTAGCCAGCGGCTCTGTCCTTCCACGGATTCCAGATTCTTCTGGAATCTGCCCAGCTCTGGGCAGAGCGCAGGCACTAAAACACCATGGGGAAGGACGGAGCCCTAGCACCGTTTGCTGATGATCCATCCCCCCCCCCCCCCGGGGCACAAGGCTCTTCTCCCTCCCCCCTTCCCCCCTCCACGGAGTCTGTGGTACTAACGTCTGCGTAGCATTCACCTTCCAGGAGGTGTATACAAGAGTTTTCACACTCGTTGATTCTCCCTATTCTGTCTTAACTTTTCGTTGGTTGGTTGGTTTCCCCTGATCGTGTTTGAAGCTCGACTGTAAGTTCACCCTCTTGATTATAAATTTACCCACTTGATTAAACATTTTCACTTGATTTTTCTTTTTCCACACTTTTTTTTCTCTCTTGTCTCTCCTCTTCCCTGTTGATCTTCATTTCCTGCTCCTTCTCCTCTACCTTTCCAAGATCCTATATTCTATAGATAAAATGTTCTGGAATGTTCCTCTCTGCGCCTCAAGCTGCTCTTTCTCTAGTGACTCTTCTTCATTGCCCTTCCAGACTTTTCCATGCGTAATATTCTTGCCATATTTCCTTCTCCTCGAAGGAAGAATTTTGTCAAATAGGATGAGTTCTTTCTATGTAAACGTTCCTCCTTTTAGTCAACTTTTCATTATTTGTAACCTACTTTAATCTGTAGAGATTTAAGGTGGGGGCATGGCTCAGGGGTAGCCTGTGCCTAAAACATGCCAAACCCAGGGTTCGATCCCCAGTGATGCAAAAGAGAAACAGCAAGAATGACCGAGAGAGGGCTGGGAAGGTGGCTCAGTGGTAGAGCGCTTGCCTTGCATGCATGAGGCCCTGGGTTCGATTCCTCAGCACCACATAAGAAAAAAGAAAAAAGCCGGAAGTGGCGCTGTGGCTCCTTGAGCTGAAGAGCTGAGGGACAGTGCCCAAGCCCAGAGTTCAGGCCCCACAACCAGACCCAACAACAAAAAAAAAGAATGACCGAGAGAAAAGCCCATCCCAATGTGTCCTCCAACGCTGCGCCTCCTTGCCACCGGCATGGATCTGATATTTGTTGTGGATTTTTGTTGTAGTTCAAAACAAAATCTCTCCTCTTAGCCATCTATAGATTTTATTAACTTTCCTTCTCACCTCGTTATCCCCAAGAAAACGGGGAAAAAGAAAAACAGCTTACAACACACGAGTCTTGCACAGAAACAAGCCCTTCACCAAGGCCCGTTGGCTCACGCCTGTCATCCCAGCTTCTCAGGAGGCTGAGGTCTGAGGACTGCGGTTCAAGGCCAACCTGGGCAGGAGAATTGATGAGACTCTTCATCTCCATGAACCAGCAAAAATCCAGAAGTGGGGCTGTTGCTCAAATGAGAGAGTCTAGACTTGAGGTTAAAAAAAAAAAAAAAACTTAGGGGAAGTGGCGCTATAGCTCAAGTGGTAGAGCGCTAGCCTTGAGCTGAAGAGCTGAGGGACAGCGCCCAGGCCCAGAGTTCAAGCCCCATGACCCACCAAAAAAATAAATAAATAAACTTAGGGACAGTGCTCAGGCCTTGAGTTCAAGCCCCAGGACTGGCACCAAAAATAAATGAGTGGCTTCCAGAATTATGGGCTCAGAACCTCTTTTTCCAGCTGTCATGTGCTGAACACAAAGCAAAGTTGATCACTAAGTCTGTCTACAGATTAGCTTTTGTGATTATAATTGTTTTATAGACTGCTGAATCATCTCCTATTTAGTCACAGGAACTTGCTCTTGAAAAATCCAAATGTTAGCCAGGCACCAGTGGCTCACATGTGTAATCCTAGCTACTCAGGAGGCTGAGATCTGAGGATCCCAGTTCAAAGCCAGCCCAGGCAGGAAAGTCTGTGAGACTCTTATCTCCAATAAACTACCAGAAAACCAGAAGTGACTCTGTGGCTCAAGTGGTCAAGTGGTAGAGCACCAGCCTTGAGTACAAAGAGGCTTGGAGACAGCACCCAGGCCCTGAGTTCAAGCTCCAGGTCCGGCAAAAGAAAAATCCAAGTGCTCATCCTTAACAACTACTACGGCCACATCCCTCCCCCAGCCCCCCCACCCCCACCCACAGCATCCCCCAAGTGTGGATCCAAAGCCCAGCGTGTTTTCCCTTCAGCCCTGGGCTGTCTGCTCTCTGCCAGCTAGACCCCTGTTTTGTTTTCTAAAGCATTCTCTGCGGTCACTGCTGTGAACAAAACAAAGACCCTCTGCTGGATCACTAAAGAGCTCCTTTAGTGTCAGCACTGATGTGTTAAATAACCTTTTCTTTCCTTTTTATTTGGGGGTGGGGGGGTAGATAGAGATTTTAAACTCTTGTTCAATCTGTCCATGTACACAGTAGGTTGTATGGTCATTTATCTTGCTGGCAAGAATGCCAAGAGACATTTGGTCCAAATTCTGCCAGGACGGTACGTTCCCCGCCAACCTGGGTTGGGTCTTGCACCAGCATCTGATCTTCGTGGGTTTTGTTTGGTTTTTGTGCGGGTCCCGGGTCGTGGGGCTTGAACTCAGGGCCTGGGCACTGTCCCTGAGCCTCTTTGTACTCAAGGCTCTTTATCTTAAAATAATAATAATGATTTTTTTTTTACTAGCATCTATTAACCACGCAAGGGTGTTGTGCTATGATATACCCACACATTGATATACCATAATTTAAAAAAAAAAAAAAAAAGGAGAGCCAGGCACCGGTAGCTCACGCCCATCATCCCAGCTACTTAGGAGGCTGAGAGCTGAGGATCACGGTTCAAAGCCATCCCCAGCAGGAAAGTCCATGAGACTCCAATCTCCAATGAACCACCAGAAAATTGGAAGTGGTGCTATGGCTCAAGTGGTAGAGTGCCAGCCTTGAGTGAAAGAGCTCAGGGACAGCGCCCAGGCTCTGAGTTCAAGTCTCACCACCGACTAAATATAAAAATTAAAAGGGGAGTCAGGAGATTTTGAACCCTGCTCTCTCTCCTGCGTCTTAAGGTGAAATGGAACAGAGAGGTGGGACCCCTGGCCCCCTCGGCGAGGAAGAATGAGCTTTCCTCACAGCTCCATGCGCCCTAAACAGACCCTTGCACCCCTGCTTTCCTCACCCAGTGTGAGCTCTGGGTGGGCACGGGGGGGAGCTCGTTCCCCCCCACGCCTCACTCCCCCCCATCCCATGCCTGAGCCCTCTCCCCCCCATCTCACTCCACGCAGGTGGGCAAATGGAAAGACAAGTCCCTGCAGATGAAATACTATGTGTGGCCGCGCATGTGCCCCGAGACGGAGGAGCAGGAGGATGACCACCTGAGCATCGTGACGCTGGAGGAGGCGCCCTTTGTCATCGTGGAGAGCGTGGACCCCCTGAGCGGCACCTGCATGCGCAACACGGTCCCCTGCCAGAAGCGCATCATCACCGAGTACGTGGTCCGCAGGCAGGGGGCTGGGTTGGGGGGGGGCGTGTGGCCTGGGCGCCGATTGCGCCAAGGTCCCCACCGCCATCCTTGCCTGGCCTCAAGTTCCTGGGGGGCTCCAGGTCACTGTGGGTGCTGAGCCAGCAGGGCCCCCAGTCTGAGGGTCCAGCACGATTTGGGGAGACAGATGAAACACCTGTTGGGAGTTAGGGTTAAGAAACCTCTGGGAGCTGTGCGCAGGTAACTCACGCCCCTCACCCCAGCTGCTTGGGAGGCTGAGATCTTGAGGATCTCAAGTTCAAAGCCAGCCCCGGCAGGAAAGTCTGTGAGACTCTGATCTCCAATGAACCACCAGAAAAACCAGAAGTGGAGCTGTGGCTCACGTGGTAGAGCGCCAGCCTTGAGCTGAAGAGCTCAGCGACAGGGCTCAGGCCCTGAGTTCAAGCCCCAGGACTGGCATCAAAAAAAAATATGTGAGGAAATGGAACCAAGTGCAATTCGATCACAGTAAGATGGCGGCGTTTCTGGGCCGGCTTAAGTCCGCCATCGGGCCTGGCATAAGATGGCGCTTCTTGTGTCGTTCTCTCTCTCTTCTTTCTTCTGTAACTGGCGGCCAGGAATAAGACAGACGAGGAGCCGGGCTACATCAAGAAGTGCTGCAAGGGCTTCTGCATCGACATCCTCAAGAAGATCTCCAAGTCGGTCAAGTTCACCTATGACCTCTACCTGGTCACCAACGGCAAGCACGGGAAGAAGATCAACGGCACCTGGAACGGCATGATCGGCGAGGTGAGCGGGCGGGCTGGGGGTGAGCCCGGGAGCCCCGCACGTACCCCACACCCCGGCCCGACTCGGGCTCCGCCCGGCCACACGCTCGCTCCCACAAACACCAAACAGTAAGCAGAGCCCACACTCCCCCCGCCAGGAGGCCCACCAGTGTGCTGGTGGAGGCCCTGGCCTTCGGGAACATTCTACCTTCCCTGTCACGGCCCTGGCCTTCAGGAGTGTTCTAGTCTCCTAATGATCACCCTTACCTTCTAGAATGTTCTGTTTTTCTGATGGTGGCCCTGGCCTTCCAATTATTCTACTTTTCTGGTGGTGGCCCCTGCCTTCTAGAATATTCCATTTTCCTGGTGTTGGCCTCACGCCTTCTGGGATGGTCTATCTTCCCTGTGGTGGCCTTGCCTTCCAGAATGTTCTATCTTGCTGGTGGTGCCCCTTGCCTTCCAGAATGTTCTATCTCGCTGGTGGTGGCCTTTGCCTTGCAGAATGTTCTGTCTTCCCTGGGGTGGCCCTGGCCTTCCAGAATGTTCTGACCACGGCACTGCTCTCCCCACAGGTGGTGATGAAGAGGGCCTACATGGCGGTGGGCTCGCTCACCATCAATGAGGAGCGCTCAGAGGTGGTGGACTTCTCTGTGCCCTTCATCGAGACCGGCATCAGCGTCATGGTGTCCCGCAGCAACGGCACCGTCTCGCCTTCCGCCTTCCTGGGTGAGGAAGTGGTGCGGCTGCCGCTGCCCAGATGGGGGGTGGGCAGATGGGGGGGCGGGGGGAGGGGCAGAACGGTGGTGGCCCGTGGCCGTCCTTCCTGCCCGGAGGGAGCTGGTCCCGGAGGTCCACCTGGCTGCGACTCAGTGTTGATTCCTCCCAAATATGGAGATGGAAGGACACGCAGAGAAACAAGAAGGCGACGCCTCATCCACAGTGTCCGGACGGGCCGCCGGGGGGCCTGCTGCAGTCCTTTCCTTATCACGTCAGCTAATGGGGAGCAGCTGTGCTCCATCCTGACACTCGGTTTCCTCATCCAAGAAGACATCTCCACGGGGTGGCCCGGGGACCACCTCCTGCCGCCAGCACCTCTCATGGCCGGCGTGAAAAGTGGGATATACCCGGTTGCTTTTTTATTATTATCCTCGGGAGTTGAGTTATAGCACTCCCAAAAAAAAGCGGGGTGCAGGGGATCTTCTGAGGCTGCGATCTGCCACTTTCTCCCCCCCCCCCCGCCACCCTCCCACCTGCCCACCCCCGGCCATCTTAAACACCAAACCCTCAGAGCCCACGGACCACGGCATGAGCCTGGGCCAACTTCAATTAGATGAGATCGTGGGGAGCTCACACCCCATAGTTATCCCCCTCGGGGGCTGTGGCACAAAGTGGGGGCGAAACGAATAAACCATCACCCTGAGGACACAGCACGGAGCTGGTTGGTCATAAACCAACTCCTGGGTCCTTGAACGAGTCACGGCCTCTCTGAAGGACCCCGGCATCTTTGCTTTCAAATGTGGATGGCAGCAGAGCGGACAGAGGCGGACACGAGCTCACATTGCGTCTGCGGAAGAATCAATTCAGTGGATGCACCACGGAGTGGAATTTTTTTCTCTCCTATAAATTTACTCCGTCCCATTGGCCGGTCTTCTTATTCATAGTGAAAGACACTTTTGTCCTTGGTGATTTCATGGGCGACTGTCGGCCGGCCCTTGTGTGTGCGAATCTGAGGGATGCAATATATTTGCATATTCTCCTTCAAAGGATGATTGGCACCGGAAGAGACACACACACGTGGATCCCGAACTCTGCCAGATGCACACTGACCTTAGCTTCTGATCTAAAAGACCCGTGAGCCCCAGAATGTTCCATGGCTGTGTTTGGAGACGTGTCAGTCAGCTTGTGTTAGGAACAAGAGAAGTCAAAACATTCTGAACAGAAGCCGAATGACCTGTGCCATGCATGTTTTCAATTGTGTTAACTCACAACTGGAGAGGACAGAGGGTCACACACTTACTCTACCACTTTGCTCACAGCTGGGACTCTACCACTTGAACAACGCCCCTACATTGAGCCTTTGGCTGGTTCATTGGAGACAAGAGTCTCAGGGTTCGATTACCCGGCTTGGATGGCTCCAAATGGCGATCCTCCTCCGATCTCAGCTTCCTGAGTAGCTGGGATTACAGGCACGAGCACTAGTACCTGGTGGCATTTATGTTGTCGTTTTGTGCGTTAAAAAAAAAGAAAACCAGGGGCTGGGAAGGTGGCTCAGTGGTAGAGTGCTTGCCTTGCATGCATGAGGCCCTGGGTTCAATTCCTCAGCACCACATAAGCAAAAAAGAAAAAAAAAGCCGGAAGTGACGCTGTGGCTCAAGTGGTAGAGCGCTAGCCTTGAGCTGAAGAGCTGAGGGACAGCGTCCAGGCCCAGAGTTCAGGCCCCACGACCGGACCCAAAAAAAAAAAAAAAAAAAGAAAACCAAACATGGACTTACTTTCTTGTCTCCTCATGGTGTCTGACATCACACAGAGCAGGCTGGAGGAGTCAATCTCTGCTGAGGAGTTTAAGGAAGGTTAAATGGGGCCGGGGGTTGGAGGGGGGGGGGGGGGGAGAGGGATTATTAGCCAGTTTTCAGTCGGTTTTCACGATCATTGCCCAACTAATTCAATGCCGAGATAGGCAAGTAGAGCCATGGCTCAAGTGGTAGAGTGCCAGCCTTGAACAAAAAAGCTAAGGGATGGTACCCAAGGATCCTGAGTTCAAGCCCCAGGACTGGCACAACTGGGAAAGAGCTACACTGAGTCTGTTGAAAGCTAACGTGGCCATGAAGCCGTGACTCCTGGAGGCTGCTTCTTTGTGGTATGAACGGCTAGGGCACAGCATGGAGTGGAACACGGGGACGAAATCGTCTTACACCGCCATTGCTAGGTCTTCTCCTTGTATCTTGGGCTCAGAGACCCAGATAACGGGGCCAATGCACACCATCTCCTTACACACCCCAAAGGACGGAGTGACAACCAGTGCCCCCTCTGCCTGCCCCTTAATCATCATCATCATAACGTCATAGCTAGTAAAAGGGAGGGGGGGCTCCAACCCAAAGCACCTTTCTCGCGTGTTCGCGTGACGATCAGCTCTGCTCAGCGCGGCGTGCCGCATTGACCCCGCTGCCATTTTCCTCCCCACCGCAGAGCCGTTCAGCGCGGATGTGTGGGTGATGATGTTCGTGATGCTGCTCATCGTGTCTGCCGTGGCCGTGTTCGTGTTTGAGTACTTCAGCCCCGTGGGTTACAACCGGTGCCTGGCGGACGGCAGAGGTAAGGCCTGGGGGGCACGATCCTCATTTCTGTGTTCCCCCTCTTTCTCTCTGTCGGTGGTTTAATGTGTCTCTGGGGCCAGCAGCCCAGTAACACCTAACAAAGACTCCCACAAAAGTGCTCGTGTCAGCCTGTGCCACGTGGGCTGGGGGTCCGGGTCCGAGAAGTACAGCTGGGGATGAAGAACTGTGTCCGCATGTCCCACGTGTGTCCGCGCATCTACATGGGAAGAGCCAAGTCACCAGACAGATTGCACATGCGTGTTAAGAATAAGGGAACACGGGTCCCCTCCTCCAGGCTGTTGCTGGTGGTTGTCACTGACTGAGTCCCCAAAGGGCTGAAGAGAGAACAACTGAAGTATAAGATCTCACGGGAGACAGATGTTTGGAGAATAATAAACGGAAATCAGTCCGCCTGGAATGAGAACTCACACACAGCCCGACTCGCAGGGGTCCGAGTTCCCGAGCTGCAAGGCGAGAGGGGCTTGAACTGTGTGGGAGTTTGAGCTCACACGTCCTGGTCACTCACAGAATGGCCCAAGGTGGGGTGCGTGGCCCTAACTGGTAAACAGAGCCTCTAAAATTTCATTAAGAACCTCAGGGCTGCCAGGCACCATGGCTCCCGCCTGTCATCCCAGCCACTCAGGAGGCTGAGATCTGAGGATCACAGTTCGAAGCCAGCCCAGGCAGGAAAGTCTGTGAGACTCTAATCTCCAAGGAACCACCAGAAAACCGGAACTTGCACGATGGCTTAAGTGGTAGAGCACCAGCCTTGAGCACAAAGAGGCTCAGGGACAGCACCCAGGCCCTGAGTTCAAGCCCCAGGATGGGCAAAAAATACAGATTTATTCATCTTCTCCTTTCAGCCTTCTCCCAGACTTATACTTCCAAGACAAAAGAGTAATAACCCTGGCGGCTAGAAAGATTGACCCAGGGAACACTTTATGGACTGAGTCACCAGAGCCTCGTTTTCTGATCCACTTGAGTCTCGATGGAGCTGAGCGCACCACTGACAGTAAATAAATTAATAACAAATAATAATAAGCGACCCGCAAGCCTCCACCGGGTTCCTGAGCCTGTCTGTGCCCACGGGCCTCCTGGCGTAGACCGGCCTTGTTGTTCAGTGTGTGTTTTGGGGAGTGGTAGCCCCATGCCCACAGTTCGTTGAGGTCAGCCGGAATCAGTGACCCAGATTCCCGCCCCAGGGGCTCCAGGAGGAAGAACAAAGCGAGCAAGCAAACAAAACCCTCCACGAGTCACAGGATGCACCCCTAGGTCAGCCATTTCCACGAACATCGGGTGTCTTACAAATCAATGAAGGCAGAAGGACTACTAGTGGGGGAAAGAGCATGCACTTGTGCATACACATGCACATGCACGCACACGTGCACACACATCCCAGCACTCCTGTTTTCCTCGGGCCCCGGGGCGGGCCGGGCACTCTCGGGTGATGGGGGGTCCGTGGGAGACTCTGTGGCAGGCTCTGGCTCCTGACTGCCCCCCCTCCCCCCGTGGGGAGCCGGGGCCGGGTCTGACACCCTGTCCCCTCTTCCGTGTGCCACGCCAGAGCCGGGCGGCCCGTCCTTCACCATCGGCAAGGCCATCTGGCTGCTGTGGGGCCTGGTGTTCAACAACTCCGTGCCCGTACAGAACCCCAAGGGAACCACCTCCAAGATCATGGTGTCCGTGTGGGCCTTCTTCGCCGTCATCTTCCTGGCCAGCTACACTGCCAACCTCGCCGCCTTCATGATCCAGGAGGAGTACGTGGACCAGGTTTCTGGGCTGAGTGATAAGAAGGTAAGAGACACGTCTCCCCTCTATTCCCCCCTCCATCCTCCCCTCCAGCCCCCCTCCACCTGACCCTTCCTCCCCCTTCATCCTTCCCTCCGTCCCCACTCTGATCCCCCCACCTTCCCCTCCGTCCCCTCTCAGTCCTTCCCCTTCCTCTCCTTCCAGCTCCCCTCCACCCCCCATCCTCCCCTCTGTCCTCCCCTCCATCCTCCCTCCATCCCCCATCCTCCTTCCATACACCTCTGTCCTCCCCTCCATCCCCCTCCTTCCCCCTCTGCCCCCCCTCTGCCCCCCTCCGTCCCCCTCTGTCCTCCCCTCCATCCTCCCCGCCACCCCCCTCTGTCCCCCTCCGTCCTCCCCTCCATCCTCCTCCTTCCCCCTCTGTCACCCCTCTGCCCCCTCTGTCCCCCTCTGTCCTCCCCTCCATCCCCTCCATCCTCCCCGCTGCCCCCCTCCATCCCCCTCTGTCCCCCCCTCTACCCCCCTCCTTCCCCCTCTGCCCCCTCTGTCCCTCCCTCTACGCCCCTCCTTCCCCCTCTGTCCCCTCTGTCCTCCCCTCCATCCCCCTCCGTCCCCCTCTGTCCCCCCTCTAGCCCCCTCCTTCCCCCTCTGGCCCCCTCTGTCCCTCCCTCTACCCCTCCTGTCCCCTCTGTCCTCCCCTCCATCCCCCTCCTTCCCCCTCTGTCCCCACATCTGCCTCCCCTCCATCCCCCTCTGTCCTCCTCTCCATCCCCCTCTGTCCTCCTCTCCATCCCCCTCTGTCCTCCTCTCCATCCCCCTCTGTCCTCCCCTCCATCCCCTCCATCCTCCCCTCTGCCCTGCGCCCAGCCACAGTAGAGAGGTTGATTGTCGGGTTGCTGAGAACTCTTCTGCCATCTCCAGCCTGGACAGGCCTGGGAATCAGTTTTCCTAGTGTCAGGCGTCCGGGCGGGCGCACCCCGGGCTTCTGGCAGCACGTGGCCGATGGTTGGTGGTCGTTGGCTCCGGCTGTCTGCTGGACATGTGGGTAGAGGGACGGCACTGGGGACCAGAGCAGCGTGGGCCTGGGGTCGGCCCCGTGGCCCCGGGCCATGGGCTCCCCGTCGGTGTCTGTACACACGCATGTGCACCAGGGTCGATGGTTCACAGGAAGCAGGAAGCCACTCTCGCTCAGCTGGACGATTGCACCCTCCCCTGCGTGGTGCTTACGGCTGAGTTGCCTGTGCCAAGGGCAGGGCGCCGTCTCCCGGGCACGGGCTGGGTGCTTGAGGGGGAGGCGGGTCGCGTCTGCACTGAGGTCACCGTCTGTTCCCGATGAGGACAGAAAAGTTTATTGTAAATGCCTGCGACTCTCTAGATCTACCCAACGGGGGCCTCCGCCCTACGGCAGTTTAGCCCCCTGAAATTGGGGCACCCAGGGTGGTCTGAGATCTAAGATCGAGGAGCTGTCTTCGTGGAAAGCAAGCTCAGAGCCTGAAGTTTAGGAGACGCTCACTTACAGTAGATCTACTGTTCCTTTCATTAAGATTTAGAAAGGATAGCCAGGCACCAGTGGCTCATGCCTGTAATTCCAGTAACTCAGGAGGCTGAGATCTGAGGATCACGGTTCAAGGCCAGCCTGGGCACGAAAGTCTGAGAGACTCATTTCCAATGAACCATTAGAAAACTGGAAGTGGTGCTGTGGCTCAAGTGGTAGAGCGCCAGCCTTGAGTGAAAGAGCTGAGGGACAGCGCCCAGGCCCTGGGTTGGGAACAGTGCCATGGCGTGAGCAGTAGAGTCCAGGCTTGTGAAAACAGGGTTTCTAGTTGCTGTGGCCGAGATGTCATTTATGTCGAGGTACAAAATCAGAACGCTGTGTGACAGCTTACGTCCGAGTTCCTTTCTGCGTGGGTGCCACGGGAGCACGTGGGAGGAAAACAGGGCCAGGGTTTCGGCTGCACAAACGTGTTTTCTCTGCCCTATTTAACTTTGGGCTGGAAGCCGGCGGGAACACCGCTAACCTCCAGCCCGACCCGTCGTCACGCCTGGGGCTGGACCCAGGTCCTCTTGGTCAGATCGCTGAAGATAGCTCAACAGGGAACACACGTCTGAATCCAGTGCATGGCTGACCCACCGCGAGGGCCAGGGTCGGACATCCAGGGAGCCCAACAAAGAACCGGGGCTCAGGCCTCTTTGATTCTTGAGAGCTGTGTCCTTTGGAAACAGCTGACCCAAGGAAGGACGGATGGAAATGGTGGGACAGTAAAACTTCTAGAACCCTAGGCGTGTCTAGACACGGCCGGGCCAGCAAACACCAGCCCTTTTCCCTCTATTTTTTTGGGCCCATCCTGGGACTTGAACTCAGGGCCTGGGTGCTGTCCATGAGCCCTCTTTGTGCTCAAGGCTGGCGCTCAACCCCTTGAGCCACAGCTCCACTTCTCACTTTTTGTGGGTAGTTGATTGGAGATCAGTCTCACGGACTTTCTTGTCCAGGGCTGGCTTTGAACCGTGATCCTCAGATCTCAGTCTCCTGAGTTGCTGGGGATGACAGGCGTGAGCCGCGGCGCCCGGCTCCTTTTGGTAAAATTATGAGTTAGCAAAACAGATCTGGCCCTTTCTGTGGAACACGACCCCAGCCTCAGACCTTTCTGCCAGCCAGCCGATGACGAGCAGACCTCCCCCGGGGCCTTGGCCGGCCCGGTCTGAACACCATGTCACCTGTTACAGCTTCCTCTCCGGTTCCTTTGTAGCACAGGACTTCCCGGGTCCCCTCCGGTCAGTCAGTACCTGGGGGGCTCTGCCGTGTACCCCTCCAGGCCCAGGCTGAAAATCCACCCATGTTGAACGCCGAGCTCTGAGCTCCAGTACTCCTCTTTCTCCGTTCTGTGCCCCTCTCTCCCTCCTCGTAAGGAACACCTGTGTCCTGACCTTGCATGCACTCTGCCCACCCCTCTGGAGTCCTCCAAGGCCTGGAAGGTGGCACCCCACAGACACAGCCCCCACAGAGAACCCTCTGGAAATGGTAGCCTGATTCAAAACAAAGGTTTCTGGACACAGAACTAGATCTCGAGGTGAGGTCAGCCCGGATTACCAGGAAGGAGGCTGGACCTGACCTCCGTATCTCATTAAAGAAGAAAAAAGCAGAAAGAGTGAACACAGGAGAGGAGGAAACACACAGAGAAGTTGGGCCTGTGAAAATAAAGCCGGAGCCAGGCGCCAAGGGCTCACCCCTGTCACCCCAGCTACTCAGGAGGCTGAGGTCTGAGGATTGCAGTTCAAAGCCAGCCAGAGCAGGAAAGGCCATCAAACTGAGAACCGGCAACAACAGCAAACTATTTTAGTTAACAGAATTCAGGGCGTATTGTGGGATGCAGTAGTCAAGCTTGGGGTGTTCTAGGGGTGGGAGGGGCTTCAGTGTTCTAGGTGTGGGGGCTTCGGTGTTCTGGATGTGGGAGGGGCTTTGGTGTTCTGGGTGTGGGAGGGGCTTCGGTGTTCTGGATGTGGGAGGGGCTTTGGTGTTCTGGATGGGGGAGGGTTTCAGTGCTCTAGGCCCCCTGCTCTGCGCTGTTAGATCTGGGTGTGTCTGTGTTCCGTATGTGTCTTCTTACAGTTGCGTCTGTGGCTCTAGAAAAGCCAGGTATTCTATTTATGCATCTGAGGTAAAGTCTCCATTCTGCAGTTTGTTTACATCAGAGAGGAACAAGAGAGCTCTCCCATCACCCTCTTCCTTCTTGATGAAAGCCAAAAATCGTAAACAAGAGTGCCAGTCCCCGGAGACCAGGCCTCAACCCCTCTCCATCCTGATGTGCAGGCCTCGAGTGTATTAAGAACTTGCGTTTCATTCAAGGCCCCTACAGCAGCCTCCTTGGAGATGAATGAACGTGGTGTGAGCGTTTATACGTGGCAGGTGGCCTGGCCTACAATGCACCATCTTCCAGGGTGTCGTGTGGTGCACGCGGTGCCGCCCTGGGCTTCCATGGGGTTCACTGCCCTCCATCTCAGCCCCATGTCAGGGCAGGAAAGCTTCGTGACAGACTGGGCGTGGAGCCCACGTGGGACTGAGTCTGGAGAGACTGCTTCCTTTGTGATTCCACATGCAGATGTCCCAGCCCGGGGCGTGGGGAGCCATTTCTAGACTGCTAGACCACAGCCTCCGGCCTTCCCTCCATCCATTCACGGTGTCAGAGGCATTGGCTTAGAGCCAGCAAGATCCTTGCACGAGCAAGCGAGGAGGAGGAGGAGGAGGAGGAGGAGGAGGAGGAGGAGGTGTGCGACCTTGGGCCGGGGGAAGCAGCGTCATCCCCTCTGGTGTGGCCCCGTCCTGAAGCTCCTTGTTTAGTATCTGCCGCCCGGAGGGATGAGCAGGAGGCACGTGGGATGCTGTGGGCACCCATAGCTTGAGAGTCGCAGCTTGGGCATTCCAGAACCTTCCCTTTCATAGAACAAAACAAGAGGAGGGAACCAAGGCCAGGACATGCCAGGAAACCCAGTGAGGAGCCAACATGCCCACTGCCCGAGAACCTTCTGCCCGGAGGCTTGAGCTCTGGGCCACGCTGATATGCGCATGCATCTCCTGGCTTAGCATTTCCTGGCTTAGCTCTGCAGCCAGTGTTGAATAAAGTTAAAGGATCTTTTGTTTGGGGGCATTTTTTGCTGATTGCCAGCAAGACGCTGAGACAGCTGCAAGCAGTCTTTTTTTGGCTCAGAATCAAAAGCGATGTTGGGCTGGGCATCATCATCTTGATATTGAAGAGAGAGCACCGTGATTTCTGAGGCTGGCACCAGTGCCATTGAAGAAGATGGCTCACATTGAAGACGATGCTGCAGCCCAGGACCTCCAGGGGAGAGAGAGGCTCTGGGGAGTGGAGAACACACACATGCACTCACGCATGCACACACGCATGCACGCACACGCATATACACACGTGCAGAGGTGGGGGCCTCATCTCAGGACACGGAGCCATTTTCGGCCTTTTCTTCAAGTCCTTCTGCAAGCGCATCAAAGCAACGGCAAGCCAGTGACGCCAAACCCCTTCCCCCTGCCATCCACGTGAGCGGCCTTCTGCAGATGAGTCTCAAACACAGAAGGACGACTCAGCCTTCCGCCCCACTGCCGAATGAGACAAGGTGCAGCCCAGGAGGCCCCGCGAGAAGCTGAGGAGGCATCAGGCGGAGGGAAAGCCAGCTCTGGCCCTGGGCACCGGCAGGAACCCCCAGAGCATCGTCACCCCGACATAAGCTGAGCCCCAGCGACATGGGCATGATGCAGGACAGTCCAGTGTGTGCAGAATAACATTTCTTTTTCAAAGTTTCTGTGGGGTGTGTGTGTGTGTGTCCACATGTGCCCGCCTGCCCCAGGACTTGAACTCAGGGCCTAGGCACCATATTTGACCTGCTTTGTGCTCGAGGCTGGTGCTTAGTCACAGCTCCAATTCTGATTTTCTGTTGGTTCATTGGAGATAAGAGTCTCACGGGTTTTCCTGCCCAGCACTAGCTTTGAACCAAGATCCTTAGATCTTAGCCTCCTGAGCAGCTGACACGTGTGAGCCATTGGTGCGTAGCAGGATAGCTGATTTCTTATGTGCTCTGTGCTCTGATAAATGCACTTTATTGTAGGCTATGGTGGACAGATGGATGCATGCATGCATGGATGGATGGTAGGATGCATGGATGCATGGATAGATGGTAGGATGGATGGATGGATGGATGGATAGATAGATAGATAGATAGATAGATAGATAGATAGATAGATAGATAGATAGATAGATAACATGCATAAGCCGGTGTGTGACATCAACAATCTCTGGAATGACTGAGGATAAATAAGTGAAGAAACCAGCGACCACTAAGCTCTCCCCAGAGCCTGTGCCATACCAGCCCCCACAGAAGACCCCATGTGCAGCAATGCGGGGCCTGACTCCCCAGGACCCCCGGGAGAGGCCTCCATCTGTCTACTGCCTCCTTCTCCTTACTCCCACCCACAGCTTAAAAAAAAAAATCAGGAACATTCTCCTGCACTGTCTCGGGACTCTGAGAGGCAGGGAAGGCACAATAGCGCCTTGCTCACAAGTAGGCGGCTGGGCCGTTCGTGGCTGAGGGATGGGTGGATGGGGTAGATAGACTGGCGCCCCCCCCTGCCCCCACAGGCCCACGGTCTCCACGGCCTCCTAATCGCCCCCGACTACGGTCACACTCTTGGTGCCAAAGAAATGTTCACACGCCTTGTCAAGTCCCAAACCTGACAGGCTCTCAGGAGAGCTCAGGGCAGATAGAGTTTATGAAGGAGGAGGAGGGAGGGAAGGAGGGAGGGGGAGGAGGGTGGGAAGGAGGGAAATGTGTCTGAGAAGCTTGCCCTCAAATGCCCTGAGGACAAATTAACTCCTCCACAGCTGCCAGCCCGGGCAGGAAAGTCTGTGAGACTCTGATCTCTAAAAGAACCACTAGAAAACCAGAAGTGGTGCTGTGGCTCAAGTGGTAGAGCGCCAGCCTGGAGCAAAAGAGCTCAGGGACAGCGCCCAGTCCCCGAGTTCAAGACCCACAACTGACAAAAGGGGCAAGGGTGTTGTCGGGCTGGTGGACGGGTGAGCGGGTATTTGTGCAGACCCAGATGTCCAATGTACCCCCCATCCTGCCCCCATGTGCACACGGCTCCCACCTTTCCCCTGGGTGCCCGGAAGGGCAGAGTGGCATTTGGGCACCAGGCACCCAGGTTTGTGCGGTTATATACCGATACATGCTCGCTGAATGCCCCCAGCGGCGCGGGCAAGAGGGCGGGTGCGGGAGCCAAGGATCGAGGGGACATTCACGCATGGAGGGCAGAGTGAAGGAGCTCGCAGGACTTTCCTATCTTAACCGGGCCCTCTCCCAGTCGAGCTCCGGTAAATATTTGCCAAGTGAATTGATGCACTTCGATTCACACGCAGTGTCTATCGTTAATGAACACGTAGTGCTTTCTACATCAGAAAAATCGACGTGCACTTACTGAATAATGAAACAGCATGCAGTCCTCCCTCCCCTGCGGCCTCTCCCTTCCTCTTTGCTTGGGGGGGGGGGGAGCAGGCCTGGGGAATGGGTCCCCAGCACCCCCAGAGCCCTGTCATCAAACCTCCCTGATATGTCAGAAGGTGAGTGCCAGTCCTGGGGCTTGAACTTGGGGCCTGGGTGCTGTCCCTGAGCTCTTTCACTCAAGGCTGGCGCTCTACCACTTGAACCACAGCGCCACTTCCAGTTTTCTGGTGGTTCCCTGGAGATCAGAGTCTCACGGACTTTCCTGCCCTGGGCTGGCTTTGAACCACAGTCCTCAGATCTCAGCCTCTCCTGACTAGCTGGGATGACAGGTGTGAGCCACGGCACCCAGCTGACGTGGTATCATTCTATACAGCGATTTTTATACAAGTCTTAGGTGTTGCGTGACATTGGGTCTGTGGTCTGTGTGGGGTTGATTTCTGTGCCGACATGGACTAAGGCCTCTTTTCATACACGGCGTCTATTGGAGACGAGCCCACCCAAGGGTGGGCTGCTGGGGACCGGACAACCTTCCAATCCCTGGGACAGCACTCCGCTCCCTGCGGCTTTCTGGAAGTTCCTCACTTGGTGGGGTTTTTTGTTTTTGTTTTTTTCATTTTCCAAAGTCGCCTTTTCTCCGGATCTTCCTGACTCAGCATCTGGAATCTATAGACGCCGCTCGGCCAGGAAGTGCCGCCCTGGTCTCTGAGATTCCATCTGCCTAATCAACCAGCGTCGCATACCTTGTGTAGATCGCCAATTTTTTCCCCCAAAAAAATGAGTAGATTAGAGTATAGCCGTCTATTTTAGGGCTGAATCGGACGTGATTACAACTCCATTGACGCTTCGGAGAGAACTCTGGCTCTGAGAGCATCCGGCACCATTGTCCCAGCAAAGCGGGGACTCAACCAATCCAAAGGGGCGTTTATCCAGAAACATCACTGCCTGCAATGCGGCGGATTCTGCTTGTGATCAGGAGGATGGCTAGCTGAAAATATCTGGGGTGTTACATTGGACGGTGGCAGGTGGCGCACACACACACACACACACACACACACACACACACACACACACACACACACACACACACAGAGCCCAGGGTGTGTCCATCTTGATGTCCAGCCCTGTCCATTTCAACCTCAAGCCCAACCTGGCTGATCACACAGGAGGTCAGTGGTGACCGTTGAGTGGATGCCTGGTGGGAGGGACCGAGTGGGCTGCGTGGATTGGGACCTGTTGGAAACCACAGTAGGAGCCACCTCCTGGTCACTCTGGGATAAACGTGATCAAAGAGAAAAACCACGGAAAGTCCCCCAGGGAAACCACCGGCCTGAATTCCACATGTTCAAATGAAAGTCGTGAATGATCCTGGAGGGAAAGGTGACTTTGTGCCAGGAGACAGACCACACGCGACTTGGGAGATACAAAGAAGCAAAATTAAGACTTGCTGGCCACAGATGATAGCCAGAGAGAAACCTGGGGAGCGGGAGGCATGGTTCAGGCGGTGGAGCATCCTCCGGTGAGTGAAAGCCTCAGAGTCTGAGTTCGAGTCCTGGTCAAAAAGCAAAGAACTAAAGCTGAGATCATAGGGGTGAGAATTCAAGAGATTTCAGTGTCTCATGGCAGGCGTTTGTGATCTACGGAGTATTTTAGCAAGGGGAGGCACACAATTAAAGTCCTATCTGGTGTGGCAGCAGATCCTGTCTGTGTCTTGTGTCAGGGTCAAGAGAAAACTCGTTAGCGAAGCTCGCGTGACCCTCGGGGGCCCAGTGTGTGCGGCTCGTACCGCCGGGGCCCCCGGGGCCTTCGCTGCGCAGAGGCCGTGCCCCGGCCGCTGGTGGAGAGGCCAGGGTGTAACTTCCAGAAAGGACAGGAATGGCACCGCCTTGCAGCCCTCAGTGCCTGCCCTCCCGCATCGTGCCACCAGCCCAGACACGCACGCGGGGCGCGTCGCCGGAGGTCCAGGGCTGGGCCCATAGAAACTTCTAGCAATGTGTATGAAGTCGACTTCAAGCCCATTTCTGGTGAGAACCTGCCCATCCTGAGAAACTGACTTTCATACCAACTGACATTTCTCCTCCTCCTCTCTCTCTCTTTTCTCTCCTTCCCCCTCTCTTCTCTTGGCTTTCTCCCTCTCCTTCCTTTCCCCCTTTCCCCTTTCTCTCCCTCTCTCTCACTGATTTTTTCCTTCCCTCCTCTCTCCCCCTTCCTCTCTCCCCCTCCCTTTCCCCCTCTTGGATTTCTCCCCCTCCTTTCTTCCCCCCCTCCACCCTCCTCTCCCTCCTTCCCTCTTTCTCCCCTTGGATTTCTCTCTCTCCTTTCTTCCCTTCTCTGTCTCCCCCCCTCCCTTCCTCTCCTCTTGGCTTTCTCTCTCTCCTTTCTTCCTCTCCCTCTCTCTCTGATTTCTCCCTCTCCTTCCTTCCCCCTTTCTCTTCTCCCTCTCTCTCTCTCTCCCTGATTTCTCCCTTTCCTTCCTTCCTTCCCCCTTTCCCTCTCTCTCTCTCCTCTCTCTCTCCTTCCCCCCCTCTCCTCTTGGATTTCTCCCTCTCCTTTCTTCCCTTCTCTCTCTCTCTCTCTCCCCCCTCCCTTCCCCCCCCTTTCTCCCCCCAGTTCCAGAGACCCAATGACTTCTCACCCCCGTTCCGCTTCGGGACGGTGCCGAACGGCAGCACGGAGCGGAACATCCGGAACAACTACGCGGAGATGCACGCCTACATGGGGAAGTTCAACCAGAGGGGCGTGGACGACGCGCTGCTCTCCCTCAAGACGGGGTAAGCACCGGCCTGAGCCTGGGGTGCCAGTACCCACCGGGTCAGACACCTGGTGCCCTAAAACCATTCCACTGAGACAGGCCCACGTTGGCCCTTGACACACGATTGCGTCACACCTCCCCGGGGTAGCCGGCCCGTGCTCCGCGGCTCCCGGGCTGTGGCTGATCTCTGTGTCCCGTCTGTTGGCCTTCGCTTAATCATGAAACAGATGAAATGCGTATTTTTTTAAGTAGAAAGGAGCCAGGCACCTGTGGCCTGCCTGAAAATCCTAGCCAGTCTGTGAGACTCAGCGCCAGTCAGACACCCAAGAAAGCAACTTTGGGGACTTGGGCTGTGCCCCCTTTTATAAGAAGCCCACCCATGCCTCATGACCAAGCAGCTGACCTCGTGGAAATCTGGGGAGACCGCCTGCTGCGTGCTCCCCCGAATCTGTCTGCTGCCTGCGTGGCTTTGCGGTGAAGGCTGGGCTTGGGCGGGGCCCCTGCCTGCAGCCTGGCCTCTGAGCACGCCCTCGATGCCCACCCTTCCCCATGCAGTTCCACACAGAAGGGTCTGCGAGCTCTGAGTCTCTCCCTCTCTCGTGATGGCTCGTGTCTGCCCCTTACTCAAGCCTACGCCATCCCCACCCAGCACAGAAGGCTAGAACCTTCCAGAACCTTCCAGAACCCACACACAAAATAATAATAATAGCACCTATCGAAGCCCGGACACCCACACCCTTCTCCCCACCCTGGGCTGTAATAAGCTGAGAAATGGGAAGGAAAAAAAAGTTATAGAATTCTCACCCTTCCTCTTCACCCAGAATCCACAGAGAACAGAGCAGACCCTTGGGCCCTGCCTGTAGCTTTCCGGATGACTCCCTCCCCCACTCCTGCCCTCCCCCTGCCATGGGTCCCCTCCTCTAGACCCGGCCCCCCTGCTTCTCTCTCGTGCAGAAAACTAGACGCGTTCATCTATGACGCAGCGGTGCTGAACTACATGGCCGGTCGGGATGAGGGCTGCAAGCTGGTGACCATCGGCAGTGGCAAGGTCTTCGCCTCCACCGGCTACGGCATCGCCATCCAGAAGGACTCGGGCTGGAAGCGCCAGATAGACCTGGCCATCCTGCAGCTGTTCGGTGACGGTGAGTCCAAGAACGGGATTGGGCCTACACTGGAGGCCGGCCCGGAACCCTGGCCTTCCTGCTCCCTGCCTTCAATCTGTGCATTTCCAAATCAATCAATAAATCAATTAGAATTCATTGTCACCCTAGTTGACCAGAGATGGGTGGGAGGGTGGGTGGGTGTTCGGTAGATTCCTGGTGCTGCCGAGACAAACGGCCTTAAGCCAGGCGACTTACATGGCCTAGGTTGTTGCCTGGTAATTCTGGAGGCTTGGAGTCTGGGATCTTAAGTGTTCACAGGTGCCAGTGGCTCAAGCCTATCATCCCAGCTATTCAGGAGAGGCTGAGATCTGAGGATCGTGGTTCAAAGCCAGCCCAGGCAGGAAAGTCTGTGACACTCTGATCTCCAATAAACCACTCAGAGAAGGCCAGAAGTGGCACTGTGGCTCACGTGGTAGAGTGCCAGCCTTAAGTACCAAGAGGCTCATGGACAGCGCCCAGGCCCTGAGTTCAAGCCCCAGGACCGGCACACACACCAAAAAGGAAAGAATCTCCCATGTCCTCCATCAGAAGACAGAACAGGAAGTCATCTCTCCTGATTGCTTGTGCTCTGGTTTTCCACATTTCTCTTCACTCTGATGTCGCACGCGTGTGTGTGTGTGTGTGTGTGTGTGTGTGTGCGTGCGTGCGTGTGCGCACACGCGCGTGCCACCAGACATTAATCTGCTTTCTCCTGGGCGGTGTCCATCTCAACGCTCTGTAGAGTGTCTGCCACACAGCTCCAAATCATGCCTGTCTCTTAGGAGGACCCGGGGTGCCTTCCAAATTGGAGGTGAAGTGGCTGCTGCCCAAGTTTGGAAGAAGGGAGAGAGAGTAAAACAAAAAGCATTGTTTGATCAAAGACAGGAGTTAGAAAGAGATTGGGTTGATGTCAAAAAGAGCAGGGGGAACGGCTGGTGAGGTAACAAGTCAGCTTGCCGTGAGCCCTTCCGTGGTTTTACCAAGGTCACCGGCGAGCTGGAGACGCCTTGTGAACGCCTTGGGGGGCAAGGGCCCCTATCGGATTGTGCATCCAAAGTTTCTAACCTGACTCGAACCCTTGGCATGGGCAGCCTTCCTCGTGAGATGATTTTCTTTCCTCGGAGTTCTCCTCATGGCACCTGCTCCCTTCCGTCTCCTTCCTGCCTCTGACGTCCCCAGCTCCACCCAAGTGCACAAAAGACTGAAACCCGGCCAAACGGAAGCCATCAAAGCTGGCTGAAAAAGAGAAAGGTCTGGTCTGGGTGGGCTGGCTCTTAATCCAGGCCTACTCCTGCAATCCAGGGACTCCGTCCCTCTGCCTCTCTGTCTGTCCTTCCCTGACCTAATCTGTTTAAATGAGCGTTTCTGTTCAACCTCATCTGCAGACTGCTACCTGCTGGATTCTTCTCCATCCTTCCCCTCAGCGAGCCTTATGTGTGCCTGCGCCTCCCCCTTGACTGTCCTCTTCCTGCCACTTTCCACTGAAGTAGAAATTAAAATCCACCCATTCACCAGGCCCCCCCGTCCCTTCTGGACACCCACTGACCACGCTAGCCACACAATGACCCCCACTGGCCGGGCCTCTCTTACCTGCATGGCGTAGAGCTAAGCAGTGTCGGTCCTTTGCAAAGCTATTTGTACCACATCAGAGAGAGAAATGGGCACCTCTCATTTCTTCACATCGCCCACAGGTTCCTCCTAGATTTCCATGGAGTAGCAGCTGGACACGCTGATGGATTCATATATGACCATATTAATAAAATGACCGATTGAGCCAGGCACCGGTGGCTCATGCCTGTCATCCTAGCTACTCAGGAGGCTGAGATCTGAGAATCACGGTTCGAAGCCAGCCAGGGCAGGAAAGTCCATGAGACTCTGACCTCCAATTAGCTACATGGAAAAAGTCCGAAGTGGTGCTGTGGCTCAAGTGGTAGAGCACCCGCCGTAAGCAAAGGAAGCTCAGGGACAGTGCCAAGGCCCTGAGTTCAAGTCCCAGGACTGGCCACACACACAAAAAAGATTGAGTCACATTTAATGGTAATAAAATGAGTGTGGACACAATTCCTTCCTCTGTGTCTCTCTGGCTTTTTCTCATGTTTTTATCTTTCTCTCTGTCTTCCTCCATGTCCCTCTGTTTCCCCCTTTCCCTCTCCCCCTCTCCCACGGTCCCTCGTTCCCTGTCTGTCTCTCCGGCCGCCGCCCGGTCCTCAGGGGAGATGGAGGAGCTGGAAGCCTTGTGGCTCACCGGCATCTGTCACAATGAGAAGAACGAGGTGATGAGCAGCCAGCTGGACATCGACAACATGGCGGGCGTCTTCTACATGCTAGGGGCGGCCATGGCCCTCAGCCTGATCACCTTCATCTGTGAGCACCTCTTCTACTGGCAGTTCCGCCATTGCTTCATGGGCGTCTGCTCTGGCAAGCCCGGCATGGTCTTCTCCATCAGCAGAGTAAGTGCTTCCGGGTCAATGCCCGGGGCTCCCCAGGCGGCATGGCCCCACACCATGTGAACACCCAGCTCCTAGGGGGCGCAAGCGCTGGCCTGGCGTAGCTGCTGCATGCATTTTCCCTGGGAGCACGTGTGATGTGGTTCCAGTGGTTAAGGAGTGGATGATAGACCAGGTGCCCGTGGCTCACACCTGTCATCCCAGCCACTCAGGAGGCTGAGATCTGAGGATCTCCATTCAAAGCCAGGCAGGGCAGGAAAATCCGTGAGACTCTTATCTCTAATAAGCCACTCAGAAAACCAGAAGTGGAGCCATGGCTCAAGTGGTAGAGCGCCACCCTTGAGTTGAAGAGCTCAGGGACAGCGCCCAGGCCCTGAGTTCAAGTCCCATGACTGACCCAAAAAACAAAGAGTGGGTGATATTATATTTCATATTTATTCAGAGAGAGAGGGAGATAAGCCCCGCACAGTGTGGGACGGGAACATTTGGTGCTCAACAAGAACTGGCAGGTCTAGGGAACGGAAATCCTGGCTTGGTCCCCAGTGCTTTTCATCAGCACTAGTTGATTCCACGGAGGCTGCATTAATCATGTCCTCCTTCAGACCGCTTGCGCTTCTTGTGGCTAGCTCTCTTGCTGCAACGTGCAGAGGTATATTGTTGGTGGTTTCATTCCGCCTGTGTTCTAACCATGTATGAAGTCCAGGGAGTCAAAAAAAAAAAAGCCTGTCAGGCGTGGTGGCCCAGGCCCTGCCGACCAGCTCTCGGGAGACCGGGGCAGCAGAATCACGCGTTCTGGGCCTGGGCTGGTTTTGCAGTGGAGAGCCGGCCCTCCACGTCCTCTCTTAGCTGTGCCATGGGCTGAGGCCATGTGGAGAAGGGAACTGCAGGGGGACCGGGGGGGGGGCGGTCACAGCCCCTGCACCACAGAGTTCCAGTAGAAGAACAGCAAAGCTCAGGGACAGAGCCTGGGCCCTGAGTTCCAGCCCCAGGACCATAACACTCTCTGTCTCTCTGTCTCTCTGTCTCTCTGTCTCTCTGTCTCTGTCTGTCTCTGTCTCTGTCTCTGTCTCTCTCTCTCTCTCTCTCTCTCTCTGATGTTCTCCTCCCCAGCCAGGCAGTTCCCAGCGGGAGAGGGCAGTTCTTGGTCTCCAGAACTTTCTGGAACCTTCCAGAAACTTCCAGAAAACCTAACTCATGCTCTCTGATGTTCCCCCCACCCACCCACAGGGCATCTACAGCTGCATCCACGGGGTGGCGATTGAGGAGCGCCAGTCGGTGATGAACTCCCCGACGGCCACCATGAACAACACGCACTCCAACATCCTGCGTCTGCTGCGCACGGCCAAGAACATGGCGAACCTGTCCGGGGTGAACGGCTCCCCGCAGAGCGCCCTGGACTTCATCCGCCGCGAGTCGTCGGTCTACGACATCTCGGAGCACCGGCGCAGCTTCACGCACTCGGACTGCAAGTCCTACAACCCGCCCTGCGAGGAGAACCTGTTCAGCGACTACATCAGCGAGGTGGAGCGAACGTTCGGGAACCTGCAGCTGAAGGACAGCAATGTGTACCAGGACCACTACCACCACCACCACCGCCCGCACAGCATCGGCAGCACCAGCTCCATCGACGGCCTGTACGACTGCGACAACCCGCCCTTCACCACCCAGCCCCGGCCCCTCGGCAAGAAGCCCCTGGACCTGGGCCCGCCGCCCGCCAAGCATGGCCAGCTGGGCGACCTGTACGGCAAGTTCTCCTTCAAGAGCGACCGCTACGGCCACGACGACCTGATCCGCTCCGACGCCTCCGACATCTCCACGCACACCGTCACCTACGGCAACATCGAGGGCAACGCCGCCAAGCGCCGGAAGCAGCAGTACAAGGACAGCCTGAAGAAGCGCCCCGCGTCCGCCAAGTCCCGGCGCGAGTTCGACGAGATCGAGCTGGCCTACCGCCGACGGCCGCCGCGCTCGCCCGACCACAAGCGCTACTTCAGGGACAAGGAGGGGCTGAGGGACTTCTACCTGGACCAGTTCCGGCCCAAGGAGAGCTCGCCGCACTGGGAGCACGTGGACCTCACCGACATCTACAAGGAACGGGGCGGCGACGGCTTCAAGCGAGACTCGGTGAGCACCGGTGGTGGCGGCTCGTGTCCCAACAGGCCTCACGTCAAACATCCGACGGGCGGCGGTGGCGGCGGCGGCGGCGGCGACAAGCACGTGGTGGGTGGCGTGCCGGCGCCGTGGGAGAAGAGCCTGAGCTCCGTGGACTGGGACGAGCGGTCCACGGGGAACTTCTGCCGCAGCTGCCCGTCGAAGCTGCACAACTACGCGACGGCCGTGGTGCCGGGCCAGAGCTCGGGGCGACAGCCGTGCATCCGCTGCGAGGCGTGCAAGAAGGCCGGGAACCTCTACGACATCAGCGAGGACAACTCCCTGCAGGACCTGGAGCCCGGGCCCACCCCCGTGCCCGCCGGGGCCACCCCGTCCACCAAGTACCCCCAGAGCCCCACCAACGCCAAGGCCCAGAAGAAGAACCGGAACCGGCTGCGGCGCCAGCACTCCTACGACACCTTCGTGGACCTCCAGAAGGAGGAGGCCGCCCTGGCCCCGCGCAGCGTGAGCCTCAAGGACAAGAGCCGCTTCCTAGACGGCAGCCCCTACGCCCACATGTTCGAGATGGCGGCCGGCGAGGGGGGCTTCGCCAACAGCAAAGCCTCGGTGCCCGCCGCCGGCCACCACCACAACCCCGGCGGCGGTGGCTACATGCTCAGCAAGTCCCTGTACCCCGACCGGGTCACCCAGAACCCTTTCATCCCCACGTTCGGAGATGACCAGTGCCTGCTCCACGGCAGCAAATCTCACTTCTTCCCACAGCCCACGGTGGCCGGGGCGGCGGCAAAAGCCAGGCCGGACTTCCGCGGCCTGGTGGCCGGCAAGCCGGGGGTGGCGGCCGGTCACTTCCAGAAGGACATGTGTATAGGGAACCAGTCCAACCCCTGCGTGCCTAAAAACAAAAACCCCAGGGCTTTCAATGGCTCCAGCAACGGTCATGTGTACGAAAAACTGTCTAGCATTGAGTCTGATGTGTGAGTGAGGGCGGAGAGGTGGGTACGGGAGGGGCGGGGCCAGGGGCGTCGGGGTGCATGTGAAGGCCTGGGGGGGCGGGTCCGGAGTGAGCTCGCTGCCCGTCGGCTCCTTTCTCGGTCTCCTCGTTCCCTCGTGGGTGCGTGCGGGGTCCTGGCAGCCCGTGACGGTGCCATCTCTCCCCCCCCTTCCTCCCTCCCTCCCTCCCTCCCTCCCTCCTCCATCCCTGTTCCCAGGAGAGGACAGAAATGGACATTCTCCCAAGCTGAGGGTGGCCTGCTAGGAAGGAGGAGCTCACAGAGAGGCACCCAGGGGTAAAGGAAAAGGAGCCGCTTCCACGTAGGACTAGTTTTTCCCAGACTGACCTTCCCATGGGAGCTGGGCAAAGGACCAAGCGACAGAATATCAAGGCTCGGGCGCTCTGTTTGGGGGAGGGCACAGAGGCCAAGAGGAACAGGCCAGGGCCCGGTGGGCTGTTCACAGATGAGGCAGAAGGGGAGAGGGGTTTGCTGTGACTCCACCCACCAGGCAGGGAGGCCACAGTGGAGGTGGGGATTCCAGGAAAGTTTGCTCTGAGACTGGGTCCCAGGGTACAGAGGGAGAGTGTGTGTGTGTGTGTGTGAGTGTGTGTGTGTGTGTGTGTGTCCCCAGAGTTTTGTGGGTTTCTCCCTGCCACCTTTCTGAATGAGTGGGGAAGGAACATGTGAAGATGAAGATTGTTCCGGGGATGGGGGGGGGTATCCCACAAAAGCAAGGCGTGAGCGTGATTGTTTTATTTATTTATTTTTAGTGACATGGCCAGTACTTGCAGCTGATTTAAGAACTTTTGGGAAGCTGAGGGGAGGGAGTTCAGCAGCTTTTAATTCTTGAGAGCAATGGATTCTAGATAATTCTCGAGCTTTTGGTCAAAGGCCAAGCTCTGGGAGGGTCTCAAGGAAAGGGGCTGCTGTCATCGGTGTCGGGGTTACACTGCCTTCACCCCTTCTTACTCCACTTGGGGCTGGAAGAGCAAGCTGAGCGCTCCCCAAGAAATACCAACAGCAAGAGACGGGGGGGGGATAGGCAAGAGGCAGGGACGGAGCGGGGAGATATGGAAGTGGAGGGGTGTAGCTAGGAGGGACCCCCAACTTGGGAGGGCCCTCCTGGCAGAAGCTCGTGACCCTTCTAGCAACAGCTCCCTCCACTCTCTGATTACACCACTTGCAAGTCGATACTCATGAGTGTGCGTGCAGTGTGTGTGTGTGTGTGTGTGTGCGTGCGTGTGCATGCATGCACCCATGCAGCTCCAGGGACCAGGGTGGTGGTGAAGGCAGGACCCCTCTGGGAAAGATGGAGAATTGAGAAGGGAAAGGACCCCCTGGGCGCTGCCCTGCCCTCCCTCGGGTCGGTCGCCGTGGACGCTTGATGGCAGGATCGCCTTGTGACGCACAGGACACCCAAGCCAGAACGGTGCTCCCCTCCCCCGCAAGACAGCAGCCACGCCCTCCAGCTCGCCCTCCCCTCCCCCTCCTCTCCCCCTCCCCCCTCACCTATACCTCCACTACCTTCCATCTGCAAGCCAACCGAAGGCCGTGTTTTCTTCCCACACACGCGCGTGGGGGCAAAGGGCTGTGGCCGTCGGGGAATCGGAGCCAGGACGGCGGGCGCGAGGCCGCTCCGGGAGGAAGGACGAAAAGGGCCGTAGGAACACTGCTTCACCCTGACGCGGGCCGGGGTGCGGGGGGCTCACCCCTCACTTCTCCTCTTACCTCACGCCTTTCAAAATAAAAACCACACCCAACCACTAACCCAGCACACACACACACGCACACACACACGCACACACACACGCACACACGGGGGGCTGCGTCTGTCTCTGCGGGTGACAGGCAGGGAGATGGTGTTTATTTCCTATGTAAATATTTCTGTTTTCTAATGGATTTCTTTTGTATAGCTACATCGTTCTCTTGTGAGTACTCGAGCTGGAGGGTGGGTGGGGACGGGACGGACAGCGACCAAGCGTTTCTCATTCACAAGGGGGTGTTTTCTTTGTGGGGTTTTCTCTTTTTTTTTTTTTTTTGGTCCATTTCCCACCGGGAGAATTGTTTGCGTGGCCTTTGCCTCCGAGTGTCTGGGGAAAATCAAAACACGTGAATGTCCACGAAAGCCGCTGGGGTTAAAACCCAGGGCAGAGTCTCTGGCGTCCATCTTTCCCGCACCCCAAAACAGTCTTCCTACTGGCCGTGAACCTTGGGCCTCGGGAGGGGGGGACCCCATGGCCCGACGCCCACCCTGGCTGACCCCGGTCCGGTAGATGGACCATGGATGGACAGCAGGAGCTGGGTCACAACCCGCCCGCACAGGGCTGCAAACCGGACATGACGTCGAATCGCCTCCCATCCGCTCTTGGCGTGGCTGAGAAATTTCCGGAAGCTTCATCCTTGCAGGGTTCTCCCACCCAGCCTCCCTGATGTCGAACAACCCTCGCGCCACCCGGAACCCTTCTCCTGCCCCCATGCCCCAGGTCCCCGGCTCCCCCCCCACCCGCACCCCCTTCTCACCTCTAATGAGTCACCTAGGAGGGGAAAATGTCCACCCACTTGGCTTTTTGTCGCCGTGTGAATGGCCTCTGTGTCCAGGAAGGTATGGTGAAGATGTGCGCGCCTTTCTAGAAAAGATGGCTGGCCGCTCTGGTCCACGAGAGGGGGAGGGAGGGGGACGCGAGGACCCACAGTGAGGGCGGCTTCATATCCGCCCGTCCCATTACTGCTCGTGGGCCCCAAGGATGGTGTTCGAAACCTGACGTCGGACTAACTGGACACGCACGCACAATGCCTCTGGTCATACTGCTGGCCTGGTGTGGTGTGGTGGCCTTTCTCCCCTCCCCTCTCCCTTCCCCACCCTTCCTCTTCTCTGTTCTCCTTCGCCTCCTCCTCTCCCTGTCCCTCTCTTCTCCATCCTGTCTTTTCTTCTCTCCCCTCCCACAGGGTGAGGTCCGCCCCCCCCATGCCCCACATCCGTGCCGTGTTTCCCATCCAGCCCCAGGATGCCCCCATCTCTCTGGTCCCAACCAATCACTCTCCCTGCACCCCCCCCCCCATCAGATGGTTGAATTGGGACCGAGTCAGAGGTTCAAGGCCAACCCACAAGGACTAAGAGGGGATGGGGTGGGGGGGTGGTGAACCTTGTCCCTTCCAGAATAAGCTGGGAGTGGAGGTCCAGGGAGGAGGCGTTCAGGAGCCCCCCCCTCCCGCTCACTTGCTGCCCCTCCCTCCCTCCTCCCCTTCCTCCCTCCCTCGCTCCCTGGCTCTAGCCTCTCCTCTTCCTCCCTGGTCCTGCCTCTCCTTGGTCCTGGGTATGTCTCTTGCAGTCCGACCTGGGCCGCCGGAGGGGGTGGGGGGGTGGGGTGGGGTTATACAGTAGCCGTCATTCCGGAACTTTCTCACAGTGTCTCCTCAGCCAGAGCCCAGGAACCGCCCTTCACGTTGTCTCCCCCCCCCCCGTCCCCCGCCAGCCCCACACACCCTGAACTGGCCGCAGCCATGTCGTGAATTTGGGGGGAGAGGGGGAGGAGCCCCGTATGACCCCATCCGACGCCGGCGGCGGCGTCCGTAACACCCACAGCACGTGTGCCAGGCGCGACAAACGGGGCGTCCACGCCCGGGGACGCCCCGCGTGCTGGTGCTGGCCACCCGCACACCGCGCCCAAGAACCGGGGCTCTCGTTTCTTTCTGTTCTGCCTTTGGGGGGTTTTGTTTGTTTGGTTTGCTTAGGGTTCCTTTCAGATTAAAGGACGGAAGGATCAGAGCGATCACCTTTGGAAAATCTGTTCCTGAACACACTCTCTCTCATGTTGAAATTCTGTGTCTCTGCCCCGGCCCTGCGTGGCACCCCCCGTGGGTCTGTGCTCGTGGCGGGGGAGTGAGTCGGGTGTGCGGTGGTGTGGGTGTTGTGGGCCAGTGCCGTCAGGGGTGCACCTTGCCTGTTGCTCTCTGGACTCAAAGCCATATAAGGAATGTGCGCCGGGGTGGCCCCCGCCCCGCCTCACCCCCTGGGGTGACCGTGTGCACGCGTGGCCATCCTGCTGACGTGGCCCCGGCGTGGCCGGCTGGGGGTGGGGGGTGTCCGTGGTTCCATCTCCCGATCCTCACAGGGACTTCCACGGGCTCACCCCACACGCAGGCTCAGCCATTGTGGACGACAAACGTCCTCCTGGGAAAAGCGACGTTTTTTAAGCCATATTAGGGATTTGTACATTGAAACACCTAACTACATTAGCTTTCTCATTGCTTTTCCCGGGAAGATGCTCAGAGGTCCGGGGGCACGCGGGCCAGGGTGGCGAGGGCTGGGGAGACAGGGTCAGGCCCCGTACGGGCCGAGGCATCCCAGTCCTGCGTGGGGCCTTGAAGGGCCGGTGGCGCTTCCCGTAGACAGTCGAAGGCCGAGGTCTCTCCATCCCAGGGCACCGGAAGGGGTGGCCACAAGGGTAGAGCTGAACCGACAGCATGGTTTGAAAGTGACCCGGGTGAGCCATTTCCTAGCTGGCTTCCCTTAGTTTCTTGGGCTCACCAAGTTGTCCCGTATCCCTCACCGCCCCTCCTCACCGAGATGTCCTTGAACCTCTGCCCGCACTGACCACCCCCCTCCTCCCATGACTGCCATCCGTAGTCCTTCGACTCAGAACAGACCGCCCATCTAGTCAAGTCCACGGAAGTCCTTGCTGCGTCCAAGCCTCGGGGAGATGCATGGTGCTGGGGGCACTGAGCTCCCAGTTGCCACAGGGCAAAGTGCTGGTGCCAATCTGCGCTGAATGCTTTTTGGTGTGCTTGATGCGTGTCAGGAGGCCCATGCGGGGAGCCGGCGGGGTGGAGGAGTCGAGTTTCTCATGGTGCGCAGTCTCTTCTCTGGCAAAGAAGCGTGGTGATTGTGGTTTCAGAAGTGCAGCCATCAGCCCGTGGTGAAGGGTGAGTGGTGTAGCCTCCTCACTTAGCACCAAAGCTCTCTCTATGTGTCATTGGAAGGCAGGGTGGTCCCCGTCCACTGATGAATACGTCAACTTGCTCTTTAAACGATAGGAGTTTGATTAAACCCGCATTCGTTGAACACATAGTACATCCCCGGGCTAGTGCCGAGAAGGGACACCCAAAGTTTTTAGACGGAATACCTTACATCACGTAGAATACGTAAATGTCTCGGTATGCAATATGTGAGTGTGTGCGTTACGTGTGTGGGGATCCGAGGTGAGCAGGTGTGCGTCTGTGGATAGGATTACACGTGTGGGCTTGATGTTTCCTGGTTTGGTGAGACACCGAGTTTCCATTCCCTTACACCATAGCCAAGCCCAGATCTCTTCTTTTTGACATTTTTACACATCCCAGAGCTACGGGTTCAAAACCCCCTTTTCACCACCGCCTCGCGTTTTCTGTATCTTCCCGCCTTCTCCTCCGGGGCTCCTGCTGGTCCCTGGGGTCCATCCGGCTGTGTTTGCTTCCTCTCCGGCCATGGGGGGTGAGGAGGGGTCAGCAGTGCCCCCGCTGGGCGTGCGGGTGACCCGCCCATCACATCCGGGAGGCTTCTCCAGCCTCCCCTCATCCTCGGTGCGTCGAGCATTCCTCCGAAAGTGAATGTGTCAGTTGACTCTTCCCGGTAGGCATTTCCTAACCGCAGATGCAAGTTCAGATCGTGTTGTCTCTCCACGCCCCCAAAGCAAGAAAGCAACGCCACAGTCTTGGCCAAGTCCTGCCGCGGGCACAAGTTTCATGGGCATCTTTCTGCAGATGAGAAAAGCTCAGCGACACGTTTGTGCCCGACGTCCCGGACTCACCCCGCCCCTCACCAAGGCTTCCTCCTGTCCGCACCTCTCGCCCACCCGCCATCTCTCTTCCTCTCGCCTGGCGTCCATCTTCTCTGCATGCCTTCTTTCCTATGGAACCACGGTGACCGTTCTCAGGACCGAGTGTTTTACAAAGCTCAAGGCCAGTCAGAATGAACCAGAAATGAGAGGGTGCTACCGAAGATCCGTGCGGCCACCAAAACTGGTCAGAATTTCCAACCCTCAGTCCCATGCGGAGGGAATCATACCTTTCCTCCTCAGTCTGAAGTTTTCAGCACCCTGAAACTGAACAACAACAACAAAAATGACGAAAGCCAGGTAGCTGATTTAGCCGAATCTTTACCATGAAATTTTTCTTCCCAGACACTCACCCTCACAAGCACACTCGTGAGTGGACACGCACGTGCACACACATTCACATGAAGTACCCAGAGACCAGTCAAGAGGGGGAAGAAAACCAAGCAGGACTTTGAAGAAGAGGAAAAAATAAAAGAGGGGGTAGAAAAGTGTCTGTAAGGATGAAAGCCAAATAAAAGTGAGTTTTGTGGGACCAAGACATTGTGAATAATTATTATTAGTTAAATTGTTTTATATAAAACACAATCAGTGTGAATAAAAGGTTCAAGAAAAGGCGAGGTGATGTCTTCCAGAATTAAAGAGCCTTAGGAACGTGTGCAAGGTGTCACAGTTCTCCAGAGATGTCTGTCATTTGGGTCCGCTCAGAAGATCGAAACCAGTCTCAGGGTCTCCTGGTCTGAGAATCTCATTCTAGTAGACTCAAGTTCAAACCCAGCCCAATTCTAAACTAAGACACGAGGTGGTTTGAGAACGTTGGGATCACCCCACTAACTAGTTAATTGTGGAGTGGGGGGAGGGCCACAGAAAGTAATTTAGTTTTATTACTTCATAGTAATGTTAAATAATTAAAGATTAAATACGAAGGTCAAAATGGAGAAGAAGAAATAAAAGGCCACCCACAGACATTAGTGATCTGTGGTGTAGCCCAACAAAGTCTCACAGAAGAAGCTTCTGGAAGAAAAGCTAATATCTGGCAAAGAAAAGACCAGCAGTCAAATTGAGATTCTCTTTATTTAAAAAAAAATAATGCTCTGGGTACCATCTGCATTGGAGTAGATCTGAGTGCTGGGTGCTCAGTACCTTGCGCCTCGAAGGCAGTGTCTAGGAGTGCGCCCGGCCAGTGTGAGTCTGGGCTGTGTCTCATGAGCCATGGACGGGGGGAACGTGGTCCTGCTGACCGCGTGGCCGGCTGGCCCCGAGCTGGGATCGGCCGCCGGCTCCAGGCCCGGCCTCCTGGCTTTGCCCGGACGGGAATCCCCAGAGGAGCAGGCCCGGCGCGCTCCTGCGGCCGCTGCATCCACACGAACGGCGTCTTCAGTGCTAAGAAAGCGTGATCACTGTGGCGGGAAATGAATCAAAATATCTGCCTCAACCATCACTGTGGGTTTTGATCACAGAGAACAGTGGGGAAGTTCCTCCTCCCCACCCCGGCGACCCTCCCGCCTCCCCTTCCCACCTCTGCCATCCCCCCCACCGACCCCGGCTCTGGTGAAGGCTTACGCAGTGGTTCCAGGACTGGGCGGTGGAATGCACGTCTCATCGTTTCCTCAGCATTTCTTCTTGGGAAGGAGGCCAGGACAGATGGCAAGCCGGGGTCCAAGGCTTCACCCCGGGGCCATCCACCGGCCACACGCTCCAGCCCGAGTTCCCTAGAGAGAGACCCCCATGTCTGTCTCTATCTCTCCCTGTCTCTCCAGGACACAGATCTAGGCTCTCCAGGCTCTGCTTCTCTCTCTCTCTCTCTCTCTCTCTCTCTCTCTCCAGGACACAGATCTAGGCTCTTCCTCTTGGCCCCTCTCTCTCTCTCTCTCTCTCTCTCTCTCCAGGACACAGATCTAGGCTCTTCCTCTTGGCCTCTCTCTCTCTCTCTCTCTCTCTCTCTCTCTCTCTCTCTCTCTCTCTCTCTCTCTCTCTCTCTCTCTCTCTCTCTCTCTCTCTCTCTCCAGGACACAGATCTAGGTGATGGAGGATGTGCTGGGGATGAGACTTTGCCCTACACTCTCGGCTCAGGAGGAGATAGTTTCTGCACTGGGCAGCCACATGGCCACCGCATGGCCACGGGGGCCCTGTGGCCAGTGGACAGCAGCCTGGCCGGGACCCAGGCTCTGAGCTCTGAGCCGGGAAGTGGCAGAGAGGAGCTGGGCAGGATGGAGAGGTCGGGGCGCAAGGGAGGCGCCCTGTGGCTCCCCGTCCTGCAGAAGGAAGAGCGGCGTTGGCATCGGCTCCCTGGCATGAGCAGGGCTCCCCGGGAAGATGGCCCCGAGCCACACACCCGACCCCCATGGGCCGATTCCCACCTCCAGCCCAGTGTCCCGCGTGGAAGAGTCTCATGGTGCGATTATGACCTGATGTTCTTTATGCGTGAGGTTGTGGCTTTTGTAGTCAAGTCACCGCTGAGAGACAAAAAATATATATACATCTTTTAATTACGATTATTATACCTCCTCCCGGAGCCCCAGGAAATACCGGCTTCTAACCCGACAGCCGCCACGCCAGGAACAGCGGGCAGGTGCAGCCAGGCCTCGTCCCAAGTGGGGATTTGCGGAACTTCCTGGAAGGCAAGCAGAGCATGCGGCCTCAGACGCCCATGGAGGAGGACACAGGTGTGAATCTTCCCAAATGTTCAACCCATTCACACCAGAGGGACCATTTGTGGATGACAAGAGACCTGAGATCCTGCTTAATTATGAAGACGAGGAGGAGGAGGAGGAAGAAAATAATCCCACTCATGCCAGAAAAACCTTCAGGTGGGGCGCGTTTGTCGGGACAACTTCCAGTGAAGGAATAAGTCTTGGGGTCTCTGTCTGTCCGTCTGCGTGGGGTCGTGAGGATTTGTCTTTATAAATAGCAGAGGTTGTGTGCAGCGTGGGGGGGCGGAGCCGAGGCGGGGGGGCGGGACCAGCCCTGCAGGTACTGAAGTCCTCACCCGTGGCTGGTGCGCCCCGGGACGGGGATGAGGGAGGATTGTGGGTATGGGCTGGAGTGGGGGCGTGGAGCCGTGACACGCCACGGGCCCCCACGGAAGGGGCTTGCCGGGAACGGAAGCCCCGGCCTCAGGGGGCGCTGGGGAATCTTGTGCTTCCCGTGGTCATCGTGAGACCCAGTGGCATCGGGCAGAGGTTGTCAGGTAGAGCAGCCAGGCTTCGGGAGCTCCTGATGGAGTCTTCTAGAAGCGCGCGTGCACACGGGATTCTGGTGCCTTCCTTCCATAGGATGTTTGGGGGGGGGGGGTTGGTTTGTTTAACTTCCTGAGTCTCCCCACTGCCCTCTGAGGGAGGCGATGGACATCTGCGTCGGTGGCCGTCGCAGGGTCCGAGCCCTGGCGGCCAGGTCGCCGGCGGCCCCAGCGGCCTCATCCCTTCCCATCATCCAGATGCCGCCTTTCCTACCTTGCTCCTTGTGTCTCCTTATAAAAAACCATCATCATCAGAACAAGCTACAGCCAGGCACTGGTGGCTCACGCCGGACATCCCAGGAGGCTGAGATCTAGAGGATCACGGTTCCAAGCCAGCCTGGGCAGGGAAGTCCCTGAGACTCTGATCTCCAGTGAACCACCAGCAAACTGGAAGTGGCGCTGTGGCTCAATGGTAGAGCACCAGCCTTGAGCTGAAGAGCTCACGGGCAGCGCCCAGGCCTAGAGTTCAAGACCCAGGACGCACACACGCACACACACACACACACACACACACACACACACACACACACATACACACACACACCTGAAGCAGCTTTGCTTCCCGCCTGACCACACCAAATGAACATTTCCTCCGATGGCTATCTTATTTCCTCTGGTCTCTGTGGACCGAGAGGCGCGAGGGTCTCTGAAAGTCTGGCAACACCTTGGGGTGGTAGAGAGGATCTGGAGTGGCATGAGGGGGTGAGGACTTGAGGACACCCAGAAAAATAAAACCATTTGGCTGAGGGAGGCTGAGGGGAAGGGAAAGCGGATCCTCGTTCAGTATTGGGAGTTTTGGCCCCCGACCATGATGGCCACCCCGGCCCATCTCCTGGGCCCCTGGGGGTTCTGGGGCACCGGCGGCCTGCTCTCCGGATGGCCGGGGTCGGTACGCAGTGCTGGTGCAGCATGGCTCGGCTGGTTCTGGGTTCCCCGCCTGGCAACTCGCTCTTCCCCACCGCCGCCATCAGACCCTGCTCACGGCCATCCACGGATTTACACACCCAGGACCAGGAGGGTCCTGTGGGAAGGAAGGAGGAGGCGAAGGGAGGCCGGGGCTGGCCGGTCTCCTGACCTGGGGACGTCCAGCCTGGTGACAGTGAGCAGGCCCACAGCGCGCCTTCTCCTTCCCTCAGGCCGGGGAAGCGGGGAGCCAGGGGAGTTCGAATCCCGGGACAGATCGATCGCTTTGCACCCGATCAGGGCCGATCACAGCCGGGTCCCACATACCAAGCCACAGCGACGGGTGTACACGTGTTCTTGCACGCATGTGCATGCATGAGCGTGCATGTGTGTGCGTGTGTGTGTTTGGGAGGACGTTGGGCCTCGAAGGAGCAAATGGTCACGGCTTTTGCTCCCAGATGTCCCCTGCCAGTGGACAGCAGGAGATATAACCCTGACCCAAGCTCACCTCTATGGCCGGATCCCCCTCCCTCCTTCCCTCCCTCCCTCCTTCCCTCCCTCCTTTCTTTCTCTCCCTCCCTCCCTCGCTCACATTCCCACCCCACCCCCCAGCCCATCCGCCTCCTAGGTCTTCTTTTTGTTTGTTTCTTTTTCATTTTCTGTAAATATAAAGTTCTTATTTTGGACATGCAGGGACCGGTCAAGATTCTGGAGTTGGGGGGGCGGGCGGATGACTGGGTCTTTTTATTTTGATTTTTTCCTTTCTCTCTCTCTCTCTCTTGGATTTTGATGTTTGAACTTGAAAAAAAAAACATACTTACAAGTATATATATAAGCAAATGACTTACCTTTAAAAAAAAACAAAAAAAAAGAACGAGGTTGATTTCATTCTTTCGGTCTTTCTTGTTTCTCACGGGTGGGGGGTAGCGGGAGGGAGCTGGGTGGAGGGATTTTTGTGAGCTGTATAGATTTCCAGTTTGGACTTGTTCAAAACGATGCAGGAACAACCACAAAAAAAAAATTAAAATGAATTTAAAACACACACACAAAACCACAGACAACAGAAAAACAAGAAAAACTTTGTGATGTATAAAAGCTGTAAATAGTCAAAGATTCTTTCTCTTTTCTAATGGCAAAATTATTTCTGTCACTTTATATTCAAAAAAAATAAAGAAACCTACCACAAATTATCAGGGTACAAAAAAATAATGATGATAATAATCCAGGATCGGAGTGGTTTCTTGGTCTCCGTGTGTTTTTGGGGGTGCTGTGTGCAGGGTTGGGGAGAGGGTCACTGGGGACGGAGCTGGGGCTCCCCGAGACTCAAGGCCAAAGCCTTTCCCTTAGGAGTTGGAGGAGTTTAAATAATTATCATGACCAAAGAACAACACTTAAAGGATTCTGTGTGTGTGTGTGTGTGTGTGTGTGTGTGTGTGTGTGTGCGCGCGCGCGCATGTGCGTGTGAATGCATAGCACGGGGCTAGAACTCAGAGCCTGGATCACTCACAGCCGGTGCTCCACCACGTGAGCCATGACTCCCGACTAACAGGTTTCAATGCTGAGGACAGCATCGAACTACGTTCCTGTGGTTCTCACCCTCCTGATGAGCTGGGATTGCAGTGCGAAGCACTGGTGCCCAGCTAAAGTATTACGGAACTACCGACTGGTTTGCGAGATGGAAAACAATTTTTAATATATTCAAAAAGCCAACGGGGCCGGTATCGAACACGGGACTCTCGTAACTAGAAAGCGAAGCTGGCAGCCCGTCTTTTCCCAGCCACACCTCCCCATCCCCCATCCTGAAGCCGAAGCCTTCCCTCTGCCTTTCTAAACACAAAGGTTTGATATTGTCATGTTTTCCTTAGGGCTGCTGTGTATTAATTGAGCTTCTTATCCCCTCCTACATAGTGTCCTTTTCCAGAGGGGTCAGACCCTAAGCCGTGGATTTTCCACACCACCCTCTGCTTCTGAAGTTTATTCAGGCAGTATATATAAATATATATTATATATATTTATTATATATAGTATACATTTTATATATTTATATGTAAAATTTTATATGTGTGTGTGTGTGTGTGTGTGTGTGTGTATATTTACCTCCTTGGAGTATGTTAGTTACAGAACAGCAGGTTTGCACGGACGTGTCTGCCCGGGCTGGCTTTGAACCGTGATCCTCAGATGTCAGCCTCCTGAGTAGCTGGGATGCCAGGCGTGAGCACCGGTGCTGGATGACCCAGCGTTACTTCTAATTCAGCACCACACCAGCCGCCATCCACTGTGACCCCCCTCTAGGGAACTCGGGGCTCGGTTCACCAGTGCAGCTCAGGTCTGGCCTTTCTTCCTGACACCGCAACACGGCACACGGCAGGAAGCAGCTGTCTATGCTCAATTAATAATCATTAATAATAATAATAATAACATGTAATAATAATTTGGCGGCTCCCACAGAAATCCAAACCCTGCGGCCCGCTTCGCTCCCTCAGGAGCAGCAGGGTGGATGGAGGGCAGACACCAGGTGGGACTGGGGGGGGGGCTGTGTACACAGTGTGGCCTGTCACCCCGCCACCCCCGCCCACCTGCCCCCCCCCCCCGCTCCCGGCCTTCACCGTCTTCCGTCCCTGGCATCGGAGCCGCTCTCCAGGCCACGGTCGGCTGTCCGGTGCGTGGGGTCCCTCCGTGTCCATGGCCCTGCCACCACCTCGTGGGAGAGCGAGGGGCCCCCCAGCCCCAGCCTTCACCCCCCACACACCATGGCCGGGCTCATCCCAGCCCCGCGCTCCCGCCCCGGCCCCCCGGCCCGCAGCCCCGCTCACGCGTGGACTGGCGCACAGCTCTGAGTGTGGACGGCAGAGAAGCGAGCGGCGGCCTGGCCCCGCGTCCCACAGACCCATTCGGGGGCCCCCTCTCTCCTCCTGGAAGAACCCGACAGGGGGGTCCCCCAAAGGCACAGGAGCGCTAAGGCCCAGGGTGGAAAGATGGGGTGCACAAGGGTAAAGGAGAGGCGGAGAGAAGGTTTGGGGGTTTCCATTAGCTGACCCCCACCTCGTGAACCCAGCGTCACCCCCAAATACGAGAAGCACCAGCGTGGACAGGCTCACGGCACCCCCAGACAGAAGTCTGTCACGCTGAGAAGCAGGTAGGTGAAGGCAGGGTCACCCGAGTCCAGCAGAAAGAGGAAACTGAGGCACTTTGCGGGAGGCAAAGGTGGACACTGGAGGGGGGGTGCCCACCGGGCCTTTGGCAGAAGGTTTCAGGGCGGTTTTTCCGTCTCCCTGTCCCCCACAGGGCCATAGGAAGGCCAGGTGAAATGGGCACAGCCCGTGGCTCCCTTCAGTTTCGAGAACGTTCGAGAACTTTTCTAGAATGTTCCAGAACTTTCCTCATTCAAAGAGGGCAGAGGTTGAAGGTGAAAGGCCCCCGGGCCCGTGGGGAGAGAGAAGATTTCACCAGTGTCCGGTGTCCACTTTGCCAGACAATGTCAGCAACCGAGGGGGGAAAGTCCACATCAGCCCGGCGCCCCCCGGAGCGTGGGCCCGCGCCGCGGCGGGGAGAGCGTGCTGGACAGGGGGTTCCCCTCCAAGACGCCCCGCTTCTCTACCCTGCAGTATATCTCTTTTGTTCTTCTTTCTTGTTCGATGAGAATTGTCTGCACTAATCTCTGCTCTCAGGGCGATTAGACGGGTGGGGAGCACCCTACGGGGAGCACCACTTCATTTTCAGAAAACGAACCCTGATTGTGAGCCTCCACCTCGGGATGAAGATGTGCCGGGGTGGACAGTCCGGGAAGGGAGGGGGCGGAGGAGGGCAGTGCGTGCGTGAAGTCAGATCTAGATCTTTCTATGAGGAGCCGGGCCGCGTCTGCTCTCCTGATGGAGGCCCTGGGGCCTTGTCCCCGAGCCCAGAGTCCCCAGCGCGGCCCGGGGCCCGCACCCGGCACCCTGGGGTTCCAGACCCTGCCCTCCCCGGAGACCCCCACCGCCTCGAGATCCCGCTGCCGAAGCAGGCCACGCTGCGTGCCACAGGCCCGGTGTGGCCCTGCGCCTCCTGCAGTGAGTTTTCACGGGGTACCAGCTCAGGGCTGGTGCTCTACCACTGGAGCCACAGCGCCACTTCCAGTTTTCTGGTGGTTCATTGGCATCAGAGAGTCTCATGGACTTTCCTGCCCGGGCTGGCTTGGAACCGTGATCCTCAGATCTCAGCCTCCTGGCCCACATTTGGAAGAATTTAGATGAGCCCGGCTGTCTGATCGCTTTTCAGGTGAATCGATTCAGGTTGAAGAATCTGAACAGATGATTTTGCAGCCTCCTTAGGACAAAATCAAGTGACAAACAGACGCTAGTAGTAATGCGTGGCTTCTGAGGCCAAGTGGGTTCAAAGCCAGCCTGAGCAGGAAAGTCCATGAGACTCTAATCTCCCACTCTTATCTCTGAGGAACCACCAGAAAACCAGAAGTGGTGCTGTGGCTCAAGTGGTAGAGCGCCAGCCTTGAGTGAAAGAGCTCAGGGACAGCGCCCAGGCCCTGAGTTCAAGTCCCAGGACCGACACATACACACACACACACACACACACACACACACACACACGCTCTTACAACAGTCTTTCCTGTCTGCGGCTGAGAAGTCTGGAGTCCAGGCAGGCAGATGATCAGAAGAAGAACACTTTGAACGGCTGGCGATTAGAGCAATTCTGTCTCTGCTTAGGAAAAATTAAAAAAAAATAAAAAAGACTATATTTGTCCTGCGGGAATTTAAAAAGTAAAGCGTCTTTTATGGCTCTGCGCCGTGGCTATAAAACCCAGCGTCGGTGAGCAAACCCTGGCCCGTGAGAATCCACAGCTCTCGCAGGGCTGCTCCCGCGCTCTGGCCTCCTGCCTCGGCCTCCCGAGCTCCAGCCTCCCGCCCCGGCCTCCCGCCCCGGCCTCCCACCCCGGCCAGCACAGCAGGCTTTGCACACAGCCCCAAAGGCACCTCAGAGATCCACCCTGCTTTGCCAGGCAACCTGGAAGGCCCAAGAAATGGGCCTCTGGCTCCTTAAAAATAACCCCCCCAGCTTGCTCTCCCCACCCAGCAGGGATGCCTCTGATTTCTTTCTGGGAAAATGCACCATGTTCCTTACTGGAGGCGGGAGCCTCACCGCGAGTAGCACCTGGGGAAATAAAGCATTGGCACCCGAGCCAGCGAGCAAATGATTATTTCAGCAGAGGTGAGAGGACAGAAACGCCGGCCGAGAGGTAGCCCCGACCCCATGGTGGCTCACGCCTGTCATCCCAGCCACTCGGGAGGCTGAGATCGGAGGATCTCGGTTCAAAGCCAGCCTGGGCAGGAGAGTCTGTGAGACTCTGATCTCCAGCAAACCAGCAAAAAGCTGGAAGTGGTGCCGTGGCTCAAATGGTAGAGCGCCAGCCTTGAGCTGGCTGAAGAGCACAGAGACAGCGCCTAGGCCCTGAGTTCAAGACCCAGGACTGGCACCCAAAAAAGTATATGCATATAGGAACTGGTGAATTGCATGTGTGAACATACATGTGTGTGTGAACTTGTGTGTGTGTGTGACAGGGTAGAACCCCACCACCATCCTCAGGACTGGGAGGGATGGTAGCAGAGGACAGACCCCGGGCAGGACTTCCCGGTCTTCAGTGGCGGCCAGGAAGCCAGACACCCAGGCCTGTCACAAGAAGGAGGAGGAGGAGGAGGAAGAGGAGGAGGAGGAGGAGGAGGAGGAGGAGGAGGAGGAGGATCATCAAGTCCTGGTCTCTTCCCCTCCTACCCATCGCCACCACCCTCATCTAACAAGTACTGAGCACCTCCTGATCTTCCAGCCCTTTGCGGGTGGTCTCATGTGCATGGCGTCCCGCACGGTCTGGCCCTCCCTCCTTCCCTCCCCTCCCACGCCCACCCTCCCTCCCTCCCTGGGGCCCAGGCGGCTGTGAGCAAGCAAGCAAGCGAGCGAGCAAGCGAGTGTCTCAGGCCGAGGACAGAAAGGATGAGGCGAAGACAGGACAGAACCCAGAAGCTGTTTCTTATTGTGATTTTCCCCCTGTTCGGTTTCCTTCAGGCAGCAAATAACACATTGTGTCTCTCAGAGGCTTTGGCGATGTATAATTTAAAGCCTATAAATAGATGGCTGTTATTAACAAACAGAGAGAGAGGGGGGGAGAGGGGGGAGGGGGGGGAGAGGGGTTTGCTCTGTTGGGACAGGAGCCGCGGTGGAGGGAGTCGTGGGGGAGATGGACCGCAGTGGCCTCCACCCTTTGCTCTCCTCCCCTGTCCTCCTGTCCTTCTAGAATTCTTAAAAATAATCTGCCACTCCACTCTGCTCCCCACTCCTGCTCAGATCTTTCTAGAAAGCTCAGCTCTCCCCCACCCCACTCCTTCCCTCTTTTCCTCGATGGTGAAGTGGGAGGGGGGCGGGGAATAGAAGGAATCAGAAAGCAGTAGGAACATGCACATGTCGCGGATCATTTGTGACAGGAATGTGAGCAGGTGTGCTCTGCCCGCTGGGATCGTAGGGTCGAGTCACCGGGTTTGGGGGTCAGCCCTGCGACCCTCGCTCCGTGGGAGGCTGGGAACAGGAGGACGGCGGTTCAAGGCCAGCCCGGGCAGAGGATCGAGGACGCAGCCCTTCCTGACTGGGAGGCGCCCGGGGCGCAGAGCATGAGCCCCCATCCCAAAGCTGAGCAGCGCGGGGCCGTGTCGGGGGCCTGGCTGCGCAGCAGAGCGCCCGCCTGGCAAGCCGGGACCTGAGCTCAGCCTGGGGACGGCCCGGGAGGACGCTCTGGTGAGGAGCCCACAGGACCCCAGCCCCCAGGCAGCTCCTCAGAACACACGGCCTCCATCCTCCAGCCAGAGAAGAAGTCGGGGAGACACAGAGGTTGCGAGCAGCATGATCACCACCCCCAGGACACTGCACCCCACCCATGAGCACCGAGTTCAGGACCAGCACCCCACCACTGAGCACCGAGTTCAGGACCAGCACCCCACCCGTGAGCACCGAGTTCAGGACCAGCACCCCCACACTGAGCACCGAGTTCAGGACCAGCACCCCACCACTGAGCACTGAGTTCAGGACCAGCACCCCACCCACCAAGTTCAGGACCAGCACCCCCACACTGAGCACTGAGTTCAGGACCAGCAACACACTGATGAGCACTGAGTTCAGGACCAGCACGCGGGGCACCATGGCCTCTTTCCACACACGGCCTTTACTTGCTCAGTGGTGATGGATAACGCTCCACCCCTGTATCTGTCTTCTGTGAGCTCTGGCTGCATCCTCTATCCTAGGGAAAGGTTTAAAAGAGGAGAGGAAATACACACTTCTTCAATGGATGGAAATGTGGTGGATGGATGAGTGGATGGGTGGATGTTGGATGGAGGATGGATGGATGGGTGGGTGGAGGGATGGATAGATGGATGAATGGATGGGGTGGATGGATGGATGGGTAGATGGATGGGATGGGTGGGGTGGATGGATGGGTGGATGGGTGGGTGGATGGGTGGGTGAGTGGGTGGATGGCTGGGTAGGTGGATGGGTGGAGGGTGGATGGGTGGATGGATGGGTGGATGGATGGGTGGATGGGTGGAGGGTGGATGGGTGGATGGATGGGTGGATGAGTGGATGAGTGGATGGGTGGATGGGTGGAGGGTGGATGGGTGGATGGATGGGTGGATGAGTGGATGAGTGGATGGGTGGATGGATGGGTGGATGGGTGGATGGATGGATGGATGGATGGGTGGGTGGGTGGGTGGGTGGATGGGTGGATGGGTGGGTGGGTGGATGGGTGGATGGGTAGATGGATGGGTGGGTGGGTGGGTGGGTGGGTGGATGGGTGGGTGGGTGGATGGATGGGTGGGTAGGTGGGTGGGTGGATGGGTGGATGGGTGGGTGGGTAGGTGGGTGGGTGGATGGGTGGGTGGGTAGGTGGGTGGATAGGTGGATGGGTGGGTGGGTGGGTGGATGGATGGGTGGATGGGTGGATGGGTGGATGGGTGGATGGGTGGATGGGTGGATGGGTAGATGGGTGGATGGATGCTGCAGTGAGCAGGTGGGAAACTGAAGTTCCCTGTTGTGCACTGCCCACCTGGCATCAGACTCTGGGTCCCTTGTCCCCAGCCTGGAGGGAAGGCCGCACCCTGCCGGCCCCCGACAGCTTCTCTCCTTCTGGCTCAGGTTTTGGGGGTGCACCAGCGGCCCACAGAGCCACACAGCTCCGGATTATCTAAACCACCTTCTTGGGGACTTAGTAAATGTAGGGAATTGTGAGTTTGCTGCAAAAATAAATAAAACTATGGCTCTGGTGGCTCCCACCCATCATCCCAGCTACTCAGGAGGCTGAGATCTGAGGATCGTGGTTTGAAACCAGCCCAGGCAGGAAAGTCTGTGAGACTCTCATCTCCAAGAACCAACAAAAAGCAGAGTGGCTCAAGAGGTAGAGCACCAGCCTTGAGTACAAAAAGCGCAAAGGATGGTGCCCAGGCCCTGAGTTCAAGCCCTCAAACCAATACAATAATAATAATAATAATAATAATAATAATAAACCCAGCTAACGACCCCCACGCAGGAGCGGTGGGCTGCATCCACCCACGTCCTGCTTTTCCCACTGAAGCATCTGCCCACAATTCAGCCCGTCACCGCCGGGTCTCCGTGGCTCTGTTGTTGTTGTTTAGTGGTTTTGTGGTTTTGTTCTCATAAGAAGCTGGTTATTTCCCCTGCTTGATCGCGAACAATTTCACCCGACAGACCAGGACCCAAGAAGTTAAATTAAAAAAATAAATAACCCTTGGCCTGAAGACTTTAAAGCAATCCTACCAAAGCCAAGCCAGGCCCCTGAGAGGCTAGAGCCCATCTCCAGCAGCCTCGGCCTGGCTCCCAAACACCCCCTCCTCCCACGGTGGCCCCCCGCCCTGCATGCCTTCCTTAGGGAGTTCTTAAAGCTACCAGAACCTTCTAGGTTTTATTTAAGTGACCAGAGATAAGGCCATCAGTCCAGGCATGGGAAGGGCTCAGGAGTAGAAACTGACAGATGTCTTCCTCTTCCCCCCCTCCCCCTCCCCCTCCTCTTCCCCTCCCCCTCCTCTTCCCCTCCCCTCTCTCCTCCCCTCCCCCCTCCCTTCTCTCCTCCCCCCTCCCCTCCTCTCAGTCCTTCCCTACTCCTTTTCCCCCTCCCCCCTCCTCCAGCCTTCCCATTTTCGCATCCCTTCTGTTCCCTGAGACACAGCCAGGCCCCGGCCCCCTCTGTGCTCAGACCCAGCCCCATGTCCAAGCTCCCCACTGATCCTCAGAATTCAGAAAGAGAACAGAAGAGGAGGCCGGGCGCCGTGCACACGCCTGTCATCCCAGCCACTCAGGAGGCTGAGATCTGAGGCTCTCGGTTCAAAGCCAGCCCGGGCAAGAAAGTCCGAGAGACTCTGATCTCCAATGAACCACCAGCAAACTAGAAATGGAGCTGTGGCTCAAGTGGTAGAGCACCAGCCTTGAGTGAAAGAGCTCAGGGACAGCGCCCAGGCCCTGAGTTCAAGTCCCAGGATCAACAAAAAAAAAGGAAGATGTATTTTCTTCCTTATTCTCATCATCACGACCTTAAGGAAGCATTGACACCCAGCGTGAGCTAATTCATCTAATTCATCGTGCGCAGACGTAGCGTTTTATTCACAGCTCTGAAGAGACTTGAAACTTCCACCCAGCACGGAGCCATCTGCAAATTGGCCCAAAACCCCAATGAATTTCTATTTCTGTGTTCACTGGAATGGGGGAGAGGAGGAGATTCTAAAATGCACGCGGGACTACAAAAGACCGCAAAGAGCTGAGCCGGGGTTTTCAGAAAGAACAAAGCCGCAGGGCCGGGCCTCGGGGGAGACAGGTGCCCAGCGTGGCCTCTGCCGCTCCTCCAAGCGGCCCGCCCCGGGGCCAGGCCGGACTGCCTGGCAGATGGCCCTGCCGCCCAGCTGTCCAGGGCTGACCGTCGGCCAGACAGTTGAGGACTTGCTACGGATCAGACAAGCTGGCCGGCCCAGCGCTGGGCTTCAGACACCAGTCCTGGGCCTTGGACACCGGCCCTGGGACTCAGGAGAGTCAGATCGCACTTGCTCCCTCCTTAAGAGAACAGCCATTTCCCCCAAGAAGGATGAGGCCATAGCCCACTTGACTCCTTGCTTGACTGAGAAGCCCCGGCTCCTCAGTTGACTGATAGACTGCCCGGCTCCACGCAGCCCTAATTTCCCTACGGCGACGGCTCCATACATTTCATGGCCTGCCAGAGCCTGGTGGCTCCCGCCTGTCATCCCAGCTACTCGGAAGGCTGAGGTCTGAGGATCGAGATTCAAAGCTAGCCCAGGGAGGGAAGTCCATGAGACTCTGATCTTCACTGAACCACCAGAAAGAAAGAGCAAAGCTGTGGCTCAAGTGGTAGAGCGCCAGCCTTGAGTGGAAAAGCTCAGGGACAGCGCCCAGGCCCTGAGGACTGGCACTAAATAATAATAATAGTGATGATGATGATGATAATAATAATAATAATAATATAATGAGGAGCAGAGTTTAGGGCCCTCCTACCATGATCCAATATAGACCCCAGCAAAAAACCAAAAAGGTTTGTAATGAGCATATTTTCACCCCAAAGGGTCAAGCTCTGAACGCATGGCTCATCTGTCTATTGAGTTTTTATCCCATTGGAAGATCGGTACGTGCACACATTTTTTAAAGGGGAAACGTTCAAAACTCCATACTAAACATGGCTCGCAACCAGCCTTCATATCCTGGCATGTTTCCTTCCGGTCTGTCTCTATGTCAGTAAGAGGATGGGGTCCCGTGACGCGAGTCCCGTGTGACGCTGTCCGTTTTAGGGTTCTTCCGCTGTCCGTGGGCGTGCTCGGCGAGCCCGGAGGGCCCTTTGCACACCAGATTTGCCACCGCGTCGTGAACAGCATCTATTCAACCTTCACGCAGCTGAGGTCGCCCGAGCCTTGTTTTCTCTCTTCCAAATCTCTGTGTGCTTCAGGGAGAGGGGGGAGTTGTCTTGTTTTTTTACTGGATAGATGGATGGATGATGGATGGATGGGTGGATAGATGGGTGGATGGATGGGTGGATGGATGGATGGATGGATGGTGGATGGATGGATGGATGGATGGATGGATGGGTGGATGGGTGGATGGGTAGATGGGTGGATGGATGGGTGGGTGGATGGGGGGATGGATGGATGGGTGGATGGGTAGATGGGTGGATGGATGGGTGGGGGATGGGGGGATGGATGGATGGATGGATGGATGGATGGATGGATGGGTGGATGGGTGGATGGATGGATGGATGGATGGATGGATGGTGGATGGATGGATGGGTGGATGGGTGGATGGGTGGATGGGTGGGTTTACCACTGTTTTGTTTAGGTTGGGGAGAATCGCACCCCACCATGACCTGTGGCTCAAGGTCATTGCTGGGGCCGCCCCTCCCCCAGTACCACCAACTTCACTGCCTCCTCACCTGCCCCCTTCCCCCCCACCCGACTTCTTCCCCCCTCCCCCTCCCCCTAGTCACAGCAGACAAAAGCACCTTGTGCCCTGGAATGTTGTGTGTGTGCTGGAATGTTCTCTGTGTGTGCAGGAATGTTCTGTGTGTGTGCTGGAATGTTCTGCGTGTTGGAATATCCTATGTGTGCTGGAATGTTCTGTGAGTGTGCTGGAATGTTCTGTGAGTGTGCTGGAATGTTCTTTGTATGTGCTGGAATGTTCTCTGTGTGTGCTGGAATGTTCTCTGTGTGTGCTGGAATGTTCTGCATGTGTGCTGGAATGTTCTGCATGTGTGCTGGAACATTCTATGTGTATGCTGGAATGTTCTGTGTGTTGGAATATCCTATGTGTGCTGGAACATTCTATGTGTATGCTGGAATGTTCTGCTTGTGTGTTGGAATGTTCTCTGAGCTGGAATTTTCTGTGTGTGTGCTGGAATGTTCTGCATGTGTTGCTGGAATGTTCTCTGTGTGAGCTGGAATGTTCTGCGTGTGTGCTGGAATGTTCTATGAGCTGGAATGTTCTCTGTGTGTGTGCTGGAATGTTCTGCGTGTGTGCTGGAATGTTCTGTGTGTGTGTGTGCTGGAATTTTCTGTGTGTGTGCTGGAATGTTCTGTGTGCGTGTGCTGGAATGTTCTGCGTGTGTTCTGGAATGTTCCGTTGCTGGCATGCTGGCCCTTCCCGTCTGCGTTCCCGTGCCCACTGCGTGGGGCTGTGGCACTGCCCGGGGGGGGCTGGTGCCCGCGTTGTCTCGTGGGAAGGGCTGCGTTCCCCCCTCGGTCTCCAGCCTGTCTGCTGGACACACGTGCACCCGTGCACACACCGCTCGGTCCCGGAGCCCAGCGTGGCCGTCTGCTTCCATCCTCTCCCCGCAGACGCGGACTGGGAGACCAGGCAGGTCTGACTCAGTTTACACAAGAGGGGGTGGTGGGGGTGAGCAGCCCCCTGCACCCCAGGAAAGCTCCCACTGGGGTCACCGGCCGGGCTGTGGCCTCAGGGTGCCGTCTGGCCACCCTGGGCCCAGGGCCGTCCAGCCACAGGCCCGCTGCACAGCCGCCCGCCGTCAGTCCACACCCGACAGACCCACAGGACGCGGCCCAGCTAGGCCCAGGGCAGGGGGGTCCTGCGGCCCCACGCCCCCTCCAGCCCTGGACACCCCCGCTAGGCTCCCACGCCCCCCCCAAGGACACAGCCAGTGCCCGGCCCTGAGGAATCACGAAGAAGGCTCCTGGGGCCAACTGGGGTGACCTCCGTCCCCCCAATAGTGGGAGCCGTGAGCACCCCTCCCCAGCCCACAGCCGCTCCCGCCGGGACCTCCGGGCCAGGAGAGTTCAGGATCCCAAACCAGGCCCAGCTCCAGTCACAACAGGGGTGACCCTAACAGAACCCGAGGTCTCCCCAAAATCCGTCCTCCTGGCGACTCCGACCGAACCAAACAAGCTCCCTCCCCCCACAACAGCCTGGACTGCTGTGTGGTAGAGGCCTGTGGGTCCTCTAGGACTTCGGGGTGTCTGGCCGTGCTGGGGACCCCCCCATCCCGACCCCCCTCTCCTCTAACAGGCCAGTGATGGCAGAAGGGGGGGGAGAGAGAGAGAGAGAGAGAGAGAGAGAGAGAGAGACAGAGAGAGAGAGAGGAGAGAGAGAGGGAGGGAGAGAGGGAGAAAAAAGAGGGGGAAAGAGAGAGGGAGAGAGAAAGGGAAAGAGGGAGGGAGAGAGAGAAAGAGAGAGGGGGAGGGAGGGGAGGAGGAGGAATGGGGGGACGGAGGCGGCAGGCTGGTTGGCTGAAGCCAATGGAGGATGGAGTCAGGGCGGGTTCCTATGACTCGCTTTTTCAGTGTTTCCTCGTAATTAAATGAGTTTTTTGAAATGTCCATGGACTAGACCGACTGACCCATTTCTCCAGGCCGGCCTGCCTTGCAGGGAGCCCCAGAGAGATGGACCCTCAACTTCCAAACAAGTCTCCTGTCCTGTCCAGCGGGCAGTTGGGGAAACACAGGCTCCCCGCGGCCGGCGGGGCCTTTGCCAGGCGCCCGCCCCGTGAACACCTCGCTGCCGCCAGCTCTTGGCACCGAGCTGGGCGCGTGCCAGCCAGACTTCCTGCTGTGCCAGGGTGGGTGGAGCCCAGGGGCACCTGCTCCCTCCACCCCAGCTGGGGGGTGGGGGAGGATGGGATTTCTGAATGGGATCCAAGAGCGCCCGAGGCCTGAATCAGCAGCAAGAACTCCCCATGTCTGGAAAAGCAGGCTCAGCCTCAGTCCCCCCCAGATCTGAGCTCCCCAGTTCCTTCCTGTGGCCAGCTGAGCTGGTCAGAGGAGGGATCCTGCCAGCGGCTCACGCCCAGCTTACTCAGGAGGCTGAGATCTGAGGATCACGGTTGGAGGCCAGCCTGGGCAGGTGAGACTCTCATCTCCAAGGAACCACCAGAAAACCAAAAGTGGTGCTGTGGCTCAAGTGGCAGAGCACCAGCCTTGAGTGAAAGAGCTCAGGGACGGTGCCCAGGCCCTGAGTTCAAGCCCTGCCACCACCAGCAACAACAAGGAAGAAAGATCATGGGAGACGCCAGAGCCTCTAAGGCCTGGGCCTGCACGGCGCTCCCTGGCCTCTTTTCTGGGCTGATCCTCCCCGGGCCTCCCACCCAGGTGTCTCCCATAAAAACAGGCAGAATTTCCACGTGGAGATAATTACCTGCCTCCAACCCAACAACAAAGCCATTCAAGGCCCCAAATGCTATCCCCCCCCCTTCTTTAATGGCCTGAGGGGAATCGCAGTCCCCGCCCCTCTTCTTCCCGGATATGAGGGTTGGAAGTCTTTTGCATTCAACATAGGAAGAAATTCCCCAGCCTAAGTGAATATAAGCCTTCACATTAAATAGTTTAACCTTTGTGGGGTTTTGTTGTTGTTTTGCCAGCCATGGGTCTTGAACTCAGGGCCTGGGCGCTGTCCCTGAGCTCTTTCACTCAAGGCTGGCGCTCTACCACTTGAACCACACAGCTCCATTTCCAGCTTCTTTTGGATGGTTCATGGGTGATAAGAGTCTCACAGACTTTCCTGCCCAGGCTGGCTTTGAACCGTGATCCTCTGGATCTCAGCCTCCTGAGTCGCTGGGATGACAGGCGTGAGCCACAGGGCCTGGCCTGTGTGAGGTTTGGGTTTTTTGTTTGTTTGTTTTATCTCATTCTGCCCGAGTGCAAGCAGACCCCTGCATTAGTTTAACCCCCCGCCCCCTACACAGCCCCTCTGGGGCCCCAGGGCCCCCTCCCCTCCCTGCCACCCTTCCCAGAGAATCCCACCGGACCTCCCTCTTGGCAGAGCTGCAACCGGAAGTGGGACCCTCATAATTGGGGCCTCCATCCCCTGACTGTCTCATTAGCAGCTGCTAATGGCTGGCGTGTTAACGACCCAATTAGGGTTCTAATGGGCCCGTCCTGGGTGTTCAGAGGGAAGGGAATCGCTGGAGAGGAGCCTGAAGCCTTAAGCCCCACGCCCAGCAGCAGGCGCCCACTGCCATCTCTAACTGACCCCCATTTCAAACTGCACCGCCCCCAGTCTGAATTAGCTGGGGCCCAGACTCGGGGAGGGAGGCCTCAGGCCGCGGAAGGGAGGCCGCCATCTTCCTCCTCTCCCCGCTTTAGAGAGCGTTTGAGGTCTGGAAGGTTCAGAGTTCAGGACAGCGCGGTGCTGGTGTCCAGCGCTCAGCCCCGGCCGGTGGTCCAGGGTCTGCTTTCCCAATGGGAGCTGGAAGAGTCATCAGAGGATTCTTCTTAACCAGCCCATGGGGGGGGGGGACGCGAGGTTCTGGCCTCGGACGATGGCCGAACCGCTCTGCCCTCCCACCCTTCCTGCTCTTAAGGCTCCACTCATACTCGGGCATGAGTGCAGATGAAACCATCATACTCAGATGTGCATGCAAATGAACTCTTCATACCAGGTAGCGTGCCTGCCAATGAACTCCATACCCAAGGTAGTGTGCATGCAAATGAACTCTCCATACTCAGGTAACGTGCATGCAAATGAACTCTCCATACTCAGGTAACGTGCATGCAAATGAACTCTTCATACTCAGGTAACGTGCATGCAAATGAACCCTTCATTCTCAGGTAGTGTGCATGCAAATGAACTTTTCATCCTCGGATAGCAATATGCAAATGAACTCTCATACTCTGGTAGCATGCATGCAAATGAACTCTTCATACTTAGGTAGCATGCATGCAAATGAACTCTTCATACTTAGGTAGCATTATGCAAATGAACTCTTCATACTTAGGTAGCATTATGCAAACGAACTCTTCATGCTCGGGTAGCACTATGCAAACGAACTCTTCATACTTAAGTAGCGTGGATGCAAATGAGCTCTGCCACCTGACAGCTACCTGGCTTTTCAGGTCCCAAATGCAGACACCCCACAAATCCTGCAGTCCCCAGCTTCACACTCAAACCTTGATCCGGCCTCTGGGTGCACAAGGGAGCAAACCCCATCCCACAGAAAGACTGAGTCTCCTGCCCCCCTCCACACCCCCACCCTGCTTCCTCTGGAAACTAATCAACTGGACTGGAACCTACCCGCAGGCCTCAGACCATGTCTAAACATAATGTGAGGCCAGGCACCGGTGCTCACGCCTGCCATCCCAGCTACTCAGGAGGCCAAGATCTGAGGATCAAGGTTCAACGTGGGCACCAAAATAATAATAATAATAAATGGTGACCAGACTAGTTTGCCCAGAAAGCTCAAGGAGGAACTTGGTGGGGCGATGGCCCAGGTCATGGGTGGGGCCAAGCCCACAGAGAAGCTGGCGCGGGCCAGGGCTGGTCGCTGGCGGATTTCTCAGCTGGACCCCAGCTCTCCTTCCCTTCTGTCACCCTGAAAATGATGTGACATCACACACCAAAAGGTGGTTACATCTACTAATCAGTGGGTGTGGAAAAGAGGGATTATCCAGACAAGACTCACCTGCCCATAGGAAGGCATGCATGTGTGTGTGTGCGTGTGTGCATGTGCGTGTGTGCGTGTACCCATGCGCGTGCATGTGTGTGTGCCAGACCTGGGACTTGAACTCAGGGCCTGGGCGCTGTCCCTGAGCTCTTCCACTCAAGGCTGGTGCTCTACCACGTAAGCCACAGCTCCACTTCCGGTTTTCTGGTGGTTTTACTGGAGATAGGAGTCTCACGGTCTCTCCTGCCCGGGCTGGCTTTGAACCGCGATCCTCCGATCTCAGCCTCCTGAGCAGCTGGGATGGCAGGCGGGAGCCACGGCGCCCAGCTCCACAGGGAGGCGTTGAACGCAGAGAATGCGGTTGACCTCTGCAGCTTCTCTCCTGGCCCCTTGCTGCATTACTGGGTGTCTGAGTCCACGAGGGAGGAGCGGGGGGGGGGGGGCTCCCCGTGTTTTCACAGACACCCACTGAGGTGGGACAAGGCTTTCCTCACTGGAGGGATTCTACAAAGACATGTCCTGGGATTGTTTTTTTTTCTTCTCATTAAACTACTATGAAGAATACACCCCCCTCTCCCCCCAAAAAAATCATCAGACCCCCAAGGTAGAAAACAGCTGCTGGGAGCCGGCTTCCCGGGCCACAGCTCCGCTCCCGCACCTGGGCCAGGGTCAGAGAAATACAGCCTGCGCCCCGCACAATTCAGCTGAGAACTTGGCAGCCAAGCCGCGGCTGCGCAGCCCCCTGGAGAGAGGAACAATCGATTGATCGATTGATCAATAGATCGTGGATGGAGGGAGGGAGGGAGGGACAAACTCCCCCCTACCCCCTGCCAGGAAATCAGCCCTTAGTGTAGTTATGCTCCAAAGGCCTGATAGCAAGCCGGGCGCCAGCGCTCACACCTGTCATCCCAGCGACTCAGGAGGCTGAGAGCTAAGGATCGAGGTTCAAAGCCAGCCTGGGCAGGAAAGTCTGTGAGACTTTGATCTCCCATGAACCCCCAGAAAACTGGAAGTGGTGCTGTGGCTCACGAGGTAGAGCACCAGCCTTGAGTGGAAGAGCTCAGGGACAACGCCCAGGCCCTGAGTTCAAGGCCCAGGACCGACAAAAATTTAAACAGACGTGTTTCTGGTGGAGAGATGAGCAACATTAGAGGCCTGGAAAAGGAAAAGGAGAGGGAGGGGGAGGGGGAGAGCGAGCTCACCGGCTTCCACAGATCTCATTGTTCACGAAGGCCCTGCTGGACAACGGAACGTTCCAGAACGAGGTCCCCGCTGCACCCTCGCTGGGAGGAAGGAGGGAGTAGGCGTGGCTGATGTGGAAGGGCCTGCACCGCTGCGGCCTGGGGGGGCAGGGGACCCCGACGCCCCACGTCCCACACCGCCTTGTCACGTGGGTTCCTTTGCTGTTCCTGTCTGTCTGTCTGTCTGTCTGGTTTTCAAGTTGGGCTGCAGGGCTTTGTTGGTGGCCGTTCTGAGCAGGTGTGCCCAGCCCCGGGCCGTGTGTGTGTGTGTGTGTGTGTGTGTGTGTGTGTGTGTGTGTGTGTGTGTGTCTGTCTGTCTGTCTGTCTGTCTGTCTGTCTATCTGTCTGTCTGTCCTCATCTTTGAGTTGCTCTCCATGAATTTCTTTTTCTGCCTGTCCACGCCAATGCTGAACCCCCCACGCACCCCCACTTTTGATTGTTTTCCTCCTTATTTCTTTATTATGACCTCATCATGAGCTCAGGGGACGTCACACTCGCGCGCTTGTTCAAATGAACGTCATTTCCCTGCGGCTTCGGGAAAATCAGAACCAAAAGCAAAGTGTGCTCCACGCGGGCTCGCGTGGCCGGGCTGTGTGGGGAGAGCTGGCGGCTTGCTCTCTCGGTTCTCTTGCGTGGCTGTGGGCCTCTGAGGTGTTGCTTTCTGTTTGTCTGGGCGTGGGCGCAGGATCTCTCACTGGAATGGTCATGTGACCCGGCGTCCGTGTGTCCGTCCTGTGCCCCCGAGTCCAGCGCGCTGGTCAGTAACGGTCCACAGCGGAATGGCGGAGAAAACGCATTTAAAACGCGTTCCAACCGCAGCGTGCGCTCAGGACGGCGTGCGCGTGAACAGAGAAGGCCGCACGGCGCTTCCCTCGCGTGGGCTTTTACAATTACCAGCTTCCAAGCTGGCACCAGAGGCTCGTGCCTGCGGTTCTCCTTCTCCTCCCCCTCCTCCCCCCTTCCCTCCCCCCTCCCCCTCCCCCTCCCCCTCCCCCCTCCTTCCCCCGTCCTCCTTCTCCTCCTTCTACACCTCTCCTCCTCCCCTTCTTCTTCCTCCTCTCCTTCCTCCCCCTCCACTTCCTCTTCCTCCTCCTCCTCTCCTCCTCTTCCTCCTCCTCCTCCTCTCCTCCTCTTCCTCTTCCTCCCCCTCCTCTTCCTCTTCTTCCCCCTCCTCTTCTTCCTCCTCCCCCTCCACTTCTTCCTCCTCCTCTCCTTCCTCCCCCTCCATTTCTTCCTCCTCCTCCTCTTCTTCTTCCTCCTCCTTCCCCTCCTTCTCCTCCCCCTCCTCCTCTTCCTCCCCTTTTTCTTCCTCCTCTTCTTCTTCCTCCTCTTGGAACTGAACTCTGGGCCTGGGCGCTGTCCCTCAGCTCTTCAGCTCAAGGCTGGTGCTCTACCACTTGAGCCACAGCGCCACTTCCGGCTTTTTCTGCTTCTGTGGTGCTGAGGAATCGAACCCAGGGCCTCATGCATGCGAGGTGAGCGCTCTACCACGGAGCCACCTGCCCAGCCCTCATTATTGTTTTTAGTGATGCTCTCTTCCTAACTTCTTGTTTTTCTTTTTCTTTCCAGAAGCTTCTTCCGCTCTGCCCGTGGGTTTTCGGAGATGGTCACATGATGTGTGTGTCTTCTTCCCTTCTGCTCTTCGGCCTTTGTTTTGGGGTGGTTTCTGCGGTGCGCCCTGGCCGCCTCTGAGTCTCACGTCCCTGTGGGCAGGGGCGGGCCTGGCTGAGTCTCCCACCCGTGCCCAGACTCCCACGCCAGCCTGAGTCCACGCCAGCCTGAGTCCCCGCCATCCTGACCCACGCCAGCCTGAGTCCCCGCCGTCCTGACTTCTGCCAGGCGGGAGGGCGGTGGCCCCCGGGGACGGGGCTTTCTGTCCTTGCTGTTTGTAGGGCCAAGGCCAGGATTTGAACTCCATCCCGACACTCCAGCCGGCACTCTACCTGCTGAGCCATGCCTCCCGCCCCAGGGGCTGGTCATCCTGTTTTTCCTTTTCTTTCTTCTTGTGTCTTCCTATCAAGACAATCAGCATCCGACCAGTGGTGTCTGGAAGTGGCCTTTGGAAAGCAAATTGAACCTCAGAAAGATTAAGCCAGCTTGCGCCCACGGCTCACGCCTGTCACCCCAGCGACTCAGGAGGCTGAGATCTAAGGATCGTGGTTCAAAGCCAGCCCAAGTAGAAAAGTCCGTGAGACTCTGATCTCCAATGAACCACCAGAAAACTGGGAGTGGCGCTGTGGTTCAAGTGGCAGAGCGCCAGCCTTGAAGAGCTCAGGGACGGCACGCAGGCCCCAAGTTCAAGTCCCAGGCAGGACCGGTGCACACACACAAGCTGATTCGTGTTTCCCATTTCACTGATTTGTGAAAAGTGAATTGTTGCAGGGAAAGGAGGCCAGCACAGAGGAGGCCAGCTCAGAGGAGGCTGGCAGAGAGGAGGCCTGCAGAGGAGGCTGGCAGAGAGGAGGCCGGCTCAGAGGAGGTCTGCAGAGGAGGCTGGCAGAGGAAGCCAGCAGAGGAGGCCGGCTGAGAGGAGGCCGGCTGAGAGCCAAGTAGGAGGCAGAGGAAGGCAGTGAGGCCAGGTGCGGGGTACACCAGCTGTCAGAACTTTCTGGAAGAGGACTGGGGGGAGCGGGGCAGCTGGGTTCAGGTGGGAATTAACAGCTTTCTTCTAGACATTTCCAAATTTACATGGCTCTGAGGAAGGCTGAGAAATGGAGGCTGGGGGCCCCGGGGGAGGAGGCCACGGAGGGGGCTGTGGTTGTGCGGGAGGGAGGGGGAGAGGTGGGGAGGGAGGGAGGGAGGGAGATGGGGGGAGGGTAGGACAGGGGAGGGAGGGCAGGGGAGGAGGGGAGGGGAAGGGAGGGAAGGAGAGGACAGAGGGGGAGGAGGGGAGGGGAAGGAGGACAGGGGAGGGAGGGGGAGAGGAGGGGAGGGAGGGAGGGAGATGGGGGAGGGTAGGACAGGGGAGGGAGGGCAGGGAGGAGGGGAGGGGAAGGGAGGGAAGGAGAGGACAGAGGGGGAGGAGGGGAGGGGAAGGAGGACAGGGGAGGGAGGGGGGAGAGGAGGGGAGGGAGGACGGGGGAGGACAGGGGAGGGAGGGCAGGGGAGGAGGGGAGGGGAAGGGAGGGAAGGAGAGGACAGAGGGGGAGGAGGGGAGGGGAAGGAGGACAGGGGAGGGAGGGGGAGAGGAGGGGAGGGAGGACGGGGGAGGACAGGGGAGGGAGGGCAGGGGAGGAGGGGAGGGGAAGGGAGGGAAGGAGAGGACAGAGGGGGAGGAGGGGAGGGGAAGGAGGACAGGGGAGGGAGGGGGAGAGGAGGGGAGGGAGGGAGGGAGATGGGGGAGGGTAGGACAGGGGAGGGAGGGCAGGGAGGAGGGGAGGGGAAGGGAGGGAAGGAGAGGACAGAGGGGGAGGAGGGGAGGGGAAGGAGGACAGGGGAGGGAGGGGGAGAGGAGGGGAGGGAGGGAGGGAGGGAGGACAGGGGAGGGAGGGGGGAGAGGAGGGAGGACGGGGGGAGGGAGGGGGAGAGGAGGGGAGGCAGGGCACATGGAGGGCGGGAAGAAGTCCAGTGCGCGGCCCCAGGCCGAGTCAGCCTCTGCCCCCCCCCGGCCTCCGTCCCGGGCCTCCGTCCCCAGCTCTGCCCCAGCACGCGCTGCACTGCGGCGGCCACGGCGGCGGCGGCGGCGGCGGCGGGGACGGCGGTCCGCGCGCGCCTCCCAGCGGCCGCTCCGCGCCCTGCGCTGGCAGCCCGGGAGCCTCAGACTAGAAGGGGGATGGAGGAGAGGAGGGAAGGGAGGAGGAAGGGGAGGGGGATAGGGAGGGGGACAGGGAGGGGGGTCGGGGAGGATAGGGAGGGAGAGGACAGAGAGGATGAGGAGGGAAGAGGGGAGGGAGTAGAGAGAGGACAGAGGGGAGGGGGAGGAGAATGGAGAGGACGAGGAGGGGGTCGGGGAGGATGGGGAGGGAGGAGGGGGAGGGGGAATGGGGAGGACAAGAAGGGGGTCAGGGAGAACAGAGAATACAGCCAGCACAGAGAGGTGCAGAAGTTTTTATTCAGATGCGGCCTCACCGCCCCGGCCTCCCGTGGAAGGACTCCAGAGGACGGCTGTGAACCAAGATCACTTCACAGCCAGCAGGCCTCAGACAAGCCAGGCATCCAGGGCTCAGCACAGCCCAGAAGACAGGGGAGCGGCCGGGCCCTGGGGCTCACGCCTGTCATCCCTGCCACTCAGGAGGCTGAGATCTAAGGATTGAGGATTAAAGCCAGCCTGGGCAGGAAAGTCCGTGAGACTCTGATCTCCCAGGAACCACCAGAAAACCAGAAGTGGTGCTGTGGCTCACGTGGTAGAGCACCAGCCTTGCATGAAAAAGAGCTCAAGGAAGAGTGCCCAGGCCCAGAGTTCAAGGCCCAAGACTGACACAAAAAGAAAAAGAAAAAAGACTCACTTTCTCAGAGCCTCGCAGCTTGTGGCCAACTCTCCCCACAGTGGAAATCTACTGGGAATTAACAGTCACTCAATAAATAAATAAATATCTTTTAGAAAAGGGAACAGGAGGCTCAGAAGAGTTCAAAGTCTGTTCCTGTGTTCGCGCGGCGTCGTTATTCATGCTAATCTGTCCTTCCTGACTGCGTGCCGTGCCTCAGTCGCCCAAAAAAAGAAAAAAAAACTGCTAAGAGAAAAGAAAAATCGTTTATGTGAAGCCATCTAATTTTTTTCCAAAAATAGGATGGCAATTTTGATGCAGCCGATGATGTCAGTGCAGAAAAAAAAAAAAACTCCAGCTCAGCGCACAGTGCTCTTCAGGCCCAGACCGGACACCGTGTGCCAAGTCCAGACCTATGGGCAGTGCAGATGAGCAGTGGACCGACCCCGGCCTCCGCGTGGCCGGTAACCATGACAACCACGCCTTCCAGCCGGCCCCCGGAGACGCTGTGCGGCCTGCATCCACCCTCTGCACCTCAGCCGCTTCTCTGAGAAACACGTGTGACGTCTGACTCCATATGGTTCTGGGATTCTTCAGACTAGACAGGCTTTCTCAGTGACCCGGGCTCAGACACCTTCTGACAGCCATACTGTTAACACTATGTGGAGTTCTAGTTGTGACTTTCCCAGTCCTTTGTTGTGGTAGGACGTGAGTGCAGGGATCGACGGGCCTCCACCCTGGGCCTCCATCTTTGGGCCTCCGCCCTGGGTCTCCACTCACCACCCAACCCCACCCTGCCGGGGATCCCTCCAAAAGCTGGACTGCCTTTGACCCTGGGCAGGAAACCTGTGAGACTGATCTCCAGTGAACCACACAAAGAAACAGACTTGGAGCTCAGAGACAGCTCCCAGGCCCTGAGTTCAAGCCCCACGAAAAAAGAAGGGAATAGGGGCATCTATTTGAGTAAGGGCACTGGGGGGTCGATCAGAGGTGACGCTGGGTCCAGGTGGGGGGCCGGGCCACGGAGGGGCGCAGTATTCAGGGGTGAATGGGTTGCAATCCCCTGGTCTGGACTTGTGTATCCACCCCATCATGTCCTGAGCTGGCCACCAGGGGGCAGTGTGGTCACACCTCAGGGACGTGGCAGGGCCCAGCTCCCTCCAAGGGGCAGACCAGGCCAGGGGACAGGGAGGGGAAACTGAGGCCCGGAATTCTTCTGGCTTTAGGAAACCGGTGGCACGTGGGGTTGTGTGGCCCTGGGTTCCTGGCTGTCCCGGGCATGTGGGGTGACCCCACATGGGCCCAGCTTGGAGCCCCACTTTGCTCCCCATCTGGCCTACGCCTCCCACACCATCAGCTCAGAAAAACAATAATAAAAACCAGGGCTGGGCAGGTGGCTCAGTGGTAGAGTGCTCGCCTAGCATGCAGGAAGCCCTGGGTTCAATTCCTCAATCCCACATACACAGAAAAAGCCAGAAGTGGTGCTGTGGCTCAAGTGGTAGAGCGCTAGCCTGGAGCAAAAGAAGCTCGGGGACAGCGACCAGGCCCTGAGTTCAAGACCCAGGACTGGGAAAAAACTAAGAGATGTCCAAGTGCTCAGCTATTCAGTAGAGACCAAAAGTGAGCAAGACCCCATGTCAGCAAACAAGCTGGGACCAGGCCTCCCCACCTCTGTGTGCTCCTGAGAGGACATCGAACCGATGTCCCCCATGTTTGTGGACAGGTCCTGATCTCCGTCCCGGCCAGTAGCGGCTGAGGCCGCACTGGGCCGTGCATTTAGCTCGTGTGGACAGAACATTGCTCTTTTCCACAAAGGTGATCAGGCTGACACCCATCCCTCTTCATCCATTAGCTTAATAGATCCCATCTTGTATTTATTTATGTGTGGTAGAAAGAAAACAGTCACACGGGGCGAAGGGCGTTGGAATCTGTTTTTATCTTCCACCGAGTTATCAACATTTTTTGTATCAAAATATTTACAATGATAGCTGCTGGGAACAAGCCGGTGCGTACAGCACAAAGAAGAAAACCCCGCTAGAGCCATGCAGATTACACGAGACGTAAATGCCATGGGGGGTGGGGGGGTTAAAAAGCAAGGGAAGTCTCTGTGATTGTCACATCGGCCTGGACAGCACCTTAAAGGCGTCTTGGGGGTCCCTCGGCCAGCCTGGCCTGCAACTCTCCCTTAGCCACAATGAACACAGAGGAACAGACCCTTTATATAAATACCAGCAATGATAGCATAGTAATCCACCCCCCCCCCCCAAAAAAAGAGAAAGGCCCCACGCGCAAATGTACATAGAGGAGCAGAAGAAAGTAGGCCAGAACCAGTTTGGACTTCTCCCCAGGGTCGATCTGCAGACATGGCCGAAAGACTCTGAGACGGGCTGGGGGGAGGGGGGGGCAGAGCCCCGGCCGGAGAGCCCGGAATCCAGGGCCTCCTATTTCTCAATCCTCCGTGGAAAATCTCAGGCGGCCACAGACACCCCAACGGGTGTTCTGTCTGGGAGCGCCAAGTGTGTTCGCTTTATTTCAGAACAAGTAAACATCTGCCCGTCACCTGCGATTCTATTCACCGCAAGAGTCTCCCTTCCCTTCCTGGAGAGCGGGGTGCCCGGTCCCCACCATTGGCTACCATTAGCGTGCTGAATACGCCGCCACCCTGCCCCAGCCCAGAGCTTGTGGTTTGGTGTGTGTGTGTGTGTGTATGTGTGTGTGTGTGTGTGTGTGTGTGTGTGTGTGTGCATGTGTTTGTGAATCAGGCTTCATCTGGAAGGCAGGATGGTCGGGACATCTCACAGATGCCCAAAGGGCTACCTTGCCCTTTAGTGACCACTGGACCGAGTGGGCAGGAGGAAAACCCCATGAGGGTCAGCTGCAGGGGCGGGGGGGTCTAACCTGGGCTCCACCCCTCTCCAGGGCCTTCCAGGGCGCCCTTCCTCCGCTTTGTCCCTCCACCACGGGGCTACTTGGGGCCAGATATCTGTCCATGTCCGGGCAGTAACTCACCACACCAGCCCCCCCCCACCATCAGCCCCCCGTGGGGCGCTTGATGTGGGATCGGAGGGCAGGGGACTTCCAGGCCACACAGGGTGGGATGCAGGGCGGGGCCGCTCTCGGCTGGATTGATCCCCCTGCCTGGAGGTGGGTGGGGGACCCAGTGTGGCATCCAGGGCTGGCCCGGGTGGTGTCAGCCACGGGTGTCACCGAGGCTGCGCCTCGTGGCCAAGGGCAGGCCCGTCTGGTCCACACCTGGCCATGCCAGCGCCACCCTCCCGAGAGCAAGCGGCTGACGGGACCCCCCTCAGCCTTTTTCTTCGTGTGTGCGTGTGTTTACATGTGTGCATGTGCATGTGTGCATGTGTTTGTGTGTGTGCATGTATGTGCATGTGTTTGTGTGTTGCATGTGCACGTGTGTTCGTGTGTGCATGCATGTGCATGTGTTGCACATGTGTGTTTGTGTGTGCATGCGTTTGTATGTGCATTGTGTGCATGTGTTTGTGTGTGTGCATGTGTGTTGCGTGTGCACATGTGTTTGTGTGTGCATGCATGTGCATGTGTTGCACATGTGTATGTGTTTGTGTGTGCATGTGTGTGCGTGTGTTTATGTGTGTGCATGTGTGTCTGTGTGTGTCCGTCTTCCCGCCCTGCGGCTCGCGTCCCTCCTCCCGCATCCAAGGCTCGGGCCTCCCCACCCCCTCCCCAGCCCACGCACACGCGCGTGCGCACGGGGTCGGCCTCACTTCTTCCTCAGGACCAGGTAGAGGATGCCGATGACCAGGCTGAAGCAGAAGCAGATCCAGGTGAGGATGAAGCAGTAGCCGTGGTGCGTGGACGTCTCGAAGTGCACGCTGCTGTTGGCGTAGTGGTGGGTGTAGATGGACACGCCGACCAGGATGCACAGCCCTGCGGGACGGGGCGCGTGGGGGTCAGGCGCGCTCAACACCCGCCCCCAGGCCCGGGATGCCGGCTGACAGCCCCCGGAGCCATGCCCCGGAGGTCGGCCCACCAGCCGCGGGCGGCCCCGGGCGGGGATACTCACAGCACACCAGCATGGTGGCCCCGGAGAGGAAGAAGCGGTTCCCCTTCTCCATAGTGAAGAGCTGGAACACGAAGACCACCAGGGAGATGACGGAGAAGATAATGGACAGGATCATGAAGGCCTGCACAGCCTTGAGGGCGTCTGCGGACACGGGCGGGAAGAGCCGCGTCAGACCACGCCCATGGGTGTGGCCACGCCCACGGCGGGCGGGGCTCCATCCCCATTGGGGCTGCTCCGTGGCCCTGCCCCCTGTGGGCGGGGACTGACTCTATCCCTGCTATTTCCCATGGCCACGCCCACCATGGGCAAGGATTGGTCTCTATTGGGATTGGGCTGGGGCCATGCCTCTGTGGGCGGGGCCTGGCCTCTTCTGGGGCTGGCCCAGGGCCACACCCACTATGGGCAAGGATTAATGTCTATTGGGGACTGGCCCCGGGCCACGCCCTCTGAAGACTGGGATTGGTCTCTAGTGGGGGCTGGTCCAGAGCCACGCCCCACTGAGGATGGGGATTGGTCTCTATTGGGGCAGGGCTGGCCACGCCCCCTGAGGACAGTGATTGGTCTCTATTGGGGCAGGGCCAGGGCCACGCCCCCTGAGGATGGGGATTGGTCTCTATTGGGGCAGGACTGGCCACGCCCCCTGAGGACAGTGATTGGTCTCTATTGGGCCAGGGCCACGCCCCCTGAGGATGGGGATTGGTCTCTATTGGGGCAGGACTGGCCACGCCCCCTGAGGACAGTGATTAGTCTCTATTGGGACAGGGCCAGGGCCACGCCCCACTGAGGACAGTGATTGGTCTCTATTGGGGCAGGGCCAGGGCCACGCCCCCTGAGGACAGTGATTGGTCTCTATTGGGGCAGGGCCAGGGCCACGCCCCCTGAGGACAGGGATTGGTCTCTATTGGGGCAGGGCTGGCCACGCCCCGCACGCACCTTGGTCGCCGTAGCTCAGCCCGCCACTGCAGTCCCCACCGGTGCAGTTCCGCCAGAGGCCCACGGAGGCGTTCACGTGGTCAGACACCACCCAGACCTGGCGGAGGGCAGAGGGCGGATGGCGGAGGTCACCACGAGGGAGGTGATCCTCACTGAGGACCGCGGTTCGAAGCCCACCGAGGCAGCCAAGGCTGTGAGAGACACTGATCCCCAGTGAACCCCAAAGCCGGAAGGGGCACTGCGGCTCAAGCGGTAGAGCGCCCTCCCAGGACAGCGCCGGGGCCCCGAGTTCAAGACCCACCACCGACTCCCAGGTGAAGGAAACAACTCCACCAAGTTAGGGTGGACCGAAGGGGTCAGCAGGGCCCGGCGTGGAGCAACCAGCCTGACCTTCCTGAGCACGATCGGAGCAAACTGGACGCTTCCACTAACAAACAACAACAAACGACCACCGGAGGAAGTGGCGGCGGGGCCCGGGGACAGCAGAGCCCGGTTGCCATCTGGCTGCACATCTCTGGCCCTGTCCCCACCATATTCAGGGCTCCAGGCTTGAATCTGGGGGGCCTGCCCCCTCCACCTCCCCTGTCACTGAGATCCAGGAGGGCTCAGCCCGGCCCGGCTCCCGCTGTCCATCCCTCCCAGTCCCTCGACCACCCTGCAGGCACTGAAGTTAACCCACCCTCCTCCCCCACCTCCACCTCAGCATCCACACCAGAGCTCCACACGGGAGGCCCGGACTCACGTTGGCGATGGTGGAGACAAACAGCATGATGAGGCAGGCATTGTGCACCACGAAGATACTGGCCAGGAGCACCAACATCTTGGCCTTTCTGCGGACAAGTGAGCCAAGAGAAGTTTCTGGAAAGAACGGAGGAGGAGAGGAGAAGAAAAGGTTAACATCAGATTTAGTGGGACGGCTCCGCTTCCCCACCTCTGAGGTCTCAGCCGAAATGAGAAGTCGCAATAACAAAAAAAGACAACAAAGTTCCACCTCCATCAGAAAATTCTGGAGACCCCTGTGTGCTTCTATGCCCATCCATCTTGATCAAACGCAATTCCCTCCCTTTCAGAACCAAGATTTATATACTCACTCCTCTAATGTAACCATCTCTCCCCAGCAGGAAAAGTTTTTTAAAAAGAGGACATTTTTCCCGTCCCCCCCCCAAAAAAGCGGCTAAACTGGGTGTCCTGACAACTGCTAGTTTCATAATCAAGGTGTGCAAGCCCAGAGTTGGTTAGGAAAGTGTCTGATTTCATATCTATCGTGACACGCGTACGCCATCCAAAACACAAATCAAGTTCTATCCACGCGCCGGTGGCTCACACCTGTCATCCCAGCCACCAGGAGGCTGAGATCTGAGGATCGCAGTTCAAAGCCAGCCTGGGCAGGAAAGTCCATGAGACTCACATCTCCAGTAAGCGACCAGAAAACCAGAAGTCGAGCTGTGGCTCAAGTGGTAGAGTGACAGCCTTGAGCTGAAGAGCTGAGGGACAGCGCCCAGGCCCTGAGTTCAAGCCCCACAACCAACAACAACAAAAACCTGCTATTAGTTCAGCAGTTGGGCAGCAGATCTCAGGGGAGAGAGATTATTCATAACCCTTGGTGTTCAGCAGTCATCAGGGGGCTGGGATGGAGCTCAGTGACAAAGCGCTTGCCTAGCGAGCGCAGTGTCCTGGGTTCGAGATCCAGGACAAGAAAGAAAGAAAGGAAGAAGGAATGAAGGAAGGGAGGGAGAGACAACAAAAATGCACTTCCCGCTAGACATGCACATTCTAGCACCATCTAACTACGCTAGATAGACTGAAGGTTCCTGTGTTACGTCCACAGTGGTCTGCGTTTCATGCCTGGGAGTTTGGTATTTTGGTTATTTTGGTTTTGTACTAGTTAGTTACTGGGATTTGAACTTGGGAGTTGGGGGAGCCTGGGCCCTGGGCCTGCGGAGCTCTGGTGCTCAAGGCTGGCGCTCGACCACTTGAGCCACAGCTCCACTGCGGGCTTTGGGGTGGTTCATTGGAGGCGAGTCTCCGATCGGCCGGTGTCATGGTCCCTGCTATAGGGGGTGCCCAGCGCCCCCCAGCTCCCATAGGCTGCTGTGCCAGGCCAGAAACAGAGGCTGCACGGTGCACCCGGCTCTGGCTTTTCCCCACCCCGAGTCTGTCGGGCTGTCTTCCAATCCCGCGCGCTGGATGGCAGATGCTCAGCTCCTTCTCCATGTCCAGCCCCGTTTAGCGTCTCTGCGGTGGAGACCCCACCACACAGCAGGGCCAGGGGACATGTGCAGGCCCGCCAGGAAACCCACCCTCCCTTCTGTCCAGATATCATCTCTTATGATCCTCTCTGTCCAGACATCATCTCTTCCCATGATCCTCTCTGCTCCCTCCTCTGTCCAGACATCATCTCCTCCCATCATCCTCTTTGCCACCCCCTCCTCTCCCTCCGCTGTCCAGCCATCAGATTGTCTGTGCACACATCATCTATACCACACACATGCACACACACGCACATGGGCGTGCACACCAACACCGATGACCCGGAACCAGGTCCCAACTGTCCACTGTGCACCTCGGACTACAGGAACGTGACTGCTAAGCATAAAAGCTCCGCATGCACGCGTCCCTCCTCCAGTCCCTGCGTATTGAGTGTGTTTTCAATTGGGTGCCCGGCCTCCTCCTCCTCCAGGAAGCCCTCCTGGACTCCTACCAGAGGTCATGTCCCCCCTTCCTAGCCCACAGGCCCGACGTGGCCTGCTAGTGGACGGTGGCTGGACGGTTACACGTGGACGAGAAGCCCTCCCCTTCCTCCCTCCCTCCCCCCTCTCCAGAGGCCTGAGCTCCTGGACTGATCTCTGTTTGAGAATGAATGAATGAATGAATGAATGCACGGATATAATTACAGAATCTGGGGACAGAAGGAGGGCTTGCTAAAAACACTCTCTGGGCCCGGTGGCACTGAGGTCAGCTCCTCTCGGGGGTCCCTGGGCCCACCTTCCGGCCAGCACCCCGGGCTTGACCCACGCCTCCCGACCTCAAGATCGGTTTGCTGCTGCCACTTCGTTTCCCCAAGGGCTCGCACGGCACAGGGCCCCCTGTGTGTTGGTGGACAAGGTGGTGGACAAGAGCAGAAAGGCAAGTCACCAGCACCACCAGCAGCCCAGGCGGGAGGGTGAGGCCGGGATTAAAGGGGGGCGCATGCTGGTCAGACCATGGCCACGCCAGGGCTCACGCCCAGAGGAGCAGCGGATGCAAAAGGAGCCACTGGCTTCCCTCTCCCTGGGCCAGGTAGACACACCCCACACCCCAAAAATGGCGGGAGGGGGTGAGGATGAAAAGCATTGCTTATCTGGTGCTGGTGTGGACTTGCGCAGGACTTGTGCAGACTTGGCCAGGTGAGGTTGGGAAAGGGAGGGGGGAGGAGGAAGGGAGGAGGACGGGGGGGGGGGAGGGAGGGAGGGGACCAATAACTAGTACAGATCCAGACTTCCATAGTCGGCCTTGGGGGCCCAGAGAGGCGGTACTGGCTGCTAACAGTCTCTAGCACAGGTTCTGGGTTCAAATCCCACCCGGGCTGCTTTGGCCTGCTCTTTCCCCGTCTGGGTGGTGTTTATTTACCCCTGAGCATTAGCACGGCCGCCCCGGGCTAGCCTCAGCACCGCCCTCGGCTCTCATGAGCTCTGAACGCTCTCCTGCACCCCAACCTCCCCCTCGGAAGGAGGCTGAGGCCAGGCCCCCCCCCACCCCCGGGGCAAAGAGGGAGCTGGGGTTCCAGCTGGGGTTCCCTCTGACGTCAGCTCGGAAGAGGGGCCAGGGCCAGAGATCCTGGAGATAATGACTAAGTGCAGGGAGAAAATGGAGGCGTGGGCCGGCCTGCCGCACTGGGCGCCCCAGGTAAATTAGGGGGGCTGCAGCTCTGCTCGCTCTCCCCAATGGGCTCCTAGGGGCTCCATGCCCTGAGCCCGGCCAGGGTGAGGCCCCAACAGCTCCCCCCAGAGGGAGCTAAGGCCATCTTCCTCCTTCCCCCTCCCTCCCTCCCTCCCTCCCTCCCTTCTTCCTCCTCTTTCCTCCTTCCTCCTTCCTCCTTCCTTCCTCCTTTCCTCCCTTCTTTCCTTCCTTTCTTTCCTCCCTTCCTTCCTTCCTTCCTCCTTTCCTTCCTCCCTCCCTTCCTCCCTTCCTCCCTTCCTCCTTTCCTTCATTCCTCCCCTCTTCCTTCCTTCCTTCCTTCTTTCCTTCTTTTCTTTCTTCTTTCCTCCCTCCCTTCTTCTGTCCCTCCCTCCCTCCCTCCTTTGTGCTCTCTCACTCTTTTTTCTCTCTCTCTCCTTGTACCAGAGTTTGAACTCAGAACCTCATTCTTGCGAGACAAGGCGCTTCACCGCTGGAACCGCGCGTCCGGCCCCAGCGGTGGATCTTTTCCCGCTCAGGGCTCCGTGTCTGGGTGCCGCCCGCCCCCTCAGGGCCGCCACCTCCGGCTGGCGCATTCCACCCAGGGCTGACCCCGAACTGCGATCCTGCAGACCTCACACGCTCAACGCCCCCCAGAGTGGAGCAGCCAGCCCATCTTCCCGGACCCCGCCCGGCCTGGTCTCACCCCGGGAGGCTGAGCGTGGAGGATCACGGTTCGAAGCCAGAAAATGGAAGCGCCAGCCTTGAACTGGTTTTCTGGCTCAGGGACCGTGCCCAGGCCCGGAGTTCGAGCCCCAGGACCGATGCACGCTCCCAAAAAGAAAACTCAAGTTAACTCCTCACTGGATCTACCTGTGTGTTGGCCTCCGGGATGCCCAGATGGCAAGAACAGTCTAGAAACCCCAGCCTCAGGGGCAGAAGGGAAAAGAGGAGGGGAGGAGGGGAGGAGGGGAGGAGGGAGGCTCGTGATCTAAGGCTGCAGTTCAAAACTAGTGAGGGCCATGGCTGGGCCTTGATGTCTGGTTGCCGGGCAAAGCCACGGCCTCCCTCCTCCTCTCCCTCCTCGCCCTCCTCGCCCTCCTCCCTCTCCCGGATGGTGTTAGAGGACGGGCGGGCGTGGGCCCCAGGGATGGGCCACACCCCAAAAGGGCTGGTTAGAAGCCCATGTTTCTGGTGTGGCTGTCTGCCCAGCTGAGAGTCTCCGTTGTGCTCTCAGGAGCGGTGTGAGCGCACACTCGTGTGAGCCACACTCACAAAGAACTTGCGGATGCATCTGGAAGATGAAGCCCGGCTGGGCAGCGGCTCAGGGGGGAGAGCATTTGCCTAGCATGCCCAAAGTCCTGGGTTTGAGTCCTCAGGACCACACAGAAAAAAAACCGGACATGGCGCTGTGGCTCAAGTGGTAGAGCGCCAGCCTCGTGTAAAAGCAGCTCAGGGACAGCGCCCAGGCCCCGAGTTCAAGTCCCAGGACTGGCACAAAAAACAAAGTGAAACACTTCAGGATGTAGCCAGCGACCTACGTGGCTTCAAAGACCCCCAAGTACTATTTCAGAGACGAGGGGCGGGGGGAGGGATGAAGGGCTGTTTCTCCCAGCTCTACTCATCTGTGCTAATTAAACATGAAGCCAGGAGCTGGCCTTGTGGCGCATGCCTGCAATCCCGGCCCTCCAGAGGCTGACAGAGGAGGCCCGTGGCTTTGGGGCTAGCCTGGGCTAGCGTCAGGGTTTGTCGAGGGCGCAGTGACCACCAGGACAGATTCAATGCCCAGGCCGCCACAGTCCTGGGGGGGTACAGGGGCGTCCACCGGTGCTGCTAGCATGGGGGACACGGAAGGCTAGTGCTGTCCAGCGGAGGGGCGGGCATGGACGCCTGGCCCCCACCCCAGGCCCTGACTCCCCTGGCCTGGGGTTTGTTAAGAGCTTGCCAGGTGCCCAGGCCCGGGTGCAGATCCCAGTCCTGCCAGTAGGAAGGGAAGGAACGTACTCGTTCATCCTCCCTGTGGAAGGGACAGAGGACATGAAGGACAGAGTTTGTTCTGTGGCCCCCGGTGGGTCTATGGGGTGGGGATAGGGGGGAGGGGGAAGCCGCTTGAACTTCTCCCCAGGGCGGCCAGGGAGCTCACGCCCTCCACGAAGCTCCCCAGCCCACTCCACCTGAGCTGGGAGGGGCTGTGTCTCGGGGTGACCCACAGGAGGGCCAGGGGTGGGGTCCAGCAGGAGGCAGATGGGGGGGGGGATGAAGACCACACCACCCTCCCTCCCCCAGACCCCGGTCTCCTCCTGTGGGGAATTAGACAGGACACAAGCAGTCAACCGACTCAAGGATTCCCAGCTCCGGGAGTTCCTTTTAGCCCTTGGGGGGAGGAGGGGGGGTTCTTGGCAGTGGGTGGGCTAAAGGGAGGGCTCAGAGCTTCTCCAGGGTTCTGGAATCCATGAGCCCCGCCCTCCCCTCCTGGACGCCACATCTGGCCAAGAACCGGAGCCCGGAATCCACACGGCCGTCCACCTCCTCCTGGTGCAGCCCTCCCACGTTTTATTCCAAACCCCAGCTGCTCCCCCCCACCTTCCCGCCCTCCCTCCCTCCCTCTCCCCCCCCCCATTTCCCCTAACGGTTTTCTTTAAACCAGCCAATCTCTTCTCTGCTTCCCTCCACAAGAAACCAGCGACATCACTTCTGCAGAAGTGAATGGGAAGAGAGGGAAAGCCAGATGTTTCTCCACTAGCATTTCCTCCGCTCCCCCATGCCCCCCAACCCCCCCCCAAACTCTGCCACCCACCCACCCGCAGGCAAAAGGAGGGATTGGCGTGGTTTGCAGGGGACGGTACCCACCCTGGGCCCGGAGAAGCCGTTCCCTACATAAAAACACTCGCTGTCCAAGTCCACTCCAAAGTCCCCTCCGCCACCACCCAGCCACTGGGAGCCACAGCCCCGAGACCAGATGCCAGCCCTGGGGGCCCCCTGTCCCTCCATCCGTCCCCACCCCCCCCAACCCAACCCTGCTCAGGACAGATCTCCTCGGCTGCCCTCCCAACTACAAGTTTCAAGGACTTGATTCTTTTGAGTCACAGGTAGGGAAGAAAAATAAATCAAAGCCAAGGAGAGAAAGAAGTAGGGGAGAAAGGCGAGGTTTAGAAGTCCTCAGACCCAAGTGCTCTCCCCCCCAAAGGAGCGATCGCTCTCCTACCTGAGGCTGCGGAGGCCCGAGGCGCGGAGGCTGCAGTCTGGAGGCCCGGGGAACTCAGGGAGGGCCGGAGGCTGCAGCTCTGGGTTGTAGGGACGGCGGGACGGGAAGGGTTCCCCAGGCAGAGCTGCTGGCTGGGTGTGTGCAGGGCCGGCCCTTTCTCCCCGGGTTTTAAAGGAGCTTCTGTGAATCAGGCTGGCTTGAAAAAAAAAAAAAAAAAAAGCAAGATTTGTTGGTGAGCTACGCCCTGTGGAGCTGGCGGCTGGCCGTGCACGGCGGGGTGAGCGTGCACCGCCCCCTCCCCGCCCCAGCCTGTGACTCACACCCACAGACCGCAGTGGAAAAGGGCGTGACACCCTGAGTAACAGGAGACACCAAAATAGATGTTTACCGAAGTCCCCCGTAGCCGTGACTGCAGGCAGCAGCCACGGGTCAGGTTCCCATCCCTAAAGGGAGCAGGAGAGCACCCCCTTGTATCCCATTCATTCAAACCCTGGTGACATGGGGTTGGCTCACGTCCATCACCCCAGATACTCAGGGAGGCTGAGAGCTGAGGATCGCTGGTCAAGGCCAGCCCAGGCAGGAAAGGCCTGGAGACTCTGAGCTCCAAGGAACCACCAGAAAACCGGGAGTGGCGCTGTGGCTCAAGTGGTAGAGCGCCAGCGTTGAGTGAAAGAGCTCAGGGCCGGCGCCCAGGCCCTGAGTTCAAGCTCCAGGACTGACAAAAACCAAACAAAAAACCTAGCTAGTCAGCCACTCAGATGATTCTCCTTCCATGCTGCATATTACCGGATTTATTATGATCGTATTCATATTAATATTATTATTATTGTGTGTGTCAGTACTGGGGGTTGAACTCCAGGCTGGTGCTCAACCCCTTGAGTCACAGTTCCACTTCCTGCTTTTGGGTGGTTTCAGGAATGTGTCTCCCGGGCTGAGCTGGACCGGCCATCCTCGCGGCTAAAATCCCAGCTGGGAGGTCACAGGTGGGAGCCTTTTTTTTAAATTTCCTCCTACGTTTTGTTATTAGTTTCAATCAGCAGCAAGGGAGGGTCCCTTCTGACGTGTCGGCCGGTCCACTCACCCCTCCCGCCCTCCCTCCCTGCTCTCCCCCTTCCTGGACCATCTGGCCACTCTCTATTCTCACACGGGGGACCCAGAGGCCCAGCCCCGCCTGCCCCGCCGGCCCAGGGCCCTAGCCGGAAGTCCCCAGCCTGCGAGAACTTTGCCGTCTGATCTCGTGATCATCTGCCTGGACTTTGCTCACACCTGAGGGCAGGGCCGGCCTGCTGGAGCCACATCCCCACCCGCGTCCCCGGACCCCACAGGGCCTGCAGCCCGGGCCTCCCTCCAGGATGGCCACCGTGTGTGTGTGTGTGTGTGTGTGTGTGTGTGTGTGTGTGTACACGCTCACACACTCGTGCACGCGCACGCTGTCCTAGGCCTGGAACTCAGGGCCTGGGCGCCATCCCTCAGCTCTGCAGCTCAAGGCTGGTGCTCTACTACTTGAGCCACAGCGCCACTTCCAGTTTTCTGGTGGTTCTTGGAAGATCAGAGTCTCAGGGACTCTCCTGCCTAGGCTGGCCTTGAACTGCCATCCTCAGATCTCAGCCTCCTGAGTTGCTGGGATGACAGGCGGGAGCCACCGGCGCCTGGCTGAGAATGTTTTCTCAACGGGGTGACAGGACAAACATACATCACACAGTCACGCAGGTGTGCGCACACACACACACACACACACACACACACACACACACACACACACACACAGTGATCAGACCCAGCCTGCCCAAGACCCTGAGAACCAGACTGGATCTCTACAAACAGAACAGAGTTGAAATTTTTTTTTTTCCATTAAAAACCATGATGACAGGAGTTCTCCCCCTCCCCCGTCCCTCCCCCTGCCCTGCCCCCTCCCCCTCGGCTCTCTTTCCCTCCCCTCTCCCCCTCTCCTCACCTCTCCCCCTCTACTCTCCCCATCCCCCTCCCCTGCCCCTCCCTCTGGCACAGCCCAGGCCCCAGGAGGGGGCGCTATGGAGGGGTCACGAGGACCCCCACCCCTCTCTTAGTCCTCCGGCTCTCCCCCACACACACCCCTGCCCACCCCCACCCCACCCCCAGCCCAGGCCTCTACCTGCCTGCCTGACAACTATGTGGTCTGGCTGCATTTTTTACAGAGAAACCTGGAGCCAGGCACCTGGGCGGAGAACAAATGGCCCCCCTCCCTACCCCCTCCCTCCCTCCACCCCCCTCCATCCTCCTTACCCTCTCTCCCCCCTCCATCCCCCCTCCCTCTCTCCCCCTCCATCCCCTTTACCCTCCCTCCCCCCTCCATCCCCCCTACCTCTCTCCCTCCCTCCCTCCTCCATCCCCCCCTCCCTCTCTTCCCCCTCTCTCCCCACTTCCTCCCTCCCTCCCTCCCTCTCCCCTCTCTCCCACAGCTGCCCCTGCCCAAGGACAAGCCGACTGTGGTTGGACAGAGGGAGGCTCTGGGGCCCAAGTTCCCTGTGGTCATCTCCTGTCGTCTGGAGGGGGGAAGGAATCAGGAGAGGAGTGCCCAGATCTCACACATGCACGCACACATAAATACACACACACACACATATGCATGCACGCACACACACTAACACGCACAAGTTCACACACATGCTCACACACACATACCTCCACATGCACACGCACGCACACTCCGCGGGCCACATGTAAAGCCACGTGTACGGTGCAAATACTTTTTAAAAGAAAAACACCAAGCCAGGTGCCCAGGGCTCCCGCCTGCCATCCCAGCCACTCAGGAGGCTGAGATCTGAGGATGGTTGCTCCAAGCCCGCCCGAACCACCAGAAAACCAGAAGTGGTGCTGTGGCTCAAGTGGTAGAGCGCCCACCTGGAGTGAAAGAGCTCAGAGACAGCGCCCAGGCCCTGAGTTCAAGGCCCAGGTCCTGCCAAACAAACAAAAGTCATGTTGAGTGGGTGAAGCGTGAAACTTCACCAGGAGAGAGCCGGGAGAGTCACCACGCTGAAACCACGCAGGCCTGTGCCACGCAGCGTGAATGAGCTGAAACCCAAGCCGGTCATTCACCCACGCGCACGCCTGAGGTCCCAGGCGGCCGGGAGGGAGGGAGGGAGGGAGGGGGAGAGGGAGGGAGGGAGGGAGGGAGGGGGGAGGAAGGAACCCATCAGGACCTCCCCAGCCCACCCTGAGCAACACCGGAGCCCAACATGCTGATGACCCGGCCATTTAGTCACGCACACCCCCCCCACTGGAGTTTCCACGCTGACCAGTGCCCACGTCCTTCCCAGCCAGATGAGACTTTCACAACCTCGGGGTGACCAGCTTCATTTATGGGGTTATGGGATCGCGAGAGGCAATGGCAGCGATGAGAATCACTAGCCTGGAGCCGCATCTGTGCCTACAAACAGCCCTGGTTAAATAAAAAGAAAACGGAAAACAAAAAGCAGGCCTGCCTCAGTGGCCCAAGCCGGTACACCTCCCTCCTCAGAGACGAGAAGACCGAGGTTCAAAGCCAGCCCGGGCATGAAAGGCTCATGAGGCTCCATGTCCAGCAACATCCAGAGATGACAGCATGGCGGTACATGCCTGTAATGTCAGCGATCAGGGAGACAGAAGACTCGCAGGCCGGACTGGCCTGGACACAAAGTGAGATGAACACAAAGCAGGGCTGGAGGCGTGGCTCAAGCGGTAGAGGACATGCCTAGCAGGTGCAAGGCTGAGTTTGGTCCCTGGTACCATCAAATAAAAAAGGGGTGGGGGAACAAAAGTTACATCCTTCATTTGGAGGTGAAGCTGGGGGCAAAGTTAGGGATTGGCTGAAGAGGATTGAATTGCTATCCCTCCACCCTCCGCCCTCTGCTTGGGTGCTCTACCACTTGAACCATAGCTCCACTTCCAGCTTTTTGGTGGTTTACTGGAGGCCATCCTCCTGACACCAGCCGACACTCGTGTGCACGCATGCACACCTGTGCACCAGGTGTGACAGCCTCGGCCTCCATGGGAGGAGTCTCAGGGCCAGGGCTCACAGGTCTGTGTATCACAACACCAACCATGTTGTTTTTGTGGTTTGTGTATGTGTGCACACATGTGTGCATGCATTCGCCAATCTTGGGGCTTGAACTCCAGGCCCAGACCCTGTCCCTGCGAATTTGTGCTCAAGGCTGGCGCTCGACCTCTTGAGCCACAGCTCCATTTCTGTCTTTCCCTGGTAGTTTATTGGAGATAGGAGTCTCACAGACCTGTCTGGCCCCGCTGGCTTTGAACCGCTGTCCTGAGATCGCAGTCACGGACATAAGCCACCACGCCCGGCGCTAACACACGTGTCTTAGGTGGGAAAGGTTCTTCGTTTTGACTGTTTCTTTCTTTTCATTTTTATCAACAGAAAGCCAGGCGGGAAACTGGTGTTTGACTAACGCGCCACAGGTTCACCAGGGTGTGTGACCAGGATGTGAATCTTGGCTGGGTGGACCAGGCCACCATGGTACATTCTGGAAAAGAGCCAGTTCAGCAGCCGGCTGGCCAGTTGGCTCTCCGATCGCGGGGCCAGCCGGTCTCCTGACCACCACGCCCTCCTGGTGTCTCTCGGATGACCCCATACAGAGTTGGTGACCAGTGAGGGTGTAGATGCCCTGAATCTGAGCCCCCCCACCCCACCCTGCGTCCTCTCCCCGCTGTAGATCACGGCCCCCAACTTGGTGTCCGGACAACAGATCCTGGTCCACGGGGTGGGTGGCTGAACCCATGGCTGTCCCCGCTTTCTGTCCTTCTTGCTGCACACAGGGAGGGGAGCACCGAGGCCCCGACACGCATGGCGTGGAGCTGCAGGGGGAGTCTTCTGGATGCCCCTACCCCAAGAAACTTCTAGAACATTCCATTCTTCCTGATCTTTGGGGGAAGGTGAGGGGTGGGCTCAGGATATCCCCTGGGGACCGCCCTGGAGTTGCGGGGGTCCCAGGAAGGTGATGAGGTCAGCTGGGGGAGGGGACCCGCTGGTGGCTCTGCAGTCACTTCCAGAAGGAGGCAGAAAGGGGTGTGGGGTGCTTGCCCCACACATCCGCTCTGTGTGAAGGGACCGACCTGGGAGGAGTCGCCCCTCAAAGGGTCAGGAAGACTGGGGGGCAGGGGAGGCAGGGGGAAACAAACTGAAGGGCCTTTACTGGACGCCGTGGCTCACGCCTGTCACCCCAGCTACTCGGGAGGCTGAGGTCTGAGGATCGAGGTCCAAAGCCAACTCCAGGGTAGGAACATCCACGAGACTCTGAGCTCCAGTGACCCACCAGAAAACCGCAAGTGGCGCTGTGGCTCAAGTGGTAGAGCGCCAGCCTTGAGTGAAAGCGCTCAGGGACAGCACCCAGGCCCGGAGTTCAAGCCCCAGGACTGACCCCCTCCCCCCAAAAAAAGTCTGGCTTTGGTATGGGGAGCTGACCGGTGGTAAGAGCCCGGGAGGAGCACTGGACCATGGTGAGGAGCCGAACTCATTTACGGTGGGAGAGAACGGAGGGGGGGGGGGCTCAGCCGGCCCTACCCCGGCCCCTTCCCTCCCTCTGCCCAGCATGGAGGGGCTGGGGGAAGAAGGGTGAGTCCCTGGGGCTTGTGGCCTGGGGGAGGGGGCCCTGGGGTGCGGCGCCTGAGAGGTGTGGCCTTTCCCTCCACCGGCCTCCCCTCCACCAGCCTCCCCTGTGCGGGCCTCTCTCTGCCCGCGCCTACACTGAAGGCTTGCTCTTGTTCTGGCTTAGCCCGCTCTCCCCCCCTTCCCCCCCACCCCCCTATCCCCCCCCCCGTGGATGAGGGAGGTTTTTCCACTTGGTTTTGCAGCCAGGCCAGGCGTCTCGCGCTCTGCCGCCTCCCCGCCCCCATGCCCCCACATCTGGAGGAATGAGCCAGCGAGGCCCACATCTGGAGGTCATTCTCCCCGGGAAGACGTCTGTCTGCCCACATTCTTGTCTTTGAAACCCGAGGCCCGCGGGCCCCCTCTTTCTGGTGGGGCCTCTCGGGGACGCTCGCTGCGCCCCGCCCGCGCCCCGACACTTGGCTTCTTCATGGCTCTTTCTTCCTTTTAAGAATTTTTTATTTTCTTCAGCTCGTGTTTCACAGATTGAAGGCCCTAGACCTCACCACGAGCAAAACTAAAAACCACGAAAAACGAGCATTCACGTTGAGGTGAAGTCCAATGAGGGGCCGGTGACCTTGAAGAAGACAAGGTCATCTGGGATCTGGGATGTGTGCACACGAGGGGAGGGGCCAGAGGCCCGGGAGGAGGCTGGCCAGGAAAGACTCCAGGCTACGGTTCCTAGATGCACTGCAGAGCAGAGAAAGGTAGAAGTTTCTGGAACTCAGGAGTTTGCCCACAGCCCCAGGCTCTCACCGAGTAGATGGCAGGCGGTGGGACTGGTGGTTCTGGTGGTTCTGAAATGTGGGGAACATGAGAACCCCAACATTCTAACAGGACGGGGCCAATCTAGTACTGAAAGACTGCTTACATTCTCCTTCCTTCCTTCCCTCTTTCCTTTCTTCCTTCCCTCCTTCCTTCCTTCTTTCCCTCCTTCCTTCTTACCTTCCTTTCCTCCTTCTTCCTTCCCTTCCTCTCTCCTTCCTTCCCACCTTCTTTTCTTCCTCCCCCCCCCCACCCCCGGTGTTTGGTTTACAGCTCAGGAAACTCATACTTGCTCTACCACAGAGCTTTGCTCGGTACTGGTTGTTTTTTTAGATAGAGTCTCACTTCCTGCCCACACAGGCTCCAGGAACGTGATCCTCCTACTTTTCACTTCCCGCTGTAGCTAGGATGACAGGCATGCGCCACCACACCCAGCTTTCTTCCACAGAGATGGAGTCCTGAGGGCTCTTGGGCCTGGACCCAGCATGACCCATGACCTCTCGAGCTCAGCCTCGAGCTGAGGATTGAGCCCAGCTGTGGACTGAGAAGGGGGGGGGCTCTCTCATGTAGACCCAGGCTAGCCTCTAACCTGAATTCTTCCCATCTCAGCCTCCCAAGTAGTTAGGACCACAAGCGTGAGCCATTGATGCCCAACTTAGCATGTTTGTGTCTACCAACCACCCGGAGGAGGTCTGTGCTGCTGGTCCCGAGGAAGACAACACGCACCACGCTGTCACTCGGTCTCGTGCGTGTACTCTGTCCACGCCCCATGCCTGAGCCCCTCCCTGCCACAGTACCTTTGCCATCACTAAGGGCTCCAGGAAAGAGAACACTCAGTGATCAAGGCTGGCGCTCTACCACTTGAGCCACAGCACCACTTCTGGTTTTCTGATGGTTCCTTGGAAATCGGAGAATCTCGGACCTTCCTGCCCGGGCTGGCTTTGAACTGCGATCCTCAGATCCCAGCCTCCTGAGGAGCTGGGGTGATGGGCGGGAGCAGGGGGGCTCATCATTTTAGGGGAGCAGCTGACACTTCTGGAGTGGGCCTGGCTCCAGCCCTGTGCCTGCAGAGACCAAGCCGGGCCAGGCCTACCCCGGGGACTCTTCATCTTTGGGGGGGTGTCTAAAAACCCCAGGAAAATGAACCCCAAGTCCACAACAACCCGCCTCCCATGATGACCTCCAATGTGGGGTGCATTCCCCAGCCCCCCAGGAGGGGGGAGGTGGACAATCCTGAGCTGCACAAAGCTGGGCCGGCTCCCCCGCCCCGCCCCGCCCTGCCCAGCCCGAGGGAGGGGACCATGTGGAGCCTGGGCCCCATGAAGGCTCACTTCACCCCAACCCTGCTGTCAGATGCTTTCTTCCTGAGTCAGCCTCACACCTCGGAGAGACAACGCCATGGGAGACACAAGGCTGCCTTTGACCTTCAACCTGTTGCCCAATTCCCAGCCAGGCCACCAGAGGAGGGCGAGCTGGGCGGCTCTCCAGGCTGGGTACCACCCGGGCCGCGTTGCCTAGCAACCACAGGGAGGGATGGAAACTAGGAGGAAGGCAGGGAGCAGACAGGGTGACAGGGGAGACCGGCTGGGGCTGGGGCACAAGGTTCAATAGGTCGAGGCTCCGAGGTGGCCAGGGTGTACACGCACCCACTCTTCTGTCTTATTATCATTTCGTGTGCACTTGTGCTGGTTCCAGGGCTTGAACTCGGGGCCTGGGTGCCATGGCTGAGCTGTATCACTCAGGGCTGGCGCTCCACCATTTGAGCCACAGCTCCACATCTGGCTTTTGGGTAGATAATTGGACACAAGGGTCTTTCCCACCGAAACCACGATCCTCAGAACTCAGCCTCCAGAGCAGCTGGGATTACAGGTGTGAGCTACCACGGCCGTAGGTGTAGCAATATCACATGGCATCTTCGGCATATTTCGTCTGGTGAGTATTTAGCAAGGTAGGATGGATTTTCCTTCGAAGGCGCTCAGAGAGGGCGGGGCGGGGGGGGAAGGGGAGAGCCAGGGGTTTGTCTGTCCTTCCCTATCTGAGTCGCTGTGCTGAGTTTGGCATTGTTGGTCCTCTACGGTCATTTCAAGCGACCACAGGCTTTTGTCTCTATCATGATCCCGCGGCTCTGCAGAACAAACCTTAAACTTTGGGGTTGAAGAGCTAGCTCCTGGATTTCCCCCCCCCCCCCCGGTCCCCATTCCTTCCCGGGGCTGAGTTCTGTGTCTCCTGCACAGTCCTGGCTCTCTCATCCAAAACTGATCAGCGTCTAAACCAGCGCTTCTCCCCTCTACAAAACCCCGACTGGCCCGTCTCTCTCTACACCTTTGGCAAAAACAGCGACCCCTCTGCCCCCTCCCGGGCTAGGGGTGCTGCTCACAGAGCCCCCCATGGGCCTCTGGTGCATGTCATGCCCTCAGCTGGCGCTTGTGAGCTCTCTTCTCTGCCGGGCGCCGTGGCTCACGCCTGTCATCCCGGCTACTCAGGAGGCTGAGATCTGAGGATCGTGGTTCAAAGCCAGCCCAAGCAGGAAAGTCCATGAGCCTCTGATCTCCAGTGAACCACCAGAAAACTGGATGTGGAGCTGTGGCTCACGTGGTAGAGGGCCAGCCTCAGACACAGTGTCTCAGGGACGGTCAGGGGCAGGGGGGCTCAGGCCTGGGAGGCAGAGGGCAGACAAGAGCCTCCCCCCCACCCCAAGAGGTCTCCCTGCCTCTGCCTGACCCCGAGCCTTGTCACCCGAGTCCTGGGTCAGGCAGAGCCCCGCCTGCCCGCCCCACCCTGCTGCAGCCCAGCCCGACCCAGCCCTGCAGGGCTGCAGCCTCTTCCCTGCCTCTGGCCCAGAACTCCTGCCCTCTGCACCCCAAACTAGACCTGTGTCCCCACACGTCACCGGCACGCCCCAGAGCCGGACTGGACCTCGGCCCCGCGGGGGGAGGGGGGGAGGGATGGCAGGGGACGGGACAGGAGGGCAGCCCTGGCTGATCAGCAAAGCCATTCAGCTTCTAGGGGGGACTTCCCAAGCAGGTGCCTTTGCCAGGGACGGACTTTTGCTTTTTGTTTTCTTTCCGGTACCGAGATTTGAACCCAGGTCTTGGAGCTTGACAAGTCCTCTACCGCCTGAGCCGCTCTGCCAGGGCTCTGCCTGCTCTTCAGGTTAGTTTTCAGACAGGATCTTGCACTGTTTCTTTGTGTCCAGCCTCTGACTGACAGCTCCCAAGCAGCCGGGATTACAGGGAGGCCTCATGACACCCTGCAAGGGACAGACTCTTGGTTTGATGTTGGAGTTTAATTTGTACTTTTGTTGTTGGTGGTGGTGGTCATGGGGCTTGAACTCAGGGCCTGGGTGCTGTCCCTCAGCTCTTCAGCTCAAGGCTGGCGCTCTACCCCTTGAGCCAGAATGCCACTTTGGGCTTTTCTGTTTATCTGGTGCTGAGGAATCGAACCCCGGGCCTCATGTGTGTGAGGCAAGCGCTCTACCGCTGAGCCACCTTCCCAGCCTTATTTGTACTTTTATTTTCCAAAGCTTATGAATACGTGATGCCCGCAAGACCGAGTCAGGACCTAGGCCTAGCCCAGCTTGCTGTCCACAGTGCCTTGGGTTCGATCCTGGCCAGCACAAAGACAGCCAAACAGGGTGGGGGGAGGGAACGCAGGAATCCAGGAGAGGTGGCTCCTGCTTGTCATCCCAGCTACCCAGGAAGTGGAGATCAGGAGGACCCCATTTGCAGGCCAGCGGGGACCAAAATTCAGTGGGGAGACCCCATCTCCAGAAACAAGCTTGAAGGGCAGGGTAGTTCACGACTGTAAACCCCTCACTGTGTGAGAAGATCACAGCCCAAGACTGGCTGGGGAAACAAAACACAGCAAAGCATGAAGCCCTATCTATCCAGAAAAAGCAGCTAAAGCCCGTGCTGAGGGCATGGCTGAAGAGGTGGAGCACCGACCAGCCTGGTGAGTATGAGGCCCTGAATTCAAACCCCAGAATCACACACATGTACGTGCACACACACACATGCTCATATACATATCACACATGCACATATGTGTGTATATACTGACACACATGCACATATATGCACGCATGCACACACATACCACTTTGAAAAATTAGGGGAGGGGCTGGGAAGGTGGTTCAGTGGTAGAGCGCTCACCTAGCATGCACGAAGCCCTGGGTTCGATTCCTCAGCACCACAGACACAGAAAAAGCCAGAAGTGGTGCTGTGCTCAAGTGGTAGAGTGCTAGCCTTGAGCAAAAGAAGCTCAGTGACAGCGCCCAGGCCCAGAGTTCAAGCCTGAGGATTGCCAAAAAAACAAAAACAAAAAACCTAGGGGAACAGAAGTTACAAACCCCTTCTTGAAAGTATGTAACCATTATTTTCTGCACTTTTGAATACATTTATTTCCCTTCCAAATAACTACTGGTCTCGGAGTAGAGAAACCTCTCAGACATCAAACTAACAGAGAACCCCATCCCCCTCCCCCCGCCGGATCCCCAACGCCGGTGTCCAGGACTCCCTGTCTGTAACTACAGAACTCCTCGCCCTGGCACAGACTTGAACATCTGCCAGGTCACGGGTCCAGAGGAAACAGAGGCGTGGGGCAAAGACTCCCAGCAGCCGCTGCATGCCTGGCTCTTTTGTGGAAAGTGGGGTGGGGCGGGCGGGGGGGGCTGGGCAGCCCGCACCCCTCTCCACCACCACCAGCACCCCTGCAAAGGAAATAACGCCTGAACTCCTGCTTGGGAAAGCCAGGGGCGGAGGCTGGCAGAGGAGGAACGGAAACACAGGCCAGGCCTCCCTCCCCTCCCAGTCCATCCCTTCCACATTCCTGCAGTGGGGAGGGAATTTTCCGCTCTGTCTAGCAGAGCTGGGTGGAGCGGACACCAAGCGGGGTCGTTAGAGGAAGTGGAGGGATGGCCGTTTTTCTCTCTTCTTTCCTTTCTCCGGCTCGGGCAACCAGTCTCTGGGACCCTGGAGCCCAGGGGGAGACACAAGGGCAGATTTTACAGCTTTTTATTACTCACATTACAGGGTCAGGGAAGCCCAGAGAACGGGGCGTTGGTGGGGCCCAGCCCCGGGGGGCCCCACCCAGAAAATTAAAAAAAAAGAAAAACCAAATCACAGTTCTGCATCTGCTCACCTGTCGCCCGATCATTCCCAGGCCTGAGTCACGGCTCACGTGACTGAGAGTGCACAGGGCCTCCATCCACGCCTGGCAGGGGCTCCCGAAACTCTGGTCACCACGGGCCCAGCGTCGGATGGCCGGTGCCAGCCCGTTGCCCGGCCTGGGCTGGCGGCCAGCCCACCGAGCTGAAAGGAGATTCCTGCGTGGAAATGGCCCGAGGCCTGGTGGTCACGGCTTGGAGGGGTTGGTCACTGGGTGCCCGCTGACCACCTGAGCCTCCTCCCACTGTTCCCACAGAGGGGCTGGCACGGAGCCTGCTCACGGGTGGTTGCCTGTGGGTTGGTTAAGTGAAGAATTGGCTGGGGAATGAGCTGTTTTTCTTTTTGGGCAGTCCTGGGACTTGAACTCAGGACCTAGGTGCTGTCCCTGAGCTGTTTGTGCTCAAGGCTGGCGCTCTACCCCTTGAGCCACAGCACTACTTCTGGTTTTCTGGTGGTTCATTGGAGATAAGAGTCTCATGGACTTTCCTGCCCAGGCTGGCCTTGAACTGCGATCCTCAGGTCTCAGCCTCCTGAGTACCTGGGATGACAGATCTGAGCCAAGGCACCCGGCCTTTGCATACAGCACAGGACGCAGCCTGCTTCCCGAGAAAGCGATGATCTGTCATTGAAAACCTCGCCCACAGTCCCCTGAGGAGCTGGGGAAGCACCCTGGAACGGAAGTTCCCGGAAGGGAAGTTCTGGAAGGGGAAGAAAGTTTTCCTGATCTAGCAGTTTCCATTTCTTTGGAATGGCTGACTCAGGGGCTGCCCGGAAGGAGGAATGTCGCTGGGAGTCCCGAGAGACCCGATTGGCTGTCAGGGGCCACGCGTCCGGTCCATAGCCCAGGCCAAGGGAGGACGGAGCCCTGGGCCCGTCTCCACGCAACTGTCCACCACCCCATGGGTCCTCCACTGGCCCCGTCCGCCTCCTTCTAGAGAGAGTAGTCCTGCTGCAGCTCACAATGGAGCATCTGTCCCACCATCAGAAAGCCCCGAGTTCGAATCCCTACCCTGCTCCTCCAAAAATTGAAAATACAGATTAAGCCCTAAGAACGCCATTGCTTTGTACAATAAATATGTGCTAATGAAATGGTTTTGGGGCTGGAAAGGTGGCTCAGTGGTAGAGCGCTTGCCTTGCAGCCTGAGGCCCTGGGTTCGATTCCTCAGCACCACATAAGCAAAAAGAAAAAAGCCGGAAGTGGCGCTGTGGCTCAAGTGGTAGAGCGCTAGCCTTGAGCTGAAGAGCTGAGGGACAGATCCCAGGCCCAGAGATCAGGCCCCACGACTGGACCCCCCCCCCCAAAAAAAGAAATGTTTTTAAAGGAACCAGGCTCTAATGGCTCCTGCCTTCACTCCAGCTACTCAGGAGGCTGAGATCTGAGGATCAAGGTTCTAAACCAGCCTGGGCAGGAAAGTCCATGAGACTTTGATCTCCAATGTACCACTGAAAAGCTAGAAGTGGCGCTGTGGCTCAAGTGGTAGAGCGCCAGCCTGGAATGAAAGAGCTCAGGGACGGCGCCCAGGCCCTGAGTTCAAGCCCAAGGACTCACACATACACACATACACACACATACACACATGTACACACATGCACACATGCATGCATACACACGAACTTGAAAGAAGAAAGCATGCGGTGGAGAATGGGGACGGTGGGGTAGGGATTCACTGGGCACAGCACTGCGGGGCAGGGTGCAGACCCCAGTCTGAGGGTGCCGACGGTGGCCTGTTGCCCGTGGCATCTGCCCCAGGGCCTCCTGGACGAGGTGGGCCACGCATCCACGCTCCTTAGCGCATGAGTAGAAAAACAAAATGGCACCCGGCCTGGGCCTGAAGGCGGGACGGTGTCACTGATGCACACCAGGCTGGGCCCGGGCAGACGGGGAGAGACTGTCTACATGTTTCCACCACCCCAAAAATCGTCCCACAAAGGCTCCTGGAGTCCCGGGATGGGGAGGATGGGAGGGAGAATTTCATTCAAACAGGCTCCATTTGTAGGACAGATTTCTTAGCGGGGGAAATGATAGGAGAGAATCCTGGTGGTGATTCGATCAGAAAGCCCGCGTGGAGGCTTGAAGTGCATGCCGAGGAGTCCTGGGCGTGGGGGTGGACGTGAGGTCCCCCTGGGTCCTGCCCCACGGTGGGTGATGGAGCCTTGGCCAGGTGCCCGGGGCTCTGCCTGGCGTAGGCCTCCGGGTCAGCGCACGGCCCCTCGGGGCCCACAGGCCAGACCTCAGCCTCGACCTACCCTAAGTCCACCCCCGTGGGTTCCCTGCCTTCTGAGCAGGGATCTGGAGCCCACTGTGTGGGGGTAAATTGAGGCACAAAGGAACGGAAGTGGGAGGAAGCCCAGAGGGGCCCTGGGAATCTAACCCCAGACTCTCCTGCCCATCGAATCTCAATCATCAGTCTCAGAAGGATGACTATAGCGCTTTTCACAGCACAGATCTCACTGATGGCGGAGTTGACAGCCCTGGGCCCTCTAGAAGCTTCCTTCCCAAGTGACTGCCTACAAAAGTATGCCAGAGTAACCGGGTAGGCATGACAAACAGCTCCCTGGGGCAGCCTGGGGGAGAAAGCCAGGACTGAGTGACAGAGACGAGATTCTTGATTGATGGGGCCCTGGCGTCAGTGCCGAACAGGAAAACCACCCAGCACAGCACCCTGCCCTGCACGTGTGAAAAAGAAAACCCATAATCGTGTGAAAAAGAAAACCCATAATCGTGTGAAAAAGAAAACCCATAATCGTGCAGGATTCGGTCTTGGGACACAGCCCGGAGGGAGGGCTGGAGGAAGGGTAGACATCTGGCTACGTTCTACCACACCCTCATCTCCATCCTGTCTGGAATAGTACCCCAGGGGCCTCCCTGAATCCCAGCCAGCCGGCCACACCAATGAGGATGAATCCCAGCCAGCCGGCCCCGCCACGGGGAGATGGCGAGGCTGGGACTGGATGGGCCTGGGACAGCCTCCTCCAGGCAGCCTCCTTCCTTCTCCCTGCCCGCCCCCTTCCCCCACCTCTTTGCCTGCTGCAGGCCCAAGGCCTGAGCTCTGAACCATGGCGCCATATCACAGGCCACAGCCGGACGCCAGGGCGCTACCAGAGCGCTGAACGCAGGGAACACGTGGCCTGGAAAGGGTGGACAGTGCGGGGGACGGCGTGGATGGCTCCTGTGTCTGTGGGGCGGGTGGGAGCCGGCAGCATTTGGATGCATCTTCCCTCCTTTGATGCAATGCTGTTAGATCTGGAGGCCCCTGGTGGGGAGAGGGGGCAGGGCCACGCCCACAGGGGGCAGGGCCCCGGACAGCCAATAGGGAAGTGCGGGGTGGTGGGTGGGGCCTCAGTGTTAGGTCATAAGAGACCTGACAGCAGTCACCTTCCCCCTCCTTGTGGGGGACCTGGGGTGGGAGGGGGGGGACAGGGCGATCACTGGCCCTGTGGGAGAGCCCCCCCCCCACGTGTGAATGCCGTGGAGTGTACACGTGTCCCACAGGCCTGTGGACCACCGGCCAGAACTCGCCTCCTGCCCCTCCCTCGCTCGCTGGCTCTCTGCCTCTGTGGCCCTCACCTGGTCTCGGGCCTCCTGGGCCGCATCTGTCCTCGGACCTGCCACGAGGTCCAAACCCAAGAGCCCCTCACACTCCCCCACCCCCCCTTCCTGCCACCCCCGGTGCCCAGGCCCGGCCAGGGGTATGTCAGACAAGTGGGTTTGTGGGGCTGTGTGAGAGGTTGATTGCACAGGGCAGGGTATTTCCAGTGGCTGGGCCGTGCGTGGCATGAATCAGAGCTCAATCTGGCTTTATGACGGCTGAGTAATATTCCCCGGTATAGACACACCATTCATTCAGCTAATCCCCCCGCTCCTGCACTTTTGTTTGGGCCATTTCCAGCTTCGGGCAATCACAAACCCTGCGGCTATAAACGCTCCCCTCACGGGTGGACACCCAGGAGCCGATCTCTGGGTCGTAAAGTTGCTCTTGTACTGTATGAAGGAACCTCGGCCCAGTCCCTGAGGTGGCTCGCTGCCGGGAGCAGAGCGGGCCTCTCGGGCACCTTCTGACCCACCGTCTCGGTGGACTGATTTGCATTGCCACGGCGATCCGTGATGTCAACCACTCTTTCTGTGGGTCTCTTCTAGGAAGAAGCGTCCATGCCAATCTTCCTTTAAAATTTAATTTTAACCATTGAATTGTTAGGTGTGCTTTATATACTCAAGGTACCATTCTCTTACTAAATATTTGCGTGGGGAGCCAGTGGCTCACACCTGGCATCCCAGCTACTCAGGAGGCTGAGATCCGAGGATCTCAGTTCGAGGCTAGCCTGGGCAGGAAAGTCCGTGAGACTCTGATCTCTAATGATCCACCAGAAAACCAGAAGTGGAGCTATGGCTCAAGGGGTAGAGCACCAGCCTTGAGTGAAAGATTTCAGGGACAGCGCCCAGGCCCTGAGTTCAAGACCCAGGATTGACAAAAATACAATAAAACAAATATTTGTAAAACTCAGAGGTTCTAGTTAAAGGTTTCCTGTTATAATGTCACAGAATAATTGGAATAGGAGCCCGGTTTGTCTGCTTTCTAGTGACGTGTGTCCCACGGTCATGTCTTCTAATGAACGTTGACCTCGCCTGGGAGAGGCGCGGGGAGTGTGGAGGGAGGGAAGGGTCTGTGCCCGCCTGCTTGTGTGCGGCCCAGAGCCCTCCTCCTCCTCCTCCTCCTCTCCTCCTCCTCTTCCCTTCTGCTAGTCAGAATGTGGCTATGGGGCTGAAGGCCCGGCTCACTTGCTAGAGCGCCAGCCAGCGAGCAAAACATGGCAGGTACCGAGTTCAAGTCCTGCGCTTAGACCTGAAAAAAAAAAAAAAAAAACAAAAAAATAGAATGTGGTTGTGATGGCCGGAGCTGCAGCAAACACTTAGGTGACACGAGGAGCGGGAGGCGGTTTGCTGCGTCTGGGCCTGTGGGGTAGGATGGATGCCCCGGCCCCTGCTCCGTCGGCCCTCCATCCTCAGAGCACGCGGCTGGCCCCAGCCGCAGGACACGGCGCTACCCGCCCAGTGACATCCGTGGTGTGTGTTCACTTCTCCTGTCTTATCTGTGCCTTGCCCTGAGCTGCTGAGCAATTGTGCCATCCCAGAGGGTAAATCAAGTCATCAGCAGAACCTCCGGCCCTCCGCAGGAAAACAACACAGGGCTTTGTTTTATGGGAATTCCTGGGCGGGGACAGGCGCCACAGCTCCCAGCCGCTGCTTCTCCTAGTTCTAGATCTGCCCCGGAGCCGTTGGAGGCCAGGGCGGGGCCGTGTGCTTGCTTGCTAGGGGTGTAAGCGTGTGCAGGTGTGCGAGTGCATGCGTATGCATGCACGTGTATACCTGTCGTCATAAAAACATTCATCTCCAAAAATATATTGTTATTTGTGGGAAGATAGTAAAATCTTCTTAGTCCATCCTTCATCTACCATTTACCCATCTGTCTTCCATCAACCTATCCATCCATACAACTATTCACTGTCCACCTCCATCCATCCAACCATCCACTATCCATCCATCCATCCTCCATCCATCCTCCATCCATCCAACCATCCATCCTCCATCCACCCATCCACCACCCTCCCATCCTCCCATCCACCCATCCATCCACCCATCAATCTTCCATCCATCCATCCTTCCTTCCATCCATCCAACAATCCATCCTCCCATCCATCATCCATCCATCCACCCATACCATCCATCCACCATCCATCCATCCATCCTCCCTCCATCTATCTACCCATCCCATCCATCCACCATCCATCCACCCATCCTCCCTCCATCCATCCACCCATCCATCCTCCATCCATCCATCCACCCATTCTCCATCCATCCAACCATCCATCCATCCATCCACCATCCATCCATCCATCCTCTTTCCATCCATCCACCCATCCATCCTCCATCCATCCATCCACCCATTCTCCATCCATCCAACCATCCATCCATCCATCCACCATCCATCCATCCATCCTCTTTCCATCCATCCACCCATCCATCCTCCATCCATCCATCCACCCATTCTCCATCCATCCAACCATCCATCCATCCATCCACCATCCATCCATCCATCCTCCTTCCATCCATCCACCCATCCATCCATCCACCATCCATCCATCCATCCTCCCTCCATCCATCCACCCATCCATCCACCACCCATCCATCTATCCATCCACCCATCCATCCATCCACCCATCCATCCATCCACCATCCATCCATCCTCCATCCATCCATCCACCATCCATCCATCCTCCATCCATCCATCCACCATCCATCCATCCACCATCCATCCATCCTCCATCCATCCATCCACCATCCATCCATCCATCCATCCATCTACCATCCATCCATCCTCCATCCATCCATCCTCCATCCATCCATCCATCCACCCATCCATCCACCATCCATCCATCCATCCATCCACCATGCATCCATCCTCCATCCATCCATCCACCATCCATCCATCCTTCCATCCACTCAACTGTGCTGCGAGGCACTCCTGCCAGGAGCTATGATAGGAAGGAAGAGGAGGAGGACAAGGAAACGCACAGGAGAGGCCTTGGTAAGCTGAAGAGAAGATGCTCTAGGCCTGGTCTGGGCTCTGGAGCAGCTGTTCCATTCACCCTGGGCTTGTGGGCCCAGAATGTTCCGTGACCCAGAGGTGACCCTGTCCGAAGCTGTCCGCATTCTGCCATGCTCCCAGGCTGGGTGTGACTCCCCTCCGCCCTCAGCTCCCTGCCGGCCCAGGTTTGCTTGAGTCACTCCTGAGCAGGAGGCCGGGCGGGGCGTGGAGGGCAGAGGCCCAGGTCAGCCTCGGAGTCACCTCCAGATTCATTCGCGGGACTCCTGCCTTCGGGCAACTGGCTCTGCCAGTTGGGCAGCGAGCAGAGCTGTGTTGCTCCGCCTCCACCCCTGCCCTGCCCCTGCCCCCTTCCCATTCAGGCTGGGAAGAAGAAAGCGGAGGAGGCCCGGCAATCCCACACACACACCACTCAGGATATGCGCGTGTGTGTGCGCATGCGTGCGTGCATGTGTGTTGATCCTGGGGCTTGAACTCAGGGCCTGGGCGCTGTCCCTGAGCTGCTTTTGCTCAAGGCTGGCGCTCTACCCCTTGAGCCACGGCTCCACTTTTGGCTTTTTCTGTGTCTGTGGTGCTGAGGAATCGAACCCAAGGCCTCATGTGTGCCAGGCGAGCACTCTACCACTGAGCCACCTGCCCAGCTTCCTTCCCCACCCCAGACGGTTTTTGTCACAGCCAATGGATGTCACCCTCAGTATTGATCTTGAACTTAGGTGGAGAAAATCAACAGATGCTGCTTGGGTTTGGGGTTTAGGAGAGCCGTTTACCCTATCTTGGAATTACTGTTGTTTTGTTTTTTGCATTCTTATTTGTATTTTTCTGAGTCCTCTGTCTCCTTGGTCCCTAGCTTCCCGCTGGATACTCGAAACCCCCATACACACACACACACACACACACACACACACACACACACACACACACACACACACACACACAGACACCAGGCCCTGGCCTCCCTCCCCAACCCCCCTCCCACCTCCCTGCATGTGAGTAGAAAACTCGTAATGAATTCATCACCACGGTTACTTCTGATCCGAGACTCTGACACCTGAATTAACTGGTTTGTCCACAGCTGACACAGAGCCAGCCAGACTGGGGGACGGGGCGGGGGGGGGAAGGGGACCTGGGGCATTGGCACACTCCGCCTCCTGCCCCTGTTCCTGGACCCCCAGGTCCAGCGGAAGGCCAGGTCTGCCCGGCTGACCCGGAGCCTCACCCCCAGCCAGCCCCGGCCTCCAGGGGTACTCTCGGGTCCCAGTCCACCAGCTTTAATAAATCAGCCACGACTGCACCCCTCCACGCAGGGCGTGGTGTGGGAGTCCGGTGACTGGGGCTTGTAGAAGCCCGTGTCTTCAGAGGGACGCCTTCGGGGCGCCCAGGGCTCTGCTTTTACCTGAAGTCCTTTGTACAAGGGAGTTTTATTGACCGTAGCGATGGTGCTTCTGGAATTTGCCTTTGGAGAAACAGTTCCAGGCCGCAGCCCATCCCCAGAGCCGCGCGTGTCTGTGAACCCCGCCCATGGCACCTCCTTCCACCCGCACGCGAACAAATTCCACACAACCAGGGCTCTACACGGACCAGACTTTCCTAAGTCAAAGGGGAAGGGCTGAACACAGCCCTAACTCTTCCTAGGTTAGAGATTTCATTTTGAAGCCAGGCACTGGCGGCTCACGCCTGTTGTCCCAGCTATTCAGGAGGCTGAGATGTGAGGATGATGGTTCAAAGCCAGCCTGGGCCAGGAAAGCCCGAGAGACTCTGATCTCCAATGAACCGCCAAAAGGTCGGAAATGGAGCTGTGGCTCACATGGTAGAGCACCAGCTTTGCACAAAAAAGCTAAGAGACAGCACCCAGGCCCTGAGTTCAAGTCCCAGAACTGGGGCAGGGAGAAAGAATGAACAGATCATGTCTACCAACCATCGGCCAGGGCTGTGTCTACACCGGAGAGAGGACTCTGTCATGCGGTGACAATCAAGTGCTATTCTTCCAACGAAGCACAATTACACTGGTAATGGACACCGGGCCGGTATAGATCGCCAGGATGTTGAGCTGACCGGCGGTGCCCTTCCTGCTGCCCGAGATGGGGTTTGATGGGAGTGAGCGCTTTGGCCCCTTTCTCTTTGTTTCTGGTCCCTCCCCCATGCCCACCCCCCCGCACCATTTCCACAGCTGAGGAAACAGGAGTGGGAAAGCTCAGGCCACGCCTTTGTCTCCAGCTAGCCGGGGAGGATGGAGAGGTGTGGGAAGGCCATGGGAGGGGGGGGGAGCTCTGTGGACGTGTCAGGAGGCAGCCCAGCAATGAGCCACGTCCCACGTGAGTCCCTCCCACACGAGCATCTGTGTTTCTGTGTCCAGCCTTGTGGGACAAATGCCCAGAAGCCCAGAAGCGTGGGACCCCCCACCCCACAGGCACCCCGAAGGGAGACGGCCACCAAGACCAGTCTGTACAGCCTGGATGTCCCCTCCCAACGACCCAGACCCCACAGACGGGGCCTGGGGAATGACGGGGGGTCACAAGATGCCCTCGGGTACCCAAAGGTCACCGTCAACACGCGTGTCTTTTCTTTGTGTCTTTATTTTGGAGCAGGTCCTGGGGCTTGAACTTGGGGCCCGGGCACCGTCCATGAGCTAGTTTGCTAACGGCTGGTGCTCTACCACTTGAGCCACAGCTCCACTTCGGGCTTTTTGGTGGTTTGTTGAAGATGACAGTCTCACGGACTTTCCTGCCCGGGCTAGCTTTGAACCTCCATCCTCAGATCTCAGCCTCCCCAGTGGCTGGGATAATGGCCGTGAGCCACTGGCGCCCAACGCAGGAGTCATCGTTTAATCTTGGCAGTGACTGCACTTTCTAAATAAGGAAACTGAGGCCCAGAGAGGGTGAGCGACCTTTTCAAGTGGTACGGGACGGGAATGGAACCCGAGGAGTCGGACTCCGGGACGTCAGGGAGTTCCACTGGGCCCGACTCCTGACTCAAGCGAGCGTCCTCTGAGGCTCTGCTCAGGGGGGAGATTGGGGGAGCGGGGGATGATGGGAGGGGGGGAGGGGGGAGACAGAGGGGTGAGAGAGGACGATGGGGAAGAACATGGGCCCAGATCCAAAGCCTTCCCACCTGTGTCATCCTAAATTCACATAAGATAACAGCACCAGCGCCATCCTCAACCGGCTCTAACAACCTGGCTGACGGATTCTTGTTGTTTTTTTTTTTAATCTGCTTTTCCATCGCTTTCATCACCTGCCTTTCCAAGTTTGATCTGGCCCAGCCTGGGAGACTCACGTCTGTAATCCCAGCTCTTCACGGGGCGTTCTAAACCAGACCCCAAGAGTCCACGAGACTCTTATCTCCAATTAAACTACGGCATCAATAACAACAAAAAAAAACCAAAGCGGAGCTGTGGTTCAAGTGGTAGAGCGCCAGGCTTTAGCAAACTAGCTCAGGGACAGTGCCCGGGCCCCGAGTTCAAGCCCCAGGCCTGGCACTAAGGAAATAAATGTATCTTTGTTGTCGCCCAGTGGTTCACTATAAGCCTAGCTACTCAGGAGGCTGAGATCTGGGGATCTTTTTGCTCCTTAGTTGGAGATAAAGAACCTGATCGACTCTCCTGCCTAGGCTGGCTTCAAACCTCAAGGGCCCAGCGGCCTCCTGAGGAGCCGGGATTACAGGCGTGAGCCGCCACGCTGGCAGCTTCACAGTACGCTTCCCCACCTCTCCTGCCTTGGAGTTCCAGTGGGTCTCACTTGCTTGCTTTGTCCCTCGATCACCAGAGAGAACACCACGTGTGCTCTTCTGTCCTTGGAACTTTTCCACTTCGTGCCTCCTAGAAATCCTTGCACGTTTGTTCACAGAAGTTGCCTGTGTTTTGTACTTTCTGAGCTGGCCGTAAACTTCAGGATCGGTGCTCAGGCGGGAGTTCCCGGTTCGATCATCCTTACGTCGGAGGCTGACACACACGTCGTATTTGGGGGTCTCTCCCCAAAGATATGAAACTCTGACTCGAGGACAATGCACATGTGATTGGTGGGAAAATGCACACGTGATTTTCACCAAGCTGCGTGGGACGGAGCCCATCACCCGCCACGCCTCTCGGGAACATTGAAACGCACTCCACGCGTCATAGATGGGGTCGAGTGGCTTTCTGTGTATGTGTCATGGCTATTTTGTCCTCTGTCCTTTTTATAGGAATTTGGACCTTTCCTTCCTGTTAAATTAAAAAAGAAAATCTTTTTGAACCAGGTACCAGGGGCTCACGCCTGTCCTCGGGAGGACTTGGGAGGCTGAGATCTGAGGATCACAGTTTGAGGCCAGCTCAGGCAGGAAAGTCTGTGAGACTCTGATCTCCAATAAACCACCAGAAAAACTAGAAGTGGAACTGCAGCTCTTTAAGAAAAAAAAATGCTCAGGGACCCGAGTTCAAGCCCCAGTACAATATATAAAATAATATAACAAAATAAAGCTGCCCGTTGGCCTTTGTGTCCCTGTTATGCGAGGTTTATCGGTGAATTCGGGGAGAACAGGACACAGTCGCATAACCGGGCCGGCCAAGAACGAGGCGTCCAATCCCTTCTGCTCACGTTACTGGGGCTAATACCCAAGGTCCCCGCTGAGAGGTTTACATGACTCTTTCTGGCCATGTAATTGCCCATAGTGATCGCCCATTGTCCTCTGGTGCGCCTGTGGTCGGCTTTCTGCCCAAGCAGCTTAGACTACAGTGAAAGAAATGGACTGACCCTCCTAGAACCCACCCGCCACACCGTGCCCTCCCACAATCCCAGCCTGCTGGGGGCTGAGGGAGGATCGTGGGTCTGAGGCCAGCCTGGGCTGCACAGACTGTCTCAAAAAGAAGAAGGAGGAGGAGGAGGAGGAGGAGGAGGAGGAGGAGGAGGAGGAGGAGGAGGAGGAGGAGGAGGAGGAGGAGGAGGAGGAGGAGGAGGAGGAGGAGGAGGAGGAGGAGGAGGAGGAGGAGGAGGAGGAGGAGGAGGAGGAGGAGGAGGAGGAGGAGGAGGAGGAGGAGGAGGAGGAGGAGGAGGAGATGGTTTCCATCCTAGATCAAACCACCCAGCTCAGGGGAAAGCTTTGCTTCCTTTATGTTGTATGGCCAGGATGCATTCCCCGCCCCCCCCCCGCCCCTCCATGCTCGGGTCATTTCTGGGGATCTTCCTTTGTATTTTCGCCAGGCACTAAATGAGATACAACTGTCAAGTTCTTCCACATTATGAAATGTGGCTGGTGGGCAATTTTCAGACCATGTGGCTCACTTTGAATTTACAACTGGGGGAGGGGGAGGTCCCACAGAGCCACCTGCTCTCTCTCACACACACACACACACACACACACACACACACACTTAAGCTCCTGCTGGTTCTTAAGTACAATAAAGCCCTCTCGGCCCGTGTGAGTGGTTCACGTCTGTCATCCCAGTTACTGTGGAGGTTGAGACCTGAGGATGGCGGTTCAAAGCCAGCCCCAGAGGAGACAGGAAGACGCTTATCTCCAAGAAACCATGGGGAAAAAAAAGCAAGAAATGGAGCTGTGGCTCAAGTGGTAAAGCACCGGCTTGAGCAAAAGCAGCTCAGGGACAGCGCCCAGGCCCTGAGTTCAAGGCCCAGGACTGGCTCAAAAGATGGAGAGCTGGCAGGGGGACACCTGGGCCCCTGGCAGGTGGGCATGGGGGGGAGGGAGGAGAGGGCGGGGAGGGGAGGGGCAGGAAGGTCCCTGTGACGTCAGCACTGTGATGTCAGCACTGTGACGTCACAGAGCCGGCCCGCCCAGCTCTGCGGGACATCCTGCCCGGCCCCTGCCAGCCTCCATTCACCATCTGACTCCTCTGCGGGCAGAAGGGGGGAACCTGCTCATCCCCGCCGCTCAGCCTCAGTCTACCTCAGCTGAGCAAGACCCAGGCAGACAGACACACAGCACAACCCGCCACAGCGCTTCCCCGTGTATGCACCAGCCCTCCCAGCCGACTCGAAATGTTTGTGTCACCCCGAAGGTAAGCTCCCCCTCTCCCCCCATCACCCCGCCAGCTCCACACAGCCACAGCCCCCCACACACACACCCAGGACCCCCCACCGCCAGCACCCCACCATCCCCTCCAGTGAGCTTTACTGTGTCCCTACCACGGCGAGTTTCCAGAAGCTTCTGTGTCTTTTGCTTCTTTTTCCTCCTCTTCCTCTCTGCCCAGTGCCCCTGGCCACAGATCTTTTCTTCTCTTTTTTCCTGTGTGCGGTCACGTGCCACAGACCCGGTCCCCAGCCACACGCGGGCCCTGGCCACGACCCTCGTGGTGGCCAGCGTGGAAGATGCTGGCAGAGAGAAAGAGCAGGGAATCACCAACCCACCCCATGTCCCTGCCCTGAGCCGGCTGGCGGGAACCCGGCCTTGGTCTCTGAGAATCTGGATCTTCAGGAATCTTTCTAGATCCTTCCAGAGAGTAAAGGAGGCTAGCCTTGTTCAGGGCAGGGTTGACCTGCCTCCCCAGGACAGCCAATGCGTCCTTTCTCCAATGTCTTTCGGGAACATGAAGTTCAGCCTGGCTGAGGAGCCCCGCACACGTGTGTACACACACACACACACACGCATGCACACACGCACACGCATGCAGCAAGGAAGCACAGCGTTGAGCAGGGGGAGGTGGGATGTTCAGGAGGCCTTGTGGGGCTGGAGCAGAACCGGTGTCATTGAAGAGCCACCCAGGGCTTCCCAGATCCTGATGAGCTAGGATGGAGAGAACCTTCCAGAAGCAAAGCTGGGCGTGGGCAGGGGTAGACTTTGACCACTGGTTTTCTGGGAGAATCACAGTGTAGTTGGTGAGCCCCAAGCACCCAGCACCCAACACCCAGCACCCTGCCCCGGCACCCAGTACCCAGCACCCAGCACCCTGCCCCGGCACCCAGCACCCAGCACCCAGCACCCTGCCCCGGCACCCAACACCCAGCACCCTGCCCCGGCACCCAACACCCAGCACCCTGCCCCGGCACCCAGCACCCAGCACCCAGCACCCTGCCCCGGCACCCAACACCCAGCACCCAGCACCCTGCCCCGGCACCCAGTACCCAGCACCCAGCACCCTGCCCTGGCACCCAACACCCAGCACCCAGCACCCTGCCCCGGCACCCAGTACCCAGCACCCAGCACCCTGCCCCGGCATCCACGGCCCAGCACCCAGCACCCTGCCCCGGCATCCAGGGCCCAGCACCCAGCACCCAGCACCCAGCCCCGGCACCCAGCACCCAGCACCCAGCACCCAGCCCCGGCACCCAGCACCCAGCACCCAGCACCCAGCACCCTGCCCCGGCATCCAGCACCCAGCACCCAGCACCCTGCCCCGGCATCCAGGGCCCAGTAGGCCTCCTTCCATGCGCCCCCTCATGTACCCCCTTATCCAGTGCACCCGGGGGGAGGCCAGGGAAGAATTTGGGGCCCCGTGGGCCCCCCCCCGGCGTCTTTAGGGGAACTAGAGGAGGTCGGGCCTGGCTTTGGGGGGTCCACGGGGACCCTGGGCAGTCACGGACCCTGGATCGGGGTCAGGGGTCGGGGTCAGAGGCCAGGGGACCCCCCCAGGCGGCAACACAGGGCCGCGTCTGCAGCCCCAACCATCTCACAATTCAAAACCGCGTCGTCCCTCCGCACCCCACCGTCGCCATGGCAACCACTGCCCAGTGAGGGGGGCGTGGCCAGGAGGTGAGGCTAGGGCGGGGCTGGGGAGGGGCGGGGCGGGGCCTTGCCGGTGGGTGGGGCCCAGGGGGGGGCATTGTGGAGAGGGCGGGGCCCGGATGAAGGGGAGGGTCTTGTGGAAAGGGCGGGGCCGTTGAAGGGGCGGGGCCTTGTTGGAGGCGGGGCCCGGGAGAGGGTCCGGAGAAGGGGGGGAGGGAGGGGTGGAAGAGGGTCCCAGGGAAGGGGGGTCCCCGTTCTTCCTTGGCCTCCTCCGGCGCGGCGGCAACCCCTGGGCAGGGCCGGCCTGCGGGATGATGGCCGTGCGGCGCTGGGGGGGACTGGGGCCCCCTCCCCTCCACTGGGGTGAACTGGGGCCCCCTCCCCTCCAATGGGGTGAACTGGAGCCCCCTCCCCTCCCCTCCGCTGGGGTGAACTGGGGCCCCCTCCCCTCCCCTCCACTGGAGTGAACTGGGGGCCCCTCCCCTCCACTGGGGTGAACTGGGGTCCCCTCCCCTCCACTGGGGTGAACTGGGGCCCCCTCCCCTCCATTGGGATGAACTGGGGCCCCCTCCCCTCCCCTCCGCTGGGGTGAACTGGGGGCCCCTCCCCTCCACTGGGGTGAACTGGGGCCCCCTCCCCTCCCCTCCGCTGGGGTGAACTGGGGCCCCCTCCCCTCCCCTCCGCTGGGGTGAACTGGGGCCCCCTCCCCTCCCCTCCGCTGGGGTGAACTGGGGCCCCCTCCCCTCCCCTCCGCTGGGGTGAACTGGGGCCCCCTCCCCTCCCCTCCGCTGGGGTGAACTGGGGCCCCCTCCCCTCCGCTGGGGTGAACTGGGGCCCCCTCCCCTCCCCTCCGCTGGGGTGAACTGGGGCCCCCTCCCCTCTGCTGGGGTGAACTGGGGCCCCCTCCCCTCCACTGGGGTGAACTGGGGCCCCCTCCCCTCCCCTCCACTGGGGTGAACTGGGGCCCCCTCCCCTCCCCTCCACTGGGGTGAACTGGGGCCCCCTCCCCTCCACTGGGGTGAACTGGGGCCCCCTCCCCTCCGCTGGGGTGAACTGGGGCCCCCTCCCCTCCGCTGGGGTGAACTGGGGCCCCCTCCCCTCCGCTGGGGTGAACTGGGGCCCCCTCCCCTCCGCTGGGGTGAACTGGGGCCCCCACCCCCGGGGGGCCCCGGGCGCCCCCCCATCCCCTCCCCGCCGCAGGGTCACAGTGCCCCGTGGGAAGGCCTTGCCTGGCCATGGGACGGGGCCTGAGCCCCACCCTACAGTGGAAACTGTCAGGAGCCCAGCAAAACCTGGAAGGTTCTGGATGCGATCATCGGGTGAGCAGTCACCCCGCTGGGAAAAGGACTGGGCGCGGCCCCAGGGAGTGAAGATAACGGGGCCTGCGGCTCTGCAGTGTTCCTCGAGAGTGTGCGTGTGTGTGTGTGTGTGTGTGTGTGTGAGAGAGAGAGAGAGAGAGAGACAAAGAGACACACACACAGACAGAGAGACAGAGACAGAGAGACAGAATTGTCTGCTCCACACCCAGGCTGTTTGGGTTCTGTTTGCTGCATCTCAAGCCTCAGTTTCCCCGTCATGTTCTGGAGTCTTGGTGGTGGTTAAAACACAACCACAGCCAAGTGAGCCAAGCCAGGCCTGGCATCCCAGCCACTCAGGAGGCTGAGATCAGAGGATCGTGGTTCAAAGCCAGCCTGGGCAGGAAGGTCCGTGACACTCTGATCTCCCATGAACCACCAGAAAACCAGAGGTGGCGCTGTGGCTCAAGGGGTAGAGCACCAGCCTTGAGTGAAAGAGCTCAGGGACAGCGCCCAGGCCCTGAGTTCAAGAGCCAGGACCGACACAGGCACACATCTGAGCCACTCCAGCCTTCTCCTAGACAGCAGGAGTGAGTTCAGAGGGTGGCAGATGACAGGGATTAGAACTGGAATTGGGCTGGGAAGGAGAAAGACACCCTGCTGCAGAGCATCGCCCCAGGCTTCCTGGGCCTGGCTCTAGATTTGCATCACCCCTGCGGGGTGCTCACCACCGCTGACTCCTAGAGAGCACACACGGGTGGGTGTGGGTGTGGATGTTGCACGGCCGTGGTTTCTCCATGCACGTCTGGTAAAAAGTAGATTCATTCTCAGCGCAAGGCAGGCCCAGCCCCTGGCTCTGTGACGTCATAAGGGCTGAAGCACCCCCTATCCGCAGCCCGGGACACCCCCATGGGCACCTGCCTGGTACCCTGGGCGGTTTCTCAGATACGGGGGTCTCTGCACCCCCACCCCCACCCAGGGCCCACTCCGGAAAGCTGCCAGCTGCACCCCCAGCCCTCGCGTGCCCTTTGGGTTGTCCAGCCATTACTTTTTGTTGTTGTTGCTCTCCAGGGAAGAAAAGAAAAAACGAACCCTTGCCCTGAGCACAATAAAAGGAAGTGAGCAGGGCGTGGAGGGCCGAGAAATTCATGTTCTGTCAAAAAGAGGAAATTAGACACTGGAGTGGCGGGGGGGGGGGGGGGTGACAGGGTCCTGGGGATTGGGGGGGATGGAGTCAAGGCTGGTCATAAACCACGGCTGGCCATGCACCCCAAAAGGGCCGGGCCGGGGGGGAGGGGCATGAACCCAGACTTCACAGAGGCCTACAATAATAATAATAATGATAATAATGCAAAAATGACTTGTTTAAAGTCAGTAACAGGGTCTTCAGAGCAGGCCCAGGAAGTTGGGGGGACCCCACAGGGCCGGAGCTGGCTCCATGGGGATCCGGGCAGTGCCCTGCCCCCTCGCTCAGGGCCGCCACCCCCCTTTGTCCCAGGGAGGGCCGGGAGGGGTGTGGTGGGGGGTGCGGTTTATAGGCCCAGGCCGTAAAAGCGCAGCAGAGGCCGCGCCAGCCCGTGACTCAGGCAGGAAGTGAGGCTTGGCTGCGAGAATTGGGAGGGAAAAGAATTGCCTGCTGTCCCCAGTGGGGTGGGGTGGGGTGGGGTGGGAGTAGGGAGGACGAGACTCAGGAGAGAGGAATGCACACGGGTCAGGCCCCACTGCTGAGGAGTGGACGCAATTGCACGCGCGCACACACAAGTGTGGCAGGAAATAAGACTGTAATAAAGGGGCCGGACCAGGAGGGGCCACGGTGGGGCCTGAATTCCACAAGGCTCACACACACACACACACACACACACACACACACACGCGTGCATGTCTTTCTGGTGCAGGGGGGTGGCGATGAGGGCCTGGGAAGGGAGTCCCCCTACCCTGGGAAAAGTTGGGAGCAGCCAGCAGCCTCCACCCGGCTCCGGGAGAGGGGGACAGCGTGAACACGCAGGGGGACAGCGCCCCCTAGTGTCCGGGCCGGGCGGCCAGCGGACCTGTGGAGTCCCTGCAGTCAGGAGCCCTGCCTTTACCTCCCCATTGGCTCACAGATGGACGGGGCGGGGCAGGGTGCCCTCAGGGTTTTGTGGGATGAGCGCCAGCTGGTGCCATTTTACGAGAATTCCCTAGATGTGGATGGAGAGCTTCCTTTAAAGAAAAAAACAGCAGCCAGGTGCTGGTGGCTGCCACCCGCTGAGCTCAATACTCAGGAGGCTGAGGTCTGAGGACTAAGGTCCTGGGGCTTGAACTCAGGGCCTGGGTGCTGTCCCTGAGCTCTTGGCTCAAGACTGGTGCTCTACCACTTGAGCCATAGCACCATTCTGGCTTTTTGGTGGTTTATTGGAGATCAGTCTCACAGACTTTCCTGCCCGGGCTGGCTTTGAACCGCGATCCTCAGGCCTCCTGAGTAGCTGGGGTGACAGGCATGAGCCACTGGTGCCCGGCTTTCCATGAGACTCTTTCTTTATCTCCCATGGAAGCCCCCAAAAGCCAGATGCAGAGCTGTGGCTCAAGTGGTAGAGCACCAGCCTTGAGTTAGATAGAAGAAAGCGGGGAGAAAAGCCAAGGAGAAACACTCAGGCCCTGAGTTCAAGCCCTGGTGCTGGCACAAGGAAAAGAAAACAGAAAGAGAGAAACAAAAGGAGGGAGGGAGGGAGGGAAGGAAGGAAGGGAGGGAGGGAAGGAGGAAGGAAGGAAGGAAGGAAGGAAGGAAGGAAGGAAGGAAGGAAGGGAGGGAGGGAGGGAGGGAGGGCAGGCATGAGGGAGGGAGGGGAGGGGGAGGGAGGGAGGGAGCAGCTGTTTGGGTGGGAATCCCCTCTCTCAGGGGAGGGGAAGGAAGGGTGGGCAGCCAATGGGGGCATCTGTGTCTGTCCGGCCAGGTGGGCACAGAACGCCCTCCCATAAATCAACACGGTTCCAGGTGGGAAGACCTGGTGACCGGTGGCTAGATCCGCTAGATCCGCGCAGCCTTGTTGGTTTGGGTGGAAAATCTTGGCTACGGGTGTGTGTGTGTGTGTGTGTGTGTGTGTGTGTGTGTGTGTGTGTGTGTGTGTGTGTGTGTGAAAAGCTTTCGTTCCTCTGGTTGGGAGTTAGGACTGGACTGTCGTGAGATCCTGCCTCTGCCAGCCTCCCTGGGCCTCCCCTTCCGGTCCTCCATCCACTTGGCCTCCTTTGCCCGCCCAACACTTTCATTTCTCTCTTTCTTTTTTTCTTTCAAGGTCCGAGATTGGGACTCGAGCTCAGTACCTAACTCTTTTTGCTCTTTGGCTAGGTGCTCTACCAACTGAGCCACGCCTCCAGTCCAACCCTTTCAGCTGTCCCTGTGGAGGGAAATCCTTGGTTATCCCTCCTTGAAGTGGGGGGGGGCTGTGGCTCCCAGACTCTTGGGGGACTCACATTGCGGGGGATCCCCGAGGTCCATCGAGAGGACTTGTGTGTCGCTGGACAGTCCAGCCCAGCCCTAGGAGATTCAGCAGCTAAATCATCACTTGTACACCTGCCCCTTCCTCCTTTAATCCCAGATCTTCCCCCTCCCCCCCCCCCCCCGGCAGCTCACTGGCAGTAATGCCACTAAGCAGCTGGGCTGGAATAGCTTGGTCGATTATCTGTTTAATGCCCTCTGGAAGCCTTTAATCAAGACACCGGAGGGGTGGGGTGGGCGGGCGGCTGGGCTCCCTCCCTACGTGAAAACAAGAGGGACCAGAGGCTCGGGCGGCATTCTTCCCTCCTTCCCTCCTTCCCGCCGCAGGACGGAGACCATGGCCAAGGTAACCAGCCTCTTCCCCTTCCATTACACTCCAGATAGACTAGGAGGTGTGCCCCCCTGTCAACTACGCGGCCGAGTTCTGGCGCCGGCTGTTGTAGTCTCGCTGTGAAGAGTCGTGGTAGGAAGGGCGAGGGGTGGTGTAGGCTCCGGGTTCTCTGACGATCTATAGAGCAGAGGCCCAAGGTGGGTGTCAGGACTCATGAAGATAGGATTTTTCAGCCAGGCACCCGCTAGTGGCTCCCGCCTGTCATCCCAGCTACTCAGGAGGCTGAGGTCTGAGGATCGCGGTTCAAAGCCTTAGGGAGACTCTTATGTCTAGCAGTCACCAAAAAGCCGGAAGTGGCACTGTGGCTCAAGTGGTAGAGCGCCAGCCTTGAGTGAAATAGCTCAGGGACAGCGCCCAGGCCCTGAGTTCAAAGATGGATTTTTCTTTGTGAAATGGGATGTGTTCTTTTATTGGAGAACTATCTAGATCCTTAGAGAGAGAGAAAAGAAACAAGTTGGGCAATGTAGGGAATGGGTGTTGATGGGTCTTGGGAAAGTTCTTGAGGGAGATCCACTTCACAAGATTCCGTCGTCGGCCGAGCACTGGCGTACACGCCTGTAATCTAGCACCAGGGAGGCAAAGCAGGAGGACTGAGCTGCTGGGAGCCACCGGCCTGGTGAGCTTCAAGCCAGCCTGGGCTAATCTTTCGAGACAATGATTGGTGAAGGACCTCCTGGCATCTGTCGGGGTAGAAGCTTCTAGAAGGAATCGGTATGAGCTATCCAACTCCTTTATCCCCAGTTCCGGAGGAATCGCCCCCTTTCCTAACTTGGTGTAACTTGTGATGGGTCGAGTGTGTGGAGTTAACATCTGATGTGATTGGTGGGAGAGAAATTTCCAGACAGTGGGGGGCCGGGGAGGGGGGAACGCAGCCCTGCCTTAAATCCTGAGCTCGTTCTTCTGCAGAATAGCAGTTGCCGCTTCCCCCCCTCCAAAAAAAAACACCATGGGTCCTAGGTGGCCCATGGATGCACGTGTGACCCATAAGATCTGGGGAGGGGCGGGGGCCACCTGGGAGGCTGAGATCCAGAGGATCGAGGTTCAAAGCCAGCCCGGGGCAGGAAAGCCCATGAGACTCTGACCTCCAATGAACCACCAGAAAACCAGAAGTGGAGCTGTGGCTCAAGCAGTAGAGCACCAGCCTTGAGCAAGAAAGCTCAGGGACAGCGCCCAGGCCCTGAGTTCAAGCCCCAGGAGGGACCAAAATAAGATTTGTGGGTTGGGGGGCATGGTCAGGGCGTGCTGCGTGGGGCGTCGGGGTGGTGCTGGCCGGTGGGCGTCTGTCTCGGGTTGCTCTGGGGACCGCGCTTCTGTCTGGGCTGCTGGATGACCGGTGCGCACCGCATTAATCCCCGACGATGAGGGCTGTGGCTCCAGGCTGAGCCCCGATCGCTGGTCGTGGGGGGGAGAGGCGGGGGGATTTGTGGGCTTCATTACCGGCTGCGGTCTTAGGCACCCTGATCTCCAAGGCTAAGCCGATGGAGCCCCCATGGCTCCTGAGAGCTCAGATGGTTTGTTTTACGAAGCATCTGTGAGCAGCCCGGCGCCAGCTTCTGTCCGGTTCTGTTCCCATCCATTCCGGATTCACCCATGGACCCATCAAGTGCCGTCCCGGTTACAGTGTGCCAACAGGATATTAATACATGGAGGCTCCGGCCCGAGCTGCACAGGGCCGGGGTGGGGGTGGGGGGTTAGGGCTGGGAGTGAGGCTGGGGATGGAGGATCTGTCTGCTGAGCCTGGCCGGGAGCATGGTGCTGACCACACTTGCTCCCTCTTGCCAGCTGTGCCCAGTAGAGGGCGCCAGTGGAACCTCAGGGGACCTAGAGACTCCCGTGACCACCTCATTATGTGGCCAGGGGTGAGCCTCCTCGCATCTGTGACTCCTCAGGTCTGGGCCTCCTCTGGTCCGGGCCTCCATGGCCAGGTCTCCTCTGGTCTGGGCCTCCTCTGGGGTCCGGGTCTCCTCGGGTCTGGGCCTACGGGGTCGGGCCTCCACGGGGCTAGGTCTGTGGGGTCTGGGCCTCCACGGCCGGGCCTCCGCGAGGCTGGGCCTCCACGGCCGGGCCAAGCCTCACCGCTGCTCCCCCCACAGATGGAGCTCCCGCAGGGCCCCCCTGGCCAACGCGCCCGCCTGCCTGCCCTCCTCAGCCTGCTATCACTCGGCCTCTCCGCAGCATCCCTGCTCAGCGACCGGTGGTTTGTGGGCACACAGAAGGTGCCCAAGCCCGTGTGCGGGAAAAGTGTGGCAGCCGAATGCCCTGAGCTGCCAGTGCCCCTGGACGGGGATGTCGCCAACGCATCCACCGCGGCGGTGGTACAACTCAGCTGGGCGGCTGGGGATGACGGCTTCGCCTTCCCTGCCTTCCACAGTGGCCTGTGGCTATCCTGTGAGGAGACCGTGGAAGGGCCAGGTGCGGGTGGTAACCCCTGGCGGGGGGGGCGGGGGGCAGGCATCCACGCAGACAGCTCAGACCAGGCCAGAAGGCCCCACTCCACAGACGTGAGAGCCGGGCTCGGCGGCGCACGCCTGTCATCCCAGCCCCTCGGGGTGTGGGGAGGCTGAGATCTTGAGGACTGTGGTTCGAAGCCAGCCCGGGCGGGGGAGTCTGGTGAGAGACGATGGTCTCCAATGAACCGGCGCAAAGCTAGACGTTGGGGGTGTGGCCCGAGCGGCAGAGCGCCGGACTCGGGTGACAAAGCCCCACGCGCGCGCGTGTGTTACAGGGGAGAAATGCCGAAGTTCCACCGAACTCACACCACCAGCCCAGAGAGGTGAGAAAGGATTACTGGAACCTTCCACGGTGCAAGGCCCACGTGACGCCCCTCTCCGACCTGGAGGGGAGCGGTTAATGGAGACGTCCCTCCTCCCCCACCCCCCCTTGGGGCGCCCGGCAAGTATGTACCCCCCCGTTCCCACCACCCTCCCCCCTCCCATCACCCTCCCCCCCTCCCACCGCCCTCCCCCCTCCCCGCCTGCCCACCCGTGGCGTGGGCTTCTCCAGATCTAGGTGGCCCTGTCACCTCTCCTCTCTTCCTTCCCTTGGCGTGAGGGAAGTGTTTCCTAGATGCAAACCAGCAGTGGCGGGGAGGGGGGGACCAGGGAGAAGGGAGGGTCACAGGTGCAATGCCCACCCCCAGCTCCAATGGGCCACCTTGGAAAAGCCTAGAATCTCCCCACCCCACCCCACCCCACACACCACATACTGCCGATTGCTTTCCTTTTGTCAAATAAAAAAATGAAAAGGAAGCTGGGCTCACACCTGTCATCCCAGCTGCTCAGGAGGCTGAGAGCTGAGGATCACGGTTCAAAGCCAGCCCGGGCAGGAAAGTCCAAGAGACTCTGATCTCCAATAAAACCCTCAGAAAACCAGAAGTGGCGCTGTGGCTCAGGTGGTAGAGCGCCAGCTTTGAGCTAAGAGCTCAGGGACAGCGCTCAGGCCCCGAGTTCAAGCCCCACGACTGACAAAAATTAATAAAAATAAAAAGGAAAGCAATGAAGGGGGGGAGGTGGAAAGAAAAGAGAAATGAAACCAAACCAAGGGGGGGCCGGTGGCTCCCGCCTGTCATCCCAGCTACTCAGGAGGCTGAGATCTGAGGATCTCAGGTCAAAGCCAGCTCAGGCAGGAAAGTCCATGAGACTCTGATCTCCAGTGAACTAGCAAAAATCAAACTGGAGCCATCCAGTGTGGAGCCATGGCTCGAGTGGTAGAGCGCCGGCCTTGAGTGAAAGAGCTCGGGGATGGCGCCAGGCCCTGAATTCAAACCCTAGCATGGGCACAAAGGAGGAAAGGTGGGGGGAGCAAAGCCCCCGGGAGGGGGAGGTGAACCGTGAACACCAGGTTTTGCACACGGCCCTTGGTTTGCACACGGCCATGGGCAAAGACAAGCGGTTCCCCGGTGGCTGCGGCGTCCGTGGCGCGTGACCGCGGGCGCCGTGTCCCCTGTGTCCCCCCCGCAGCCATCCTCTGTCTCGCCCTGGGGTCCCAGGCCGCCCACCTCGGCCTTGAACTCCTCAGCGTGGTCCTGCTGCTGAGCCATCTGCTGCTGGTGCGCCGCGCGGGCTGCGGGCTGCAGCTCAGCGCCTTCGCCGCCGTCTGCTCTGTCCTGTCGGGTGAGGGGCCCAGGGCGGGTGGGGCGGGGGGGTCACCGTGGCCAGCAAGGAGACGCCCCCCCCTTTTAGATTGCCCCCCGGCCCCGGGAAATGGGGAAGAGGAGGGTGATGGATGCTAGGCCCAGTTTCACGCAGGATGAAGGCGGGTAGCTTCCAGGTAGCAGTCTCTCAGGCTCATCCTCCCATTCCCTCCTTTTCCTTGTCCCCCGTACCCCCTGACTGCAGGCCTTCTGGGCATGGTGGCCCACATGATGTACTCCCAAGTCTTCCAGGCAACCGCCAACCTAGGTCCGGAGGACTGGAGACCCCACGCTTGGACTTACGGCTGGGCCTTCTAGTGAGTGCCTGCCGTCCCGGCCCCACCCCATCCCCGCCCCCCACCCAGGCAGCCCTCCCCCCACACCTTGGTCTGTGGAGGAAGCGGGGTGCTCACGCTCGCTCGTCTGCTCCCGCCCCTAGCACAGCCTGGCTCTCGTTTACCTGCTGCATGGCGTCGGCCGTGACCACCTTCAACACCTACACCAGGACGGCGCTGGGGTTTGCGGGTGGGCTCCACGGGGGCTTCCACGCCGCGCCGCGCCCCTGCCTTCCCCGGCAGCCTCCCTGCGCGCCGCCGCCCGAGGGGCCCCCCCGTGGCTGCCCCCTGTGCCACGAGCCGCCCGTGCGCTCCGTGTCCGCCGGCGTGGATTTCCTCGTGGCCGCCCAGCAAGCCGGCAGCCGGGGCCCGGGGGACCCCACGGGGGCCTCCGTGGAGGAGGAGCAGTGCTAGGGTTCCGGGGCGTGGGGAGCAGGCTGGATCATTACCAACATCTGCTTAAGCCGAAGCCGGTCTTGCACGCGTGATTTGTTTGAGTCGTAACCACCGCAAGGCCGGGGGGGGGGGGGGGGGCCATCCGACTCCGTCCCCCCCGGGGCTGCTGGGGGCGGGGCTCAGGGGGGGCAGGCGCCTGCCTGGCAAGCCCCCCAAGTCCTGAGTTCACATCCTAGTAACCCCCATAAAATCCCAATCAATGCCCCCTCCTCCTTCTAAGGGTCTCAGAAACCCAGTGATGGCCGGGCACTGAGGCTTCTCAGGAGGCTGAGATCTGAGGATCCTGGCTCAAGGCCAGCCCAGGCAGGAAAGCCTGTGAACACTCTTCATGAACCACCAGAAAACCGGAAGTGGAGCTGTGACTCAAGTGGTAGAACGCCAGCCTTGAGTGAAAGAGCTCAGGGACGGATGGGTGCCCAGGCCCTGAGTTCAAGCCCCAGGACCGACAGAAACAAAAACAAAGAACCCAGTGATGCCTTGAGAAATGGGGAGAACAGGGGTGACCCCAACAAATGGACCGATTGCTCTGTGGCAGACCCAAGAACGTGGCAGACCCCCCCCCAGCTCTCACACACACACCACATCCCACAGGGCAGGTACCAGTAAGAGGGACCAATAAGGGCTCCCTAGTCTGGGAGCCCCTGGGGAAGGGGGCCAGGTGCTGCCCACGGGGCCAGGCCCCCGACACCCCCAACGCTCAGGAAGACCAGCACGGCCCTGCACTTGCAGCTCGAAGCATTTATTTTTGTGGTTCCAGTTCACAGTTGAGCGCTCACTCCCATGAGGAGAGGCGGGGGGGGGGGGGGAGAGGGAGGGCCATTCACATTGGGGAGGGGTGGCTGGGGGGGGTGAGGGGAGGGAGAGACCGGGAGGAGGCCTTGTTTGTAAGCAGTGGTTCTTCGCTGGCAGCCCGGAGCTGGGACTGCAGGCAGAACTAACTTGCCCTGGGAAAGGACAGTGTGTCCAAGCTCCAGCCGTCGCTGACGTGTTCTACACTGGCTTGCAGAAGGAGCTAGAGGGCTGGGCAGGGGCTCAGCGGTAGAGTGCTTGGCCTAGCATGCATGAAGCCCCAGGTTCGATTCCTCATGTACCACACACAGAGGAAAAAGCTGGAAGTGGCGCTGTGGCTCAAGTGGTAGAGCACCAGCCTTGAGCAAAAACAAAGCAGCTCAGGGACAGCGCCCAGGCCCTGAGTTCAAGCCCCAGGACTGGCAAAAAAAAAAAAAAGTAGAGATCACTTTTGTGGTCTGGACAGATTTAAACCTCCAGTAGGGGGAATAACTTCCTAACAGAATTCATGACAGTGCACTTCAAGCTGCCTCTGAGAGTCACGCTGCGTGGACACACGGGCTTCCGGAACCGCACGGCCGGCTGCCCGGGACGCCCAACACCACGGGGGGCCACCGCTTTGGGGGGTTTGGTCCCCCACAGATTAGTCCTGGGAAGAGTCTACACTAGACAGCATCCAAGCCAAAGGCACAAACAAGTTCACTCAGACCCCTAGGAGTGGGTCTGGAATCTTCTCTGCTCTCTGGCGGGGGAGAGGGGGGTTCTGACTTCCACACGTGAGGTCTACAGGGTTGAAAGCTGTCTTAGGGACAAGGTGCCAGCCTCTGCCTGATCTCACAAGCGTTTCCCATCAGCCATCACGGGATTTTCTACCCCACACACCACGGCCTAGAACTTTGGGGGACTTGAGCTTAACAGAGGAAACATCTAGAGATCATTCCAGAAAGATTCATCGTTAGCGTTGAGCCGGGCGCCGTGCCTCACACCTGTCATCCCAGCTACTCAGGAGGCTGAGCTCGGAGGATCAAGGTTCCAAGTCAGCATGGGCAGGAAGGCCCTCGAGATGCTTATCTCCAATTAGTCACTAAAAAGCCAGCAGTGGTGCTGTGGCTCAGGTGGTAGAGCGCTAGCCTTGAGTGAAAAGGGACAGCGCCCAGACCCTGAGTTCAAGCCCCAGGACCAACACACACACAAAACAACACACAGAAAAAAAATGTACATAAGAGCT